>NW_024610116.1:3000000-3431095 GCF_016920785.2 Ixodes scapularis | reverse complement strand
ATTTTACACACATGAAACTATCGTATAACCAAGGTTTTACTCGGTTTGGGGGTTCTAGCCTTTGGGCAGGACGATTGCGCGTATGTCGAAAAAGTGGTATTTCCGATATAATTCGCGCCTTTTCTTGGCAGAGTAACCTGTCTTAAATGACCAGATTCTAATCTATTTATGCCGAAATCGCTTTTGCACTCGGCGGGACGCTATTGTGAAAACATGAACCTATCGTAAAAACAAGGTTTTACTCGGCTTGGGGTTCTAGCCTTTGGGCAGGACGATTGCGCGTATGTCGAAAAAGTGGTATTTCCGATATAATTCGCGCCTTTTTTCGGCAGAGTAACCTGTCTTAAATGACCAGATTCTAATCTATTTATGCCGAAATCGCGTTTGCACTTTGCGGGACGCTATTTTACACACATGAAACTATCGTATAACCAAGGTTGTACTCGGTTCGGGGTTCTAGCCTTTGGGCAGGACGATTGCGCGTATGTCGAAAAAGTGGTATTTCCGATATAATTCGCGCCTTTTCTTGGCAGAGTAACCTGTCTTAAATGACCAGATTCTAATCTATTTATGCCGAAATCGCGTTTGCACTCGGCGGGACGCTATTGTGAAAACATGAACCTATCGTAAAAACAAGGTTTTACTCGGCTTGGGGTTCTAGCGTTTGGGCAGGACGATTGCGCGTATGTCGAAAAAGTGGTATTTCCGATATAATTCGCGCCTTTTTTCGGCAGAGTAACCTGTCTTAAATGACCAGATTCTAATCTATTTATGCCGAAATCGCGTTTGAACTTTGCGGGACGCTATTGTACACACATGAAACTATCGTATAACCAAGGTTTTACTCGGCTCGGGGTTCTACCCTTTGGGCAGGACGATTGCGCGTATGTATTTCCGATATAATTCGCGCCTTTTCTTGGCAGAGTAACCTGTCTTAAATGACCAGATTCTAATCTATTTGTGCCGAAATCGCGTTTGCACTCGGCAGGACGCTGTTGTACACACATGAAACTATCGTATAACCAAGGTTTTACTCGGCTCGGGGTTCTAGCCTTTGGGCAGGACGATTGCGCGTATGTCGAAAAAGTGGTATTTCCGATATAATTCGCGCCTTTTCTTGGCAGAGTAACCTGTCTTAAATGACCAGATTCTAATCTATTTATGCCGAAATCGCGTTTGCACTCGGTGGGACGCTATTGTACACACATGAAACTATCGTATAACCAAGGTTTTACTCGGCTCGGCGTTCTAGCCTTTGGGCAGGACGATTGCGCGAATGTCGAAAAAGCGGTATTTCCGATATAATTCGCGACTTTTCTTGGCAGAGTAACCTGTCTTAAATGACCAGATTCTAATCTATTTATGCCGAAATCGCGGTTGCACTCGGTGGGACGCTATTGTACACACATGAAGCTATCGTATAACCAAGGTTTTACTCGGCTCGGAGTTCTAGCCTTTGGGCAGGACAATTGCGCGTATGTCGAAAAAGTGGTATTTCCGATATAATTCGCGCGTTTTCTTGGCAGAGTAACCTGTCTTAAATGACCAGATTCAAATCTATTTATGCCGAAATCGCGTTTGCACTCGGCGGGACGCTATTGTACACACATGAAGCTATCGTATAACCAAGGTTTTACTCGGCTCGGAGTTCTAGCCTTTGGGCAGGACAATTGCGCGTATGTCGAAAAAGTGGTATTTCCGATATAATTCGCGCTTTTTTTTGGCAGAGTAACCTGTCTTAAATGACCAGATTCTAATCTATTTATGCCGAAATCGCGGTTGCACTCGGCGGGACGCTATTGTACACACATGAAACTATCGTATAACCAAGGTTTGACTCGGCTCGGGGTTCTAGCCTTTGGCCAGGACGATTGCGCGTATGTCGAAAAAGTGGTATTTCCGATATAATTCCCGCGTTTTCTTGGCAGAGTAACCTGTCTTAAATGACCAGATTCTAATCTATTTATGCCGAAATCGCGTTTGCACTCGGCGGGACGCTATTGTACACACATGAAGCTATCGTATAATCAAGGTTTTACTCGGCTCGGAGTTCTAGCCTTTGGGCAGGACAATTGCGCGTATGTCGAAAAAGTGGTATTTCCGATATAATTCGCGCCTTTTCTTGGCAGAGTAACCTGTCTTAAATGACCAGATTCTAATCTATTTATGCCGAAATCGCGTTTGCACTCGGTGGGACGCTACTGTACACATATGAAACTATCGTATAACCGAGGTTTTACTCGGCTCGAGGTTCTAGCCTTTGGGCAGGACGATTGCGCGTATGTCGAAAAAGTGGTATTTCCGATATAATTCGTGCCTTTTCATGGCAGAGTAACCTGTCTTAAATGACCAGATTCTAATCTATTTATGCCGAAATCGCGTTTGCACTCGGCGGGACGCTATTGTGCACACATGAAACTATCGTATAACCAAGGTTCGACTCGGCTCGGGGTTCTTGCCTTTGGGCAGGACGATTGCGCGTATGTCGAAAAAGTGGTATTTCCGATAAAATTCGCGCGTTTCTTGGCAGAGTAACCTGTCTTAAATGAACAGATTCTAATCTAATTATGCCGAAATCGCGTTTGCACTTGGCGGGACGCTATTGTACACACATGAAACTATCGTATAACCAAGGTTTGACTCTGCTCGAGGTTCTAGCCTTTGGGCAGGACGATTGCGCGTATGTCGAAAAAGTGGAATTTCCGATATAATTCGCGCCTTTCCTTGGCAGAGTAACCTGTCTTAAATGACCAGATTTTAATCTATTTATGCCGAAATCGCGTTTGCACTCGGCGGGACGCTATTGTACACACATGAAACTATCGTATAACCAAGGTTCGACTCGGCTCGGGGTTCTTGCCTTTGGGCAGGAGGATTGCGCGTATGTCGAAAAAGTGGTATTTCCGATAGAATTCGCGCGTTTTCTTGGCAGAGTAATCTGTCTTAAATGACCAGATTCTAATCTATTTATGCCGAAATCGCGTTTGCACTCGGCGGGACGGAATTGTACAGACATGAAACTATCGTATAACCAAGGTTTTACTCGGCGCGGGGTTCTAGCCTTTGGGCAGGACGATTGCGCGTATGTCGAAAAAGTGGTATTTCCGATATAATTCGCGCCTTTTCTTGGCAGAGTAACCTGTCTTAAATGACCAGATTCTAATCTATTTATGCCGAAATCGCGTTTTCACTCGGTGGGACGCTATTGTACACACATGAAACTATCGTATAACCAAGGTTTTACTCGGCTCGGGGTTCTAGCCTCTGGGCAGGACGATTGCGCGTATGTCGAAAAAGTGGTATTTCCGATATAATTCGCGCCTTTTCTTGGCAGAGTAACCTGTCTTAAATGACCAGATTCTAATCTATTTATGCCGAAATCGCGTTTGCACTCGGCGGGACGCTATTGTGCACACATGAAACTCTCGTAAAAACAAGGTTTTACTCGGCTTGGGGTTCTAGCCTTTGGGCAGGACTATTGCGCGTATGTCAAAAAAGTTGTATTTCCGATATAATTCGTGGCCTTTCTTGGCATTATTAGATTCTAATCTAATAATGTCGAAATCGCGTTTGCACTCGGTGGGACGCTATTGTACACATATGAAACTATCCTATAACCAAGGTTTGACTCGGCTCGGGGTTCTAGCCTTTGGGCAGGACGATTGCGCGTATGTCAAAAAAGTGGCATTTCCGATATAATTCGCGGCTTTTCTTGGCATTATTAGATTCTAATCTAATAATGCCAAAATCGCGTTTGCACTCGGCGGGACGCTATTTTACACACATGAAACTTTCGTATAACCAAGGTTTGACTCGACTCGGGGTTCTAGCCTATGGGCAGGACGATTGCACGTATGTCGAAAAAGTGGTATTTCCGATATAATTCGCGCCTTTTCTTGGCAGAGTAACCTGTCTTAAATGACCAGATTCTAATCTATTTATGCCGAAATCGCGTTTTCACTTTGCGGGACGCTATTGTACACACATCAAACTATCGTATAACCAAGGTTTTACTCGGTTCGGGGTTCTAGCCTTTGGGCAGGACGATTGCGCGTATGTCGAAAAAGTGGTATTTCCGATATAATTCGCGCCTTTTCTTGGCAGAGTAACCTGTCTTAAATGCCCAGATTCTAATCTATTTATGCCGAAATCGCGTTTGCACTTTGCGGGACGCTATTTTACACACATGAAACTATCGTATAACCAAGGTTTTACTCGGTTCGGGGTTCTAGCCTTTGGGCAGGACGATTGCGCGTATGTCGAAAAAGTGGTAATTCCGATATAATTCGCGCCTTTTCTCGGCAGAGTAACCTGTCTTAAATGACCAGATTCTAATCTATTTATGCCGAAATCGCTTTTGCTCTCGGCGGGACGCTATTGTGCACACATGAACCTATCGTAAAAACAAGGTTTTACTCGGCTTGGAGTTCTAGCCTTTGGGCAGGACGATTGCGCGTATGTCGAAAAAGTGGTATTTCCGATATAATTCGCGCCTTTTTTCGGCAGAGTAACCTGTCTTAAATGACCAGATTCTAATCTATTTATGCCGAAATCGCGTTTGAACTTTGCGGGACGCTATTGTACACACATGAAACTATCGTATAACCAAGGTTTTACTCGGCTCAGCGTTCTAGCCTTTGGGCAGGACGATTGCGCGGATGTCGAAAAAGCGGTATTTCCGATATAATTCGCGCCTTTTCTTGGCAGAGTAACCTGTCTTAAATGACCAGATTTTAATCTATTTATGCCGAAATCGCGTTTGCACTCGGCGGGACGCTATTGTACACACATGAAACTATCGTATAACCAAGGTTTGACTCGGCTCGGGGTTCTAGCCTTTGGCCAGGACGATTGCGCGTATGTCGAAAAAGTGGTATTTCCGTATAATTCGCGCGTTTTCTTGGCAGAGTAACCTGTCTTAAATGACCAGATTCTAATCTATTTATGCCGAAATCGCGTTTGCACTCGGCGGGACGCTATTGTACACACATGAAGCTATCGTATAACCAAGGTTTTACTCGGCTCGGAGTTCTAGCCTTTGGGCAGGACGATTGCTCGTATGTCGAAAAAGTGGTATTTCCGATATAATTCGTGCCTTTTCTTGGCAGAGTAACCTGTGTTAAATGACCAGATTCTAATCTATTTATGCCGAAATCGCGTTTGCACTCGGCGGGACGCTATTGTACACACATGAAGCTATCGTATAACCAAGGTTTTACTCGGCTGGGGGTTCTAGCTTTTGGGCAGGACGATTGCGCGTATGTCGAAAAAGTGGTATTTCCGATATAATTCGCGCCTTTTCTTGGCAGAGTAACCTGTGTTAAATGACCAGATTCTAATCTATTTATGCCGAAATCGCGTTTGCACTCGGTGGGACGCTATTGTACACACATGAAACTATCGTATAACCAAGGTTTTACTGGGCTCGGGGTTCTAGCCTTTGGGCAGGACGATTGCGCGTATGTCGAAAAAGTGGTATTTCCGATATAATTCGCGCCTTTTCTTGGCAGAGTAACCTGTCTTAAATGACCAGATTCTAATCTATTTATGCCGAAATCGCGTTTGCACTCGGTGGGACGCTATTGTACACACATGAAACTATCGTATAACCAAGGTTTGACTCGGCTCGGGGTTCTAGCCTTTGGCCAGGACGATTGCGTGTATGTCGAAAAAGTGGTATTTCCGTATAATTCGCGCGTTTTCTTGGCAGAGTAACCTGTCTTAAATGACCAGATTCTAATCTATTTATGCCGAAATCGCGTTTGCACTCGGCAGGACGCTATTGTACACACATGAAGCTATCGTATAACCAAGGTTTTACTCGGCTCGGAGTTCTAGCCTTTGGGCAGGACGATTGCGCGTATTTCGAAAAAGTGGTATTTCCGATATAATTCGCACCTTTTCTTGGCAGAGTAACCTGTCTTAAATGACCAGATTCTAATCTATTTATGCCGAAATCGCGTTTGCACTCGGCGGGACGCTATTGTACACACATGAAACTATCGTATAACCGAGGTTTTACTCGGCTCGAGGTTCTAGCCTTTGGGCAGGACGATTGCGCGTATGTCGAAAAAGTGGTATTTCCGATATAATTCGCGCCTTTTCTTGGGAGAGTAACCTGTCTTAAATGACCAGATTCTAATCTATTGTTGTGCAAGACGAAGACTCATACCGTAAAGAGTATTGTGCAAGACGAAGAATCACACCGTAAAGGTTGTTGTGCAAGACGAAGACTTGCAAATACAGGAAGGAAGATGAAGGTTAGTGTGTGCCAGTGAGAGAATGGACGCCATTAAAGGCTGACGGCGAACCTGACGAAACAAAGCCTTCGAATTGCCTTCTGCCATAACAATTGGTGTCAGAAGTGGGATCATGGAAACCCGAAGCACCGCCCAGGGGAATCAGCACCAGGTCTTGGAAGCCATCAACGCTTTGAAGGAGTCACTAGACAGTCTCCACGAAGAACACACCCGCCATCGGGAAGAGCATCGGGAAGCCTTCGCAGAATTGCGACGAGAGGTGGCCGCTCGACTCCAAACTGATAGTGAACCTGAAGCTTCACCGCTGCTTTCGGGATCTCAAAGCGTAATGCCAGCACTGCCTTCGTCTGGTGAGGGCACCGGAACTATGCCTGATGACAGCAGTGGTTCCCGGACCTCACCCATCGACCATGTCGGGGACCACGCAGTCGTAACAGATCCCCTGTCGTCGCAGCAAAGGACTTCCTCTGAGGGAGCAAGCCAGCAGCAAGAACTGCAGGGCCAAATCGCCCCAAAGATGATCGTTAAACTTGACACATACGATGGACGCAACCCCTGGGGTACCTTCCGGACGCACTTCGACCTAGTGGCAGACATAAATGGATGGAAAAATAATTCACGCGGAGCTTTCTTGGCGTCAGCGCTTCGAGGGGCAGCACTGGAAGTACTGCAAAATCTACCCGCAACTATACAGAGAGACTACAACTCTCTCGTGAGTGCTCTGGAGGGACGCTTCGGAGACAAGCATCTGGGGCGACTATACCACGCTACGCTCCGTACACGTGTACAACAAAGGAATGAGTCCCTGGCAGAACTCGCGACAGATATCGAAAGACTGGCACGCCATGCCTATGAAGGTTGTGCAGCCTCTACACTTGATTTAGTTGCAGCTGGGCACTTCGTGGATGCTATTTCTGACTCGGAGGTACAACAGTTCGTGCGGCTTTCGTCACCTGGTTGCATGCGTGATGCTGTTGCGCGAGCCATGGAGGTGGAAGCGGCCAGGAGAGCTGTCAGAACTACCCGTCGGGTATCTGCCGCCGTTGAGTTCCCACCCGCCCCGCCACCTCGTCAGCCTGCTCTGCGGCACGAGTGCAGAACATCGGTGGCACCTGTGCGTCGTAGATCCCCACCCACGTGCTGGAGCTGTGGCAGACAAGGTCACCTACAGCGCTATTGTAACTGGAATGGTACCGAGACACGGCTGCAAGGAAACGATGACTCTATGACGGAAAACTAGTGTCAGCCGAGCTTACCGGCCAAAACTCGGCTGAACTGAAAACTAAGGAGCCGGTAACTGCATTCCAGGTGCATAAATTGCGGGCCGACAAAGACGGACTTTTCGTAGATGTTCAACTCGAGGGTATTGCATGTAGTATGCTTGTGGACACTGGGGCAAACGTCACCCTAGTGAGACCTGATATATTCAACCAAATAAAGGGATCTCTAGAATCGTACAGACGGCTCGCTGAATGCTCCCTCCGTACAGCCACAGGCGATATAGCACCAGTCACGGCGTCATCACAGCTCATGTTCCGTTTTGGCAGTCAAGAATTTTCACACGTGACTTATGTCGCTGATATATTTGAAGAATGCATCCTGGGCCTCGACTTTCTGAAGGAACACGGTTGCTCGATGGATCTAAAGAATCAGACACTAGATCTGAGCGAGGAAAGCATCATCCTGTGCAGCAGACGAGCGCTCTTGAAAAATAAGGGTGGATTCCTCATCTGTTCGAAGTCAACTGTTGTTTCTCCGCAGTGTGAAACCATCGTTTGGACAACTGATGGCAATTGCTGTTCTGAAGGTGTCGCGGTCGCTGAAGGAGATGAGGCTTGTGACAACATACCAGGTGTCATTGTCGGAAAAACACTTGTGAATTTCAGCAATGAGCGCGTCCCTATCCGTATTGCCAACCTAACGGATAAAGCGATAAACATCAAAAAAGGTTGTCGAATGGCGACTTGGTCCCACGCTGTGAGCCTTAGAAGCCTGAGAAGAGAAAGTACCAACGTGAAGCAAGATGGCTGCCAATGTCTTTGCTGGAACTAGCAGACCGCTCCAAGGAGCACCTCAGCCAACCGCAACAAGAGTCCCTTTCGAATTTAATCAACGTCTACAGAGATGTCTTCGCTTGCTCCCCATCAGAGATCGGGCGCACGAGTGCTGCTCACCACCACATAGATACTGGTGACGCTATTCCGATCAAGCAGGCACCTCGGAGAATTCCGCTCGCTAAGAGGAATGAGGTCACTGAAATGATCCAGGATATGCGAAAACAGGACATCATTGAGCCCTCATCTAGTCCATGGGTCTCACCTGTAGTATTGGTAAAGAAGAAAGATGGGAGCACGAGGTTTTGTGTGGATTATCGTAGACTGAACAACGTCACTAAAAAGGACTCCTACCCTCTTCCTAGGATCGACGACACATTTGATGCAATGGCCGGCGTCTCCTGGTTTTCTACGCTTGATCTCAGGAGCGGCTATTGGCAAGTTGAGGTAAAACCCTCAGACCGTGAGAAGACAGCGTTTACTACAGGCGATGGTTTGTGGCACTTCAAGGTAATGCCATTTGGCCTTTGCAACGCGCCAGCGACTTTCGAGCGCCTCATGGACAAGGTTCTTCAAGGCTTGCCCCTCAATGTGTGTCTCGTATACCTTGATGACATATTGGTGCACGGAAAGACTTTTGAAGCTGCTCTTCATCATCTGTCAGACGTCTTTGAGAGCCTAAGACAAGCGAACCTAAAATTGAATCCCAAAAAATGCTCGCTATTCCAGAAAAGAGTTCGGTACTTAGGCCACATTGTCTCTGAGAATGGGATGGAGACAGACCCCGACAAGACGGACTGTATTCGAAACTGGCCCCAACCACACAGTCATCGTGAGCTCAAAAGTTTCTTAGGACTATGTACCTACTACCGACGTTTTGTCAAGAACTTTGCTACCGTGGCCAAACCACTCTATACGTTGACAGAACAGAACACGAAATTTCACTGGAACATGCAAGCTGAGGAGGCTTTTCTCCAACTCAAGAATACCCTTACTTCACCTCCTATTCTCGGATTTCCCCATCCGAATCGTCAGTTCGTCCTGGACACGGATGCAAGTAACGTTGGCGTGGGTGCAGTCTTGTCACAGTTAGAGGATGGAGCTGAACGGGTAATTGCGTACTACAGTCAGGTATTAAAGAAAGCAGAACTAAACTACTGTGTCACAAGAAAGGAACTGTTGGCCGTAGTTAAAGCTGTAGGACATTTTCACCATTATCTCTACGGCAAGCACTTCCTCTTTAGGACCGATCACGCGTCCCTCACCTGGCTTTTGAATTTTAAGAACCCTGAAGGACAAGTTGCAAGGTGGCTGGAGCGTTTACAACAGTACCAATTTAATGTCCAGCACCGAGCTGGTAGGAAACACATGAACGCCGATGCACTCTCGCGAAGGCCTTGCTCACGAAAAGATTGCCACCCGTGCCTTGATGTCGAAGCGCACTCCGACCGCAACAGCACGGATCCACCGTCTCAGTCAACGGTAACGCGACAGGCGGTGATCACGCGTCCATCAACCGATGATGATCCCACTGACTGGAGTGACGAAACCTTGCGTACGCTTCAAAGAGAGGACGACAATATTCGGCTTGTTATACAGTGGAAGCAAGAAGGCGAAAGGCCGGATTGGTACCTGGTTGCACCACACAACCATGTCGTCAAAGCCTACTGGGCTCAATGGGATTCTCTCGTCATACAAAACGGCTTCCTGTTTCGCTGCTGGGAAAACAAGGATGGAGTGAACGTTTCCCTTCAACTTGTCCTGCCTCAAGTGCGAGTCAAAACTGTGCTGCAGGAACTCCATGACAGTCCTACCGGCGGGCATTTTGGGGTACACAAAACTCTACAGAGAGTACGTGACAGATTCTACTGGGTCGGCGCCAGCCGTGACGTGCGCGAATGGTGCAGAGGCTGTGACCACTGCACATCGCGCAAAGGACCTCCCTCTCGTTGCCGAGGACAGATGAAAACATACAACGTTGGCGTGCCGTTTGAGCGAGTAGCCATTGACGTCGTAGGGCCACTGCCAGAAACAAGAGAAGGAAATCGGTATCTAATAGTCATTGCAGACTACTTCACAAAGTGGCCAGAAGTTTTCCCTGTTCGCAAGTACGACGCAGCAACCATCACTCAAATCTTGCTTACAGACATCGTATCGAGGTACGGAGTGCCCCTAGAAATCCATTCTGATCAGGGACGCACTTTTGAGTCGCAGACCTTCAAGAATTTGTGCACAGCACTTGGCATAAAGAAAACTAGAACAACACCATTACATCCACAGTCGAACGGTATGGTGGAGAGGCTCAACCGGACCCTTAAGCAATACCTATCTCTCTTCGTCAACGAGCACCAGGACAACTGGGACGAACTGGTTCCCCTCTTTTTACTTGCCTACCGTTCAGCTGTCCACGCAGCAACAGGGTACACACCATCAATGTTGCTCATGGGGAGAGAGCTAAGAATACCTGCGGACATTATGTTCGGTACTCCGGCGCCACCACCACGGGAGGCAACACGTGAAAATGTTCATTTAGACCACGCTCTCCATTTACGCAAGAAATTGGAATGTGTCCATGACTTCGCACGAAGGCATTTACAACTCAGCAGCACCCATGCAGAGACTCGCTACAATCGAAGCGCATCCAGCCACCAACTGAAACCTGGAGATTTGGTGTGGCTATACAGACCAACTAGAACCAAAGGTCGTAGTCCAAAACTACAACGAAACTGGGATGGCCCCTATGAGATCATCAAGAAACTGAACGATGTTGTCTACCGGATCCGCCATGTTAACAACCATCAACCTCAGACAGTCCATTTCGATCGTCTCGCACCATACCACACTAAGTGAACACATATGCGGGCCTCGGGACGAGAGCCTCTACAGGGAGGGGTGCAGTGTTGTGCAAGACGAAGACTCATACCGTAAAGAGTATTGTGCAAGACGAAGAATCACACCGTAAAGGTTGTTGTGCAAGACGAAGACTTGCAAATACAGGAAGGAAGAAGAAGTTTAGTGTGTGCCAGTGAGAGAATGGACGCCATTAAAGGCTGACGGCGAACCTGACGAAACAAAGCCTTCGAATTGCCTTCTGCCATAACACTATTTATGCCGAAATCGCGTTTGCACTCGGGGGGATGCTATTGTGCACACATGAACCTATCGTAAAAACAAGGTTTTACTCGGCTTGGGGTTCTAGCCTTTGGGCAGGACGATTGCGCGTATGTCGAAAAAGTGGTATTTCCGATATAATTCGCGCCTTTTTTCGGTAGAGTAACCTGTCTTAAATGACCAGATTCTAATCTATATATGCCGAAATCACGTTTAAACTTTGCGGGACGCTATTGTACACACATGAAACTATCGTATAACCAAGGTTTTACTCGGCTCGGGGTTCTAGCCTTTGGGCAGGACGATTGCGCGTATGTCGAAAAAGTGGTATTTCCGATATAATTCGCGCCTTTTCTTGGGAGAGTAACCTGTCTTAAATGACCAAATTCTAATCTATTTATGCCGAAATCGCGTTTGCACTCGGCAGGACGCTGTTGTACACACATGAAACTATCGTATAACCAAGGTTTGACTCGGCTCGGGGTTCTAGCCTTTGGGCAGGACGATTGCGCGTATGGCAAAAAAGTGGTATTTCCGATATAATTCGTGCCTTTTCTTGGCAGAGTAACCTGTCTTAAATGACCTGATTCTGATCTATTTATGCCGAAATCGCGTTTGCACTTGGTGGGTCGCTATTGTACACACATGAAACTATCGTATAATCAAGGTTTTACTCGGCTCGGAGCTCTAGCCTTTGGGCAGGACGATTGCGCGTATGTCGAAAAAGTGGTATTTCCGATATAATTCGCGCCTTTTCTTGGCAGAGTAACCTGTGTTAAATGACCAGATTCTAATCTATTTATGCCGAAATCGCGTTTGCACTCGGTGGGACGCTATTGTACACACATGAAACAATCGTATAACCAAGGTTTTACTCGGCTCGGGGTTCTAGCCTTTGGGCAGGACGATTGCGCGGATGTCGAAAAAGCGGTATTTCCGATAAAATTCGCGACTTTTCTTGGCGGAGTAACCTGTCTTAAATGACCAGATTCTAATCTATTTATGCCGAAATCGCGGTTGCACTCGGCGGGACGCTATTGTACACACATGAAACTATCGTATAACCAAGGTTTGACTCGGCTCGGGGCTCTAGCCTTTGGCCAGGACGATAGCGCGTATGTCGAAAAAGTGGTATTTCCGATATAATTCGCGCGTTTTCTTGGCAGAGTAACCTGTCTTAAATGACCAGATTCTAATCTATTTATGCCGAAATCGCGTTTGCACTCGGCGGGACGCTATTGTACACACATGAATCTATCGTATAACCAAGGTTTTACTCGGCTCGGAGTTCTAGCCTTTAAGCAGGACAATTGCGCGTATGTCGAAAAAGTGGTATTTCCGATATAATTCGCGCCTTTTCTTGGCAGAGTAACCTGTCTTAAATGACCAGATTCTAATCTATTTATGCCGAAATCGCGTTTGCACTCGGTGGGACGCTATTGTACACACATGAAACTATCGTATAACCGAGGTTTTACTCGGCTCGAGGTTCTAGCCTTTGGGCAGGACGATTGCGCGTATGTCGAAAAAGTGGTATTTCCGATATAATTCGCGCCTTTTCTTGGCAGAGTAACCTGTCTTAACTGACCAGATTCTAATCTATTTATGTCGAAATCGTGTTTGCACTTGGCGGGACACTATTGTAAACACATGAAACTATCGTATAACCAAGGTTTTACTCGGCTCGGCGTTCTAGCCTTTGGGCAGGACGATTGCGCGGATGTCGAAAATGCGGTATTTCCGATATAATTCGCGCCTTTTCTTGGCAGAGTAACCTGTCTTAAATGACCAGATTCTAATCTATTTATGCCGAAATCGCGTTTGCACTCGGCGGGACGCTATTGTGCACACATGAAACTATCGTATAACCAAGGTTTGACTCTGCTCGGGGTTCTAGCCTTTGGGCAGGACGATTGCGCGTATGTCGAAAAAGTGGTATTTCCGATATAATTCGCGCCTTTACTTGGCAGAGTAACCTGTCTTAAATGACCAGATTCTAATCTATTTATGCCGAAATCGCGTTTGCACTCGGCGGGACGCTATTGTACACACATGAAACTATCGTATAACCAAGGTTTGACTCGGCTCGGGGTTCTTGCCTTTGGCCAGGACGATTGCGCGTATGTAAAAAAAGTGGTATTTCCGATATAATTCGCGCGTTTTCTTGGCAGAGTAACCTGTCTTAAATGACCAGATTCTAATCTATTTATGCCGAAATCGCGTTTTCACTCGGTGGGACGCTATTGTACACACATGAAACTATCGTATAACCAAGGTTTTACTCGGCTCGGGGTTCTAGCCTCTGGGCAGGACGATTGCGCGTATGTCGAAAAAGTGGTATTTCCGATATAATTCGCGCCTTTTCTTGGCAGAGTAACCTGTCTTAAATGACCAGATTCTAATCTATTTATGCCGAAATCGCGTTTGCACTCGGCGGGACGCTATTGTGCACACATGAAACTCTCGTAAAAACAAGGTTTTACTCGGCTTGGGGTTCTAGCCTTTGGGCAGGACTATTGCGCGTATGTCGAAAAAGTTGTATTTCCGATATAATTCGTGGCCTTTCTTGGCATTATTAGGTTTTAGTCTAATAATGCCGAAATCGCGTTTGCACTCGGTGGGACGCTATTGTACACACATGAAACTATCGTATAACCAAGGTTTGACTCGGCTCGGGGTTCTAGCCTTTGGGCAGGACGATTGCGCGTATGTCGAAAAAGTGGCATTTCCGATATAATTCGCGACTTTTTTTGGCATTATTAGATTCTAATCTAATAATGCCGAAATCGCTTTTGCACTCGGCGGGACGCTATTTTACACACATGAAACTATCGTATAACCAAGGTTTGACTCGGCTCGGGGTTCTAGCCTATGGGCAGGACGATTGCACGTATGTCGAAAAAGTGGTATTTCCGATATAATTCGCGCCTTTTCTTGGCAGAGTAACCTGTCTTAAATGACCAGATTCTAATCTATTTATGCCGAACTCGCGTTTGCACTTTGCGGGACGCTATTGTACACACATGAAACTATCGTATAACCAAGGTTTTACTCGGTTCGGGGTTCTAGCCTTTGGGCAGGACGATTGCGCGTATGTCGAAAAAGTGGTATTTCCGATATAATTCGCGCCTTTTCTTGGCAGAGTAACCTGTCTTAAATGACCAGATTCTAATCTATTTATGCCGAAATCGCTTTTGCACTCGGCGGGAGGCTAATGTGCACACATGAACCTATCGTAAAAACAAGGTTTTACTCGGCTTGGGGTTCTAGCCTTTGGGCAGGACGACTGCGCGTATGTCGAAAAAGTGGTATTTCCGATATAATTCGCGCCTTTCTTCGGCAGAGTAACCTGTCTTAAATGACCAGATTCTAATCTATTTATGCCGAAATCGCGTTTGAACTTTGCGGGACAATATTGTACACACATGAAACTATCGTATAACCAAGGTTTTACTCGGCTCGGGGTTCTAGCCTTTGGGCAGGAAGATTGCGCGTATGCATTTCCGATATAATTCGCGCCTTTTCTTGGCAGAGTAACCTGTCTTAAATGACCAGATTCTAATCTATTTATGCCGAAATCGCGTTTGCACTCGGCAGGACGCTGTTGTACACACATGAAACTATCGTATAACCAAGGTTTGACTCGGCTCGGGGTTCTAGCCTTTGGGCAGGACGATTGCGCGTGTGTCGAAAAAGTGGTATTTCCGATATAATTCGTGCCTTTTCTTGGCAGAGTAACCTGTCTTAAATGACCCGATTCTGATCTATTTATGCCGAAATCGCGTTTGCACTCGGTGGGACGCTATTGTACACACATGAAACTATCGTATAATCAAGGTTTTACTCGGCTCGGAGCTCTAGCCTTTGGGCAGGACGATTGCGCGTATGTCGAAAAAGTGGTATTTCCGATATAATTCGCGCCTTTTCTTGGCAGAGTAACCTGTGTTAAATGATGAGATTCTAATCTATTTATGCCGAAATCGCGTTTGCACTCGGTGGGACGCTATTGTACACACATGAAACTATCGTATAACCAAGGTTTTACTGGGCTCGGGGTTCTAGCCTTTGGGCAGGACGATTGCGCGTATGTCGAAAAAGTGGTATTTCCGATATAATTCGCGCCTTTTCTTGGCAGAGTAACCTGTCTTAAATGACCAGATTCTAATCTATTTATGCCGAAATCGCGTTTGCACTCGGTGGGACGCTATTGTACACACATGAAACTATCGTATAACCAAGGTTTTACTCGGCTCAGCGTTCTAGCCTTTGGGCAGGGCGATTGCGCGGATTTCGAAAAAGCGGTATTTCCGATATAATTCGCGCCTTTTCTTGGCAGAGTAACCTGTCTTAAATGACCAGATTCTAATCTATTTATGCCAAAATCGCGTTTGCACTCGGCGGGACGCTATTGTACACACATGAAACTATCGTATAACCAAGGTTTGACTCGGCTCGGGGTTCTAGCCTTTGGCCAGGACGATTGCGCGTATGTCGAAAAAGTGGTATTTCCGATATAATTCGCGCGTTTTCTTGGCAGAGTAACCTGTCTTAAATGACCAGATTCTAATCTATTTATGCCGAAATCGCGTTTGCACTCGGCGGGACGCTATTGTACGCACATGAAGCTATCGTATAACCAAGGTTTTACTCGGCTCGGAGTTCTAGCCTTTGGGCAGGACGATTGCTCGTATGTCGAAAAAGTGGTGTTTCCGATATAATTCGTGCCTTTTCTTGGCAGAGTAACCTGTGTTAAATGACCAGATTCTAATCTATTTATGCCGAAATCGCATTTGCACTTGGTGGGACGCTATTGTACACACATGAAACTATCGTATAACCAAGGTTTTACTCGGCTGGGGGTTCTAGCTTTTGGGCAGGACGATTGCGCGTATGTCGAAAAAGTGGTATTTCCGATATAATTCGCGCCTTTTCTTGGCAGAGTAACCTGTCTTAAATGACCAGATTCTAATCTATTTATGCCGAAATCGCGTTTGCACTTGGTGGGACGCTATTGTATACACATGAAACTATCGTATAACCGAGGTTTTACTCGGCTCGAGGTTCTAGCCTTTGGGCAGGACGATTGCGCGTATGTCGAAAAAGTGGTATTTCCGATATAATTCGCGCATTTTCTTGGCAGAGTAACCTGTCTTAAATGACCAGATTCTAATCTATTTATGCAGAAATCGCGTTTGCACTCGGCGGGACGCTATTGTACACACATGAAACTATCTTATAACCAAGGTTTGACTCGGCTCGGGGTTCTAGCCTTTGGGCAGGACGATTGCGCGTATGTCGAAAAAGTGGTATTTTCCGATATAATTCACGCCTTTTCTTGGCAGAGTAAACTTTGTTAAAGGACCAGATTCTAATCTATTTATGCCGAAATCGCGTTTGCACTCGGCGGGACGCTATTGTACACACATGAAACTATCGTATAACCGAGGTTTTACTCGGCTCGAGGTTCTAGCCTTTGGGCAGGACGATTGCGCGTATGTCGAAAAAGTGGTATTTCCGATATAATTCGCGCCTTTTCTTGGCAGAGTAACCTGTCTTAAATGACCAGATTCTAATCTATTTATGCCGAAATCGCGTTTGCACTCGGCGGGACGCTATTGTACACACATGAAACTATCGTATAACCGAGGTTTTACTCGGCTCGAGGTTCTAGCCTTTGGGCAGGACGATTGCGCGTATGTCGAAAAAGTGGTATTTCCGATATAATTCGCGCCTTTTCTTGGCAGAGTAACCTGTCTTAAATGACCAGATTCTAATCTATTTATGCCGAAATCGCGTTTGCACTCGGCGGGACGCTATTGTACACACATGAAACTATCGTATAACCGAGGTTTTACTCGGCTCAAGGTTCTAGCCTTTGGGCAGGACGATTGCGTGTATATCGAAAAAGTGGTATTTTCCGATATAATTCACGCCTTTTCTTGGCAGAGTAACCTGTTTTAAATGACCAGATTCTAATCTATATATGCCGAAATCGCGTTTGCACTCGGCGGGACGCTATTGTACACACATGAAACTATCGTATAACCGAGGTTTTACTCGGCTCGAGGTTCTAGCCTTTGGGCAGGACGATTGCGCGTATGTCGAAAAAGAGGTATTTTCCGATATAATTCACGCCTTTTCTTGGCAGAGTAACCTGTCTTAAATGACCAGATTCTAATCTATTTATGCCGAAATCGCGTTTGCACTTGGCGGGACGCTATTGTACACACATGAAACTATCGTATAACCAAGGTTTTACTCGGCTCGGGGTTTTAGCCTTTGGGCAGGACGATTGCGCGTATGTCGAAAAAGATGTATTTCCGATATAATTCGCGCCTTCTCTTGGCAGAGTAACCTGTCTTAAATGACCCGATTCTAATCTATTTATGCCGAAATCGCGTTTGCACTCGGCGGGACGTTATTGTACACACATGAAACTATCGTATAACCAAGGTTTGACTCGGCTCGGGGTTCTAGCCTTTGGGCAGGACGATTGCGCGTATGTCGAAAAAGATGTATTTCCGATATAATTCGCGCCTTCTCTTGGCAGAGTAACCTGTCTTAGATGACCCGATTCTAATCTATTTATGCCGAAATCGCGTTTGCACTTGGCGGGACGCTATTGTACACACATGAAACTATCGTATAACCAAGGTTTTACTCGGCTCGGGGTTTTAGCCTTTGGGCAGGACGATTGCGCGTATGTCGAAAAAGATGTATTTCCGATATAATTCGCGCCTTCTCTTGGCAGAGTAACCTGTCTTAAATGACCCGATTCTAATCTATTTATGCCGAAATCGCGTTTGCACTCGGCGGGACGCTTTTGTACACCCATGAAACTATCGTATAACCAAGGTTTGACTCGGCTCGGGGTTCTAGCCTTTGGGCAGGACGATTGCGCGTATGTCGAAAAAGTGGTATTTCCGATTCCCGGGTTTCTTGGCTGTTTGAATTTTTTTTTTGATGACCCTATTCTAATTTATTTAAGCGAAATCGCGTTTGCACTCGTCGTGACACTTTTGTACACACACGGAACTATCGTATGACTAGAGTGTATACTCTCCTGTGTTTATTTAAGACGAAAATTGGCGGATGTTTATCGGTGTTTATTTATTTCTAGAATACCGGTGTTTTTCGGTGATTTCTCTCGTGCAGGCGCTAGAAACGGTGATTATTGGGAGTAAAAATTGCGAATGTAAACGACCACTGAAGACGAAAAACAGTTAAATTTTATTTACATCTTTTACACAATCTCTTTCGCATAATTCTTCCGTTCTGACTTGTATAGGACAAGGGCATTGCCACGGTTGTCATCTCAAGAGAACAAGAGCACCAGCTGTAGCTGGCCTCTCGGGCCACTAATAGTGATCTTCAAGGTCGGTGACTCAGGGGGATCGCTGGCCTTAGGGAACAGTAGAAGAAAGCTACTGTTCTCCAAGAGTCTAAGAACACGTAGGTCACAAAAGAAAGACAGGCAAAATGCATGATTCCGAGCAAGATCTTTTGTTTGACAATAGTTTGTGTGGGACTTTTTCGGTGAAAAAAAATGACAAAAACATTGATAGAGAAAAATTATGTGGATTTTTGTTTTTAACGATTTTTTATTTCCGTCGCCGGCGCATGTTTATCGGGTAAAACTACAGGATTTATCAGTGAAAAAAAAAGAAACAAACCAGCGTTTTCTCGAAAATATGAAAAAAACGGTGTTTTTGGCCTTTAACCGATTTCATACTTTTGACACCGGCGAATGTTTATCGGTGTTTTTCGGTTAAAACCAAAACATATAGAGCCTACGGTATATTCAGGGTTCGACACAGCTAGGAGTTCTAGCCTTTGGGTAGCGGGAATGCGGGTCTGCTTTTGTGTGCTATCAACAATCCGCTTTCCAAAGACGTTGCCATGCCGACAATTATCGCGTTCATTTAGGCGTGGGAATGCCCAGAATCGAAAGACTATCTTAAAAATGCGGCGATGTCATTGCCCATGCTTTGCGGTTTAAGTGAGGTGAACTCAAAGCGAAAGCCTCCTGCACCATTCGTTGCTGACTAACGCGCCCGATATTGCAGCTACAACGACATATTATTTCCAAAGCGAGCGGTGTTCACTCACTGGGGCACCGCCATGTTTCCCCGCATCCCTACACAGTCAGTCACGTGATTAAAAAAAAAATCCCTCTCCTAACCAGGCAGCACACCAATGTCGGTCCGACATTGGCCTATCATTGGCAAAGACCGGCCTCAATAGTGGACAATATTGGAGGCGCTACCCTTTCCAATGTTGGCCCAGCGATCGGTGCCAATGTTGGGCCAATGTTCAGGCATCGTTCCAGCCGATGTCGGCCCCATCATTGGTGCCAATGTTGGGCCATCGCTTCACCATGGTTCCAGCCAAGGTGCTCCCACGTTGGCGAAGACCGGCGTAATATTGGACAACACTGGAAGCGCGACCCGATCCAATGTTGGCCGTCATGCTGATTTTTGGCCATCGTTGCACTCGCCCAGCTCTTTGCAAGTGCCCTCGCCAAGTTGTTTGCAAAAAGGAAGGTAAACAGACACAAGGGATTGTTTTGAAATCTCCTAACAGTTTATTACACACAGCTTATTCTGTAGAAAAGCACAATCTCAGCAATTCGTAATATGTGAAGAGGTACTACTTAGCTGTGATACAATTAAAAAGACTGCAAAGCAAGCAACAACCGGGGTAATTCTTGGGTAGTGTCCAGTCTCCCGGCAGCTGACAGAATTGTTTCGCCAAAATTCTACCACTAGTCGCCCCTCATTGGCGGTGCAATGAGTTCATCGAACTACATTTCATAGACAGATCGTTTCATCAACATGCGATGTTTCATAAAAAAACTCAAAATATGTTTCCTTTTCTTCTTTTTTTGTTGCAATGAACCGCTTCAGATTAACATGAAGCGGCGTGAAAGGGTGGGCTGGTTCGGTGAGCACGTGCCTCAGGAATACACGCGCGACGAAATGCCCCTACAGCGCGCAATTCGCGTAACGAATGTCGATGAAACGTAAATGTCGACCAGAAAGGGGGCAACGAAACGTGTTTTTGAGAAACGCAGGTAGAATAAAAAAGTCAGTATTTTACCTGCGGTTGTGACATTATTTTAGACAGATAATGGCAGGCGACTGTCGGTAAGATTGCGGGAAAATTATTCTCCCAGCTGACAGGAGATAGGCAATGCCCAATTCTAGAGGTTATCCGGAAGATTGCCCATACAAGAACGGACAATGATCATCAAGTAGGTTGCAGCACACTTACGTTGAAAATACTGGACTTGAAAGATGTAATCCGACTTATATGTCAACACGGGCACTGCAGAACAACCACTCAAACACAAAAACAACAAGGAAGTGATCCGTGAACATTCAACACAATGTAGCACACGCTTCCATTTGCTGAACCGGACACTAAACTGTCCACAAGAATGTCTTGGGCCTCTTTGAAGAAATCGACACGGGTAGGACTTTTCGAACGAGATGCCATTTACCACAGACGCGAAATCCACAGCGGGCCTGCACCCCGCAGGCCGCATCACGCGCGAAACTAGGTCCGGTCCTGGCGACGCAGGCATTCCGAGTTCGTCAACGGTTAGTCATCCGTCAAACCACATGATCACACTTCTGCCGTTACCCGCGCACAGAGAGCGGATTCAAGTCCGGCGAGTACGCACAGCAACCGCGCCTTCAGCTTAGGGAGAGAGAGAAAAAAGAGAGAAGGAGTACAAAGCAAGCAGGCCAGAACGGGGGTGGTGTGCGCTTACAAAGGCTTATCTTCAGGGGCATCTGAACAATGAACGGAGCGAGAGAATTTGTCACTTCTACCCAAGGTTGATAGTGCAGTAGAAGTTATGCGTGACCTTGTGCTTTAGGCAGGTTCCGTGCTCTGCCTTATCGCCAGCTTTGAGACAGTAGTCACGTGACCCTAACCGGAGACAGGATTGGCCTTAAACACGCATAGCGTCTACCTTGCTGTCATTACCGATTTAACAGGACAGCTCTTTGAAGGTCAGCTTTCGAACTTCTAAAGAAACTGTCCAGTCCAAAAGTGGTTCTAAACGGGGCAAGTGTGACGACAGTATGTTTTGCGTCGTATAACTTACATTATAATTTAGAATGAAGAACTAAGCGCGACTATTTTTTGCGCACGATGTAGACAAATATATCTATAAATATAAATATATTTTTTATCAATACATTTAAAACTGTTTGTACACTGTTAGGTTCGCGTTTTTAAACTTCAAATTTTTTTACGAAAGAGTTGCACATAAAAGACACCTCGAACAGCACATCGTCCGACTTTCAACACACGATGAATCACCGACGCTCGCAGTAAGAAGGTTGCGATGCTGCGCGAACGGTTTGTGAAATATGCTGCGTAGGGTACGCCGGGAGCAACGGCTTCGCGACCGTTCGAAGGGCAAATGATTCGCGACAACAAAGTAGCGTCTTGCAGCATCAGTAAGCTAACGGGGCTCGAGAGTCCCACGCTCACATTTCCGCAGAGCGAGCGCGGCCGGCCAGATCGAGGCGCAGTATATATGTATCTGTTTGCTTACTTTTACCACTTTGCAAGTTGGTTCCATCATGTGTCGCACTGTCGTGCAGTTTTGCTTTATATGATTTGTCTAATTTTCATGTAAGTTTGTGAAAAATGTTTCAAATAAAAGGTTAATTAAACCACTGTTGAGTTCCCATTGATTCAGTTATCTATATGCCATATTTCATTGAGTTTTGAAAACCAGGTGACATTTAGCCTCTATTTTAATTCTTAAAACTGACGAATGCTGGTCCCAACTTGCTCCAAGACCTCGTTTTTGCTGCTAGCCTGCATGAAAATAGTTTTTTTTCTGCTCCCAAAATTTCTCCAAAGCTGCTTTGCCCAGTTTCATCCCTGTATTTCCAATACTGGAAATTGTGGCTTTAACACTCCAATATTGAACAGCATATGACAGCATACATTCAATATTAGAAAGCCCTTGGCCTTGGCAGTGCAATATGACCAGCACAAATCAGCATACTTCCAAAATTGGAAATCCAAATTGGCTTTTACAGTCCACTATTGGACCAGCTTATGCCAGCATGAGTTGATCTTGGAAAGCTGTTGGCTTTGACAGTTGAATATTGACCAGCTTACGCAAGCATGCATCCGATATTGGAAAGCCATTGGCTCTAACAGTCCAATATTGGACAGCTAATGCTGGCATATATCCAATATTGGAAAGCCATTGACTCTGACAGTCCAATATTGTACAGTTTATGCCAGCATTATATCCAATATCGGAAACCTATCGGCTTTGACAGTCCAATATTGGATAACTTATGCCGGCATATATCCAATATTGGAAAACCATTGACTTTGACAGTCCAATATTGGGCAGGTTATGCCAGTATATATCCAATATTGGAAAGCCATTGGCTTTGGCAGTCCAATATTGGATAACTTATGCCAGTATATATCCAATATTGGAAAACCATTGGCTTTGACAGTCCAATATTGGACAGGTTATGCCAGCATTTATCCAATATTGGCAAGCCATTGGCTTTATACAAGCCGTTTTTGGCTTCGACGGACCCGCATACATGTATTGATCATGCAAAAGAGATGCAATAAAATTATTATTATTATTATTATTATTTCACAGTCCAATATTGGACAGCTTATTCCAGTGCATCACCAATATTGGAAAAATATTGGCTATGATAGTCCATTATTGGCCCAGGTAATTCTGATATTGGTAAACACATGGCTCAGTTGGGCCATTGTTGGGCCATTCTTTGTCCCATCAATTCCAATGTTGGCCCAATATCGTGTGCTGCCTGGGTAGGTACTGCGGCTAACTTTAGCCGCGGTTAGCGCTTTGAGCAATCAGGCCCAGGTCATCTGACGTCAGTTTACCCGCTAAATTTAGAGAGAATCGAATTGTTGCTGAGGTCACGTGACGTCAGCAACAATTCGATTCGATTGACGTCACGTGACGTCAATTTTCCCGCTGACACGAGTTTACGTGTCGTTTCGTATCGAGCTTTATGTTTGGCCATGAAAGCATTTTTGTTTGTTTCTTGTACGTCTTCCGAAATTTATTATGGCCGCCCGACGCTGGGATCTCGCGGGGACAAGACTGGGGGGAACATGGTACCTCCCATCGTTGATAGTTAAAATTTCGGTCCCTTCCCAGAGTTTCGCTTGTTCTTTAGTTTCTGAATTGTCTACGTTTTAGTGAAATTAACAATCTCGATAAGGCATCCGCGTCTGTCAGGTAGACCTTGGGCCGGTGAGATACCTCAAGGTCAAACTGTTGAAGCTCGTTTATCCACCTTGACAATCTTCCTTTATGCTGAGTTATGTTGAGCAGGTCTGTGAGAACTTGATGATTTATGAACAAATATTGCTCCCTCCAGGTATGAGAGGAAGTACCTCACAGCTTTGAGAACCACTAGTGCTTCCTTCTCAGTAGTAATGTTGTTCAATCCAGGCTTTCCAAATGTGCAGCTGCAATAGCCAACGACTCGCATTTGGCGATGGCATTGCTTTGTGATGTCCTGCTGGTATAGGACAGCTCCTCCTCCATAATGAGAGGTGTCCCTGTTAAGTTCAAAAGGGAGTCTGAAATCGGGAATATAACGAACCTGGTCAGAAGAAATTATCTTGATTAAGCTACGAAATGCTGTCTCACATTCGTCAGTCCACTCAAACTTGACATTTTTCAGCATCAGCCTGATGAGGCACTTTGTATTGAAGGCGGAGTCCTTAATAAATGCTCGAAAATGTCCAGCGAGGCTCAAAAAACTTTGAAAAATGCACGTTGTATGGTGTGACCATTTTTGAAACTCTGATGACGGATTCGTCCTTGGTACTCTTCGTAGAACCATGAATACCCGGCCCAGAACTTTGCTCTGAAAAACTCACTCTTTCTAAAATTAATTTTTTAGGCGGGCCTCACTTATTGCTGGCAACACCTTGGACAGGTGTTCAACATGCTCCTCCTTTGATTTGGAATGAATTAGGACGTCATCGAAGTACTCCTGGCCAAAGGTTCCGATGTATTGGCTCAGAACTGTTGTCGTCATTCTCCGGAACCATGCGGGGGATTTTTTTTTAGCCAAGCGGTAGTCGGTTCTATTCATACAAACCGAAAGGTGTAGTGAAGGCCGTGTACAATTTTGTATCTTGGGCCAAAGGTACCTGCCAGAAACGTTTACAGGTGTTGATCCGCGCGAAAACCTGCCATCCACCCGTTTCATGAATAAGGCTGTCAATTCCTGGCATCGGGAAAGGAATCAGGGCTGCCTGTTGGTTGAGGGCGCGGTAGTCCGTACACAACCTGAAGGACCCGTCTTCTTTAGGGGTGATGGTCACTAATGAGGCAAATGGTGAAACCGAAGGTCGGATGTTGTCCGCGACCAACATCTTCTGTAGTTAATCTTTCAGGCATATCTTCTTTTCTTTTGTCATGTTGTACGGCTTTTTTACGAATAACGTTTTTGACGGTGAGTACGAAAGGTACTTGAAATTTGCTGTTGGCAGGAGGATAGGTGGTGATACAAAATAATTATGGATACTTCTGGCTAACCCCTTATTTTGTCCGAACAAGTTTTAGTTTTCTTCCTTGAGTTTCTGTGATTTTGATGTGTAATAAACTCGAAGACAAATAAACAGTCTCCAGGTTTGTCCTCGGGTGTGTCTGTTCAGAGTCGTTTATTCGTTTTATTTTTCTTCTTCACCCGGTGCGAGGGTAGTTTACCATGGGACCAACCTGTTTTGCAACCAGGTTCGTAGACCGGTTCCAGTCGTAATTACGCCGCTGCGGACGACCGTGTAAACGATCGTGTTCTCTACCCATTAAGTCTCTAGTCATCCGACTGCTCTGATACCGATTTTCTTCAGTCAGACACTGAAGTAGAGCTTCAATCGACTTTGGTGATCTTACTTGAAGTTAATTTTGGAGGTTTCGTGGAAGCCTGTGGGTGATTAGGGCTACTGTTGGAGGAGGTGGTAGCCCTGGTTCAGCAAATTCAAGAAGACTTCTCTTCCAGTGGAGAGCCTGATCGGAACTTGACGAAAATCGCGCGGTTCCATCCCTCTACCGCGTTCTTTAAAACTCTTCAAGAAGCTGCGTTTCCAATTGCTCCTGCTTGCCGCGATGTGGTCGCTCAGATGCAGATCATACAACTTGGCGATTCCATCAAGATAAAGACGCATGTTCTTAATCCTATCTTCTTCGGTTACCCAGTAGTTCTTTTCTGCGGCATATTCATCAAAATCGATCCAGGCCTCTGTACTTGAAGAGAAACCGTCGAATATATCTGACTTGACGAGCTCGAAATAAGGGCGTTTGGGGCTTACAGTGCCAAGACGATCACTCCCATTAGCTCGGTTTGCTGCGCCACTTGCTGTTGATGCGACTGTATAGACTACATCAAGAGTGCTACAGTAGAAGCTGACGCGTCCGGGCGATCTAGGTAACGGAGGCTGGGTGGAGAACAAAGTCTCCAATTGCCGAAAGCTGAATATTCACCTTAGCCGACCTTTGCTGATGAGTTCCTTGGGTGAGAGCTTGGCCTTTTGAAGAACAAATTCGATGAGGTGCATAGTGCTGACGTGTCCAGGCAGCCGTCGTTCATCATCGTCTTCTTGGTAGCTTACGAAGACCACTTCGTTGTCTGCCGTTTTATCCACGGTAAATGTTACCCACATGGTGGCTCCTCTGAGAATGCCGTCGACTCCGCCGATATTTAATAATTCCTAGATTGATATTACGAACTCGTTGGTTAATTTAAAACGTCGGATTTATTTTTTTTCTTCGCTTCCCCCCTTTCGTCGTCGTCGTCGCCGATCTAATCCGAACCCACGTCAATTGTGTTATGTAATTGTGTTACCATCTAGTAACCTCTCTTGTAATGTCCATATACAGAACGACAAGGAGGACACTATATATAACGACAGTATAAAAAAGAAAAAAAATGCTGCAAACTCAACAAAGTTGCTAACTACGCAAAAAATTAACAAAAAAAAATTGGCAAGGCAAACAGCAAAAAAAAAAAAAAAAAACGAAAAAAAACGGATATATTAGCATGCGCAGTGACCGCCGTTATGTTTTTAACAAGAGAGTGAAGAAATATGTTTGGGCCAAAAAACCCAAGAACCCTTGAGCACTGCTCCGGGGAGCGCTCGGGCTTCGCCTAGGCCGACTAGCGCGACGTCACACGCGGGGCCCCCCGGCCTTCCTTCCCTAGGTGGCTTTGGCCCGGACACAGTTGACGTAATTATGGGAGGAACGACGGCGATGGGGAGGGAACACTCTCCCCGCTATCACGTGGGTGTTTTGCCTTCTGACATCGCCATTTTTCGCCGGGGGTACAACAGCTGCCGTTGTCGAAACTAGCGCGGAACACCGACAGGACACGAGTGCTGCGTCATCTTTCGGCTGAAATTCGAGTATGTGCTAGTCAGATACGAGCAGGAACCGAACGCTAATGCGTATGCGAACCCTGCTGTTTGTTCTGAGGGAGACCGATGTGCCGTAATGACATCATTCCAACGAAAATACCGTAATTAAATTATTGTTTGCGGTAATTGATATTGTAAAATATTATATTTTCTAAGCTGGTTATTCACTAACGTAGTGAATTACTGTCAGGTAGTAATTTCGAGAAAGTTATTCATTAGCTTTGCAATTACGTTTTCCCAAAATGAACAATGTGTGTTTGCGAGCTCAAGACACAAGAAACTCAAGAAAAGGCAGATTCACGGCACCACTTTACCAGGACAAAACAAAGCTCTAATGACAAGGGAATACTCAACACATTTCAAGAACTCAAAGGACGTGACATGCACATTCCCTGCCTTGTTACTCTTTCACCAAACAAGGCCTAACCGTCGAGCTTTGGCCGTGGCTATCTGAAGCACATACGACCGCAATCAATAGCTAATTAATCTAAAATGCCTTGTGAATGACCCAGTAGGATTAGTGCGTACGCTCAGCCTTGGAAAATATGTTTTTTGTAGTTGAAATTAACGGTGAGCACCACTTTGCTCAATAACACTTAGTCGGCCGTTCAGAGAACTTTCCTTTCTACCGGCAAAACAATCCACGCTTGAAGCCATTCACAGCGAAGCGGGAATCAAAATTGAATCCCCGTGTCATTTTACTCACGTGTTGTCGGTGCTAGTGTTGTGACTGTCAAGATTTTTGAGGTACTGCTTGATGGCATCGCAGGTGTACCCGTTGTCCTGACGATATAAACGTCTCCAACGTAAGAGGGTGGTAACGCCAATGAATCAGAAGCATCCGATCCTGAGTCTTTCGGGGGTTCTGTTGACTCGTCCGTTTCAGATTCTGTTAACGCAACTGTTGAAGCAAATTTTATTCTGCATGACACTTTTAGAAAACAAAATTACACCAATCTGATCGCACTGACAATGGGAGGGGGAAACAGAATGTGTTGAACTAGCACGCCTCATGAATCGCGTGGGTTGTGAATGATGTCTGTTTTTGGTGGGAATAGGGCTAATCTGTGTGCGGCTAGCGTAACCACACACATACTGCACACGATAGATCAAAAGATTATGCCAGCCCCGGTCTTAGCACAATTAATCTGGTGTAAATATTTGACTGGAAGTCAACTTTTAGATATACAAATACTCGAGCTCCGCTTAGCACGGTCGGGTAGTAGTTAGTCTAAAGTCGAATATCTTTAGGGAGAATTCTTGTATTTATATTTTATGGATGGCCCCGAAGTGCAGGCTCCTGAAATATAAAAGAAGTTCTGGGAGCGTGTGGCAGAGGCGCTGGCGGGCGGGGGCACTGCGCTTGCTTCGGGCGATTCCATACTGCCTTAAGGGGAGGCCACTCACTCGGTGCTTAACCGGGCTTGAACACGATCGAGAGTTTTTGGAGCGAGCTTCATTGGGGGCGTCATGACCACAGATATGATCACAAAGGCTCGAAGCACACTATACCTTGTGTCACCTTATGTCCGAGCGCGGCCGATGTTATGAGCCGAAGGGCCAATCGAACAGCGCAAAAAGCGCAACGTCATGGCGTGCTCTCAGCGCTTGATAGGACTAGCCGGCGGAGGAGCACGTGAAGAGAGACGGCGAATACCGGCTATTTTTTATCAACTGCAGAGAGCACCCCATGACGTTGTGCCTCTTTCGCTGTTTGATCAGCCCTTCGGCTCATAACATCGGCCGCGCTCGGACCTAAGATGAAACGAAGTATAGCTACCACTGTTTTTTATATGTTGTTTCTGGTGTAAAACTTTAGAAATAGTCACAACCAAATAATAATCCATAATAAAGTTGTATCTGAGCCTTATAGTTAAAAAAAAATTCGTTGAAGCGCCAAATAGATGGTTAGAGGGATGGCACGGATTTCACGCTTTAAAAAATTCTGAATAATCGCCTTGACTCGGCCGATCTCTCTGACAGTATTTGTGCGTTCGGAGAGAGAACATGGCCGTGGCGGCAACATGACAGAACAGCATACGACAAAACAGCACGCGACAAATGAAAAATAGCACGGTCAAAACAGCACGCGTGAAAACAGCACAACGACAGAACAGCACGAGTAAAAACTGCCCGCGTCAAGATAGCACTGTGTCAAAACAGCAGAGCGCCAGATGAACACGTGCCAAAAAAAGCACGCGACAGTTAGCACATGGACAAAACAGCGCACACGTAAATACATGTTTTTATTTCGCTTGAGGACACAGTATTATCAGCACGCACCAAAATTAAATACGTGTTGTTGACGCGTTCATCTGAATGCCTATTAGAGTGTTCTGGCATTTTGTTTGCGTAACATATTGTTGTCTATCGTTATATGACATTATATCATTACCTGCGCCGTTAGATTTGATTAGGTACGCAAAGCTTCAAGTGCATATTCAGTAATATAAAGCCTTCCCCCCGTAGCCAATGATGCTAAATTTATGAATGCCATTTTAATGACTCGTTCACTGCTATAAATCGTTAACGCTTCCTATCAATACGAATACCGCACCCTGTTAACCCAAAGAAAGAGTGAAGGTCACAACTCTGGAGTTCAATAAAACTGCTTTTTTTTTTTTTACATTTACTCTCATTTTACATGTTACATATTAGCTTGCGTGTGCAGTCAGAAAAGCGACAGCCCAAAAGACTGTCAATGAGGCGGTGTGTTTAAAACTGGAACGGAACGTTCCGTAGCCTTTGCGAGATGGATTGATTGATTGAAATCTTGTCTTTATTGATGAGAAAGGTTCGCCTGCGTATGGTCTGGTGAACCTGAGGCAGGAGGGAGGGGGTTGAGAGGGTTGTAGGGAGAGGGGATTATGATGATGATGATTAGGCTAGATGAATTGATGGACCCCGGATGTCTTGATAAAACTTACCAGTGAATTCAGGATTTGCTTTCTGTGTTGTGCCTGTCCTTTTGGGTGGGTCCAGGCTTCTGAATTCCTTGGTTTCGCCTCACTCGTTAGCGAGGCCCATGCGTCTTGTCTGAATTTCTCTAGACTCTTGCAGACCCATAGCATGTGTGTTGTTGTCAGCAACCCTCCTGCGATGCATTTCTTGCACACAGGGTCGATGTCTTCATTTCCTTCTTCCTTTTTTGTAAATGTTGCTTTTCTTGCCGGTGTTAAGGCTGTACCGGTCCTGATTCTTCGTAATCGTACCTTCTCCCACCTCGTGTACCTTTGCAAGATTGGGTCTTCTACTGCCAGTAGAAGGCCTTTCAGGTAGAGTTTGCGTTCTTTCTTTGCCAATTCGGCTCTTTCCTCTGGGTCAATGGGGGTTTCCTCGGTTGCTTCTTCCCGAGAGGTTAGGCCAGTTGCAGAGCTGGTACTGCTAGCTGCCTCTGCGGCGGCCTGGTGTGCCCTCTCGTTGCCCAGGATGCCAGTGTGCCCGGGTTGCCATTCAATTATCAGTGTAAAGCCTTGTTTTTTTAGCTCCTTTGCGATTATTTTGATGTTTTTAACTGTCCTGTTTCTTGTTCTGCTGTTTCTGCACGCTTTAAGCGCCTGCTGCGAGTCTTTGAATATTCGGGCCGTGTAGGATGCAAACCCAATGGTTTGCATCCTATTTGGCCGTCGATCATATTCTGTTGGGTGAGGCTTTGCTTGGTCCTTTAGGCCTCGATGAGCCGGGAAGGGTCAAGATGTTGAAACTCGAGCGAAGGCTGAATACTTCGGTGCCATGCTTTTAGGTTGGTGTAACGGCAATGTAACGTTGCATGTAGCCGCTCAACGTCTCTACAGGAAAGGGCGCTGCGGTCAAATACGTATATAATTGCGTTAAACTTTGCGCGCATTGGCGCAACGTTTATAGACGAGAGGACGCTGCGGTCAAATGCTCAAATGCGTATATACCCACGTTCCATGCCACAGATTCTGTTTCTGACATGGATGAAAACGAACGGAGAACTCGGCATGCTGCGGCTCAGCGTCTACGCAGACAGCAAGCTGCTCCGGAGACCAGGGCGCGAAAAGCTGCTGCAAAGCGTCAAAAACGCCAAGCGGACCCGGAGTTTAGAGCTCGGGAAGCGGCGGCAAAGCGTCATCGCCGACGCAACCCGGAACTCAGCACTACCTATGAGCAATAAAAAAATCAGCGCCATCAGCAATACCTATGAACAAAATCACTACCATCAGCACCACCAGAGCTTCCCCCAATCAACACCATTCACCACGTGGAGATGCGGTCAATTTTTTTTTTACGTTCTCTTTTGGCACCCGCTTTTTTGTCACTCTGCTGTTTTGACGCCATGCTGTTTTGTTGCGTGCTGTTTATACGCGTGCTGTTTTGACAGTAGTTTTGTCGCGTGGTGTTTGTCGTGCTGTATGCTGTCCCGTTCACAACTGTGGCATGACGCTGACGAAGTGGTCTCCGTCACAAACTGAAACTAACATGCGCGTGCCCTTACAAAAATGATCAATGAGTTTCAATTGAATTTCTATTGTGTTCCTATAGAGTCAATTGAAACTCGATATAAACTCAATGTCTAATGAGTTTGACCATTAGAAACTCAATTTTGATTCTATTGAATTTACTCATTAGGAATGCAATTGAGACTGATCATAAGAAACTCAATATCGATTCTATTGACTTTACTCACTAGGAATGCAATTGAGTTCGATCATTAGAAACTCAATATCAATTCTATTGAATTTACTCAATAGGAATGCGATTGAGTTTGGTCATAAGAAACTCAATTTCGATTCTATTGAATTAACTCAATAGGAATGCAATTGAGACTGATCATAAGAAACTCAATATCGATTCTATTGACTTTACTCGCTAGGAATGCAATTGAGTTTGATCATTAGAAACTCAATATCAATTCCATTGAATTTACTCAATAGGAATGCGATTGAGTTTGGTCATAAGAAACTCAATTTAGATTTTATTGAATTTACTCATTAGGAATGCAATTGAGACTGCTCATAAAAAACTCAATATCGATTCTATTGACTTTACTCACTAGGAATGCAATTGAGTTTGATCATTAGAAACTCCATATAAATTCTATTGAATTTACTCATTAGGAATGCAATTGAGTTTGGTCATAAGAAAGTCAATATCGATTCTATTGAATTTACTCATTAGGAATGCAATTGAGTTTGGTCGTTTGTGGATTACTGCACCCGTGTGCACCGAACGATTATTGCTTGTACCAATGTTTTTCTATTAAGGGATAGAGTCCAATGACGTCGAAACACTGTTTATCATCTATGAGACTTTCAAGGAGGAAATAGGAAACTGGGAACCTTAGTAGATGCTGAGGTGGTCACCGGCCAAATGAATACCTTTCTTATGTAAGGTATATAAGGCGGTGGGGTAGTCAAGGAAGTACGATTAGTGGGTTGTGAGTGCTTAGTTACGATGTTTGTGTTCGTTTCCTCTATGTGCTTTGTTTCCTTCATGTTGCATGCTTTAAAGAATTGTGAAAAAAAAAATTCTCAACCAGAGCAATTTTTTTTTAAATGCAGTTGCAATAAATTCTGTTGAAGCACGTTGCAATAATTCAATTGAAAGTCAATTGCAATATTTTTATTAAAACTCAATAGCAAAAGTTATATTGAAACACTATTGCCAAAATTCAATTGAAATGCAATTGCTAAAAATTCAATTAAGACTCAGTGGCCAATAGTCTGGGACGGATCAATAGCGACTCAATAGAAAAAGTAAATTAAGTTTCAATTGAGACTGAATGAGGTCTATTGAGTGAGTCCTTTACACTTTCAATTGAAAGTCAGTTCATTTTTTTGTAAGGGTGCTACGCTTTAAGGTTACTACGCTCCGTTGCAGAGTGCGTGAAGGCATTTCTAAAAGCCCCTACGCGAGCTTTGAGCTCTGTTGCTTCTACGCCGAAGCCTTCTCGAGCAGGACCATGCCAGTGTCACTCCGTTCACCCTTAAACTGAGACATAGCCTCCTATATACTGACAAAACCTGTCAGATTGCCACGAGACGCGGCCGCCGAAAGGGAAAAGGTGGAGCAGCAGACAACAGATGAGAGGAGAGCCACGTTACTGGCGGCCCGCTGTGGCGAGACCCCGAAACGCAGCGTCTCGCCTCTGCCACTTGACGCTGCAGCGAGACATGAGGACCCGAAAGTGTGTTTCGGATCCTTGAAGCTCAAACGCTGTGTGCTAACGTCCAGGTTCCCCGAGTAATGGCTCTTTGATGCTCTGTGCTACCAGATCCTCGCGCTCCAAATCTACGACCGGCCACTCTATGGCTGCATTTACTTGGATGCGGCAGTAGCGCATCGAGTCGAGATTTCACGATTTTGATTGGTAGCAGTTGGGTAGAAGACGAAGAAGTAAGCAGGCAGACTGCGTGTGATTGGTCCCTGCTCGATTCGATGCGCTACGATCGCATTCATGTAAACGTAGCCTATGGCTCCGTCGTCGAAGAGCTAGGCTTTGTGAGTATAGAGGAGGCTATGCTATTGCCTCTGGAGCACTCGCTCCACGAGCGCTCGTGCAGGCGCCGAGGCTTCATTCAAAGCAACTAGATCGCTTTAAGCATGCGTGGCGAACAATAGACAATATTGAGACGCATTATATCACCAAGTAATCTAGGCGGGTGATGCTAATAATTAATGCGCCCTACAGCGAAAATCATACATTTACGCGCGTGCTTTTTTGTTTCACGTGCTCTTTCGGCACCCGCTCTTCTGTCACTCCGCAGTTTAGGGGCTTTGCTGTTCTGTCGCGTGCTGTTTTGGCAGTACTGTTTTCTCGCGTAATTTTGTCGTGTTGTGTCCTGTCCCGTTCCCAGCCGTGGCATGACGCTGACAAAGTGCTCTCCGTCACGAAACTGAAATTAATATACGCGTGCTACGCTTTAAGGCCTCTACGCACAGTTGCAGAGTGCGTGAAGGCCTTTCTAAAAGCCCCTTCGCGAGCCCTGAACTTTGTTGCTTCTACGCCGAAGCATTCTCGAGCAAGACCATGCCTGTGTCACTGCTATGCCATGGATTAGGAAACCTATCATTCGTTCACCCTTAAGCTAAGACGTAGCCTCCTATATACTCACAAAACCTGGCAGATTGCCACAGAAGCTTCCGCCGAAATGGAAAAGATGGAGTGGCAGACAACGGATGAGAGGAGAGCCACGTTACTGACGGCCCGCTGCGGCGAGACGCCGGAACGCAGCATCTCGCCGCTGCCGCGTGACGCTGGAGCGAGACACGAGGACCCGAAAGTGTGTTTCGGATCCTTGAAGCTGCAAAAGCTGGGTGCTGACGTCCAGGTTACCAGAGTAATGGCTCTTTGATGCTATGTGCTACCAGATCCTCGCGCTTCCCCTCGGGGTAGAATGGAATCACCTGCAAAGCGCACGTTTCCCCGGCAGCCATCTCGGCCACGCGGTGCTTGTGGGACGTTCAGATTGCAAAAAAGTGTACACAGGCAGCTTTAAATAAATTTAGCCTTCTGTAATGCTGAAGTATGGCTGCCATCGTTCAGTTTTGTTTATAAAAATAATCATATGAGCATATTTTGTGTCAAATGTAAGCTGTTTATCACGACCCATTGTCCTTCGTAAAACGATAAAACTTGTTGAAACGAGCAAAACAATGGTTGGCCAGACAAGACAAGCGGCAAGTTCACAAGCGACATGCACAGACATTGCAAATAACGCGCAAATAATCAAGCACGAGAGGAGTGGGCGTAGTCCAGAGTGCCGACATTACACCGCAACTTTAAAGCTTGTGGTACTACATTTACAAATCATCGCCCTTCCTTGAATGGTGATGCTGTTTATTCTGCCCGTTCACACAGTAGTTGGAGCATTCAAACAGTGCACATTGTGAGGGGATCGAATCGTCGCCTCCTGCCCTCGGGCTTGAGCAAAAAGGCTGGTATTTTTTCAACCAATTCAAAAAGGCAAGAAATTGAGGACGAGAGGTGCGCATACGTAGTGCTTTACATAAAAAAAAAGTGGTGGATTGCTAGATACAAAAGAGCTAACACGAACATCAAAAAATACGCTGGATAGCACAGTGATTCGAAATATTGAAGCAGATACTAGCTGATGCACAAAACAAAGACACAATAGATAAGCTAGGCTTCGTGTGTCGGCTTCCAGTTAACAAATCTCCCTTGAGTGATGCCATTTTGTTGCTGAGTGGGTGACGCTGGTCATTCTTAAGATTCGAAATTAATACTCTCTCAACTTTAGACAGGGTGTTAGAAAGTTCCGGCGAAATGTTTTTGATCTTCTAAGGACAGTTTTAACATTCTCGTAGGACACGCAAAAGCGTTCTACGTGATTTCAGATGAAATTTAAGATACTTTGCAAAAATATTTCTAAACACCAAGGCGGGTGAAGAGTCCTTACTCTTAAGCGTAGTTTAATTAGGGACCCTGGAAGACAACAAAACCAGCTATCAAAACTGCGTCCGGAGGCAGTCATTTAATGGGAAGAAGGACTCGAAGCACGAGAGGCCGTTTCGCTAACAACACGTTCCTCGAGGTAGGGCTTTAGTAAAAGCAAATGCTTAGCCCACGCAAGCTTACCTGAAATTAAATAAACGGCGATGAAAGCTCCAGCAATCAGGAGAAAGAAAAGGACCAGGAACATGAATACACTTTTATTTTTCTTTCTAAAAAAAGAAAAAAAAAAAAACTGAAATTGTAGCTCCAGCACAACATCTACGACATTTAGCTCTCGGGTAAACCTTGCAGTACAAAACAGGCGACAGCACTTTAACGCTCTTTGGCCTGTTTTAAACTCAAGTTTTGTTTGTACAAATGCTGCACCCCCCCCCCCCCCCTTCTCCAGCTTCTTATGCAAAACTTTGTGTTTGCTTTCTACAACAAGTGTAAAATACATTGGCAAAAAAGTTTTAACTTTATGTTTTTAGTCGCGAGGAAGTTATAATGTGCAAACCATGCCGGAACAAACTTCAATCGCGAAACGAGCTTCGATAAAAAATTACATTTTCCAAACAAGAACTGCTTCGTACAAACTTTTATAATACTGAAGCGTCAATTCTTACACAATATTACATAAGAAAAAAGCTGACAATATTACTCGATGCTGCGAAAGAGTGTGCGATACTACGAGAGTTATTTGTGTATTCAATTGCTTCTTGCTCTCAAATACGTATAATGTAAAAAAGAAGTTTTCACGCTATTCACGTTAACATTGTATAGCATTGAGCTGTAACTCTCAGATGTGGCACACAGATACAATTATAGACTTAATTCTTACGTAGGAAAATAATCCCTTCCAAATAATGATTCTTTATTGAACCTTATTAGGTGCAATACTGTAAATGTGGCAGGACGCCATATTCTCCAGACATTTCTGCGTCATAGAGGCTAACAGAAGAATAAATAAATAAAGGCACTGCTTTTATTTATCGCCCCAACGCCTATTATTAAAATGCAGTGCTATATTAAGCCTGAACGGGACCGACTGAAACGCTTCTGTCGATCGATGGTGACGTAATGGCAAGGATCACAACCCGAGACCAGTTATTTTCTCCGCTTTGGTTTGCTTTGCTTGTGTGCTGTAGCGCATAACTGCAGAAACTGTCTGCTACGTGCATTTTGTTTCTGCTATCACGCAAAACATGAGTAGGACGAAACTCAAGAACAAATCCGAGCACGCCAAGCGATTCGATGGGAAACTGCGTAAGTTACGATGGAATCTGTTGAAACGGAGGTTCGGGCGAGTTGGTTGTTCATGACTGACAAGGAAGCAGCGCACCCTCAATACAAGCACTCTAAAGATTTCATGCACACAAAAGTAAGAGCCACTTACGCAGCGCTGCGTAAGTGGCTTTTTGTTTTCTGTGCATGAAATCTTTATAGTGCTTGTTTTGAGGGTGCGCTGTTTTCTTGTCAGTTACGATGGAATCCTACGATAGCTTCATGGCCGCCAACACGGCTGGGGTACTTCGCCGTGGAGATCAACGAGCATGTTTGTACGTGTTCCTCTCGCGCCTCCCAACTTCAAGCACCACATGAATGGAAATACGTAGTCTAAACTACAATTCTCGGTGAAGACAACTCGATTCACGGATTCAGGAAGCAACCACAACAATCACAATGACTTCAGCGATCGCTCAAATTGGCTGGAAGGCTTACAACGAGGCTCGTCGCTCCCTGCCTACGACGAGCGGCCTCGTTAACTTTTTTTTTAGGCGGGCCCGGTTTTATATGACTACTTTGAGCCTTGACCTAGATCTTCCGTTTAAAGGGTGGGTCTTATCTCCTCGTCGTCCCCTTGACACTTTCGGAGGGTTGCGTGGTGGTTGTAATGGACGTTCTCGTCGTAGTCCCACACTCAATTTTGTTCGCTGCTTTCTTCCACGTAAAGCTCGGAGAGACAAGCTATGGATTACCCTCGCTTTACGTGGTTCGAACTCTTTTAATTTTCGTGTCTCTCTTAAACCGCGAGAGCAAACTGCGAAAAAAAAACAACAGGCGATCGGAATGCCAAGCTCAACGCGCCTACTCGGCCATTCTGGCTATTGGTTCCCCCCCCCCCCCCTCCTATTCGCTATATCTGCTTCCAATAAACTAAAAAACAAAACAAAAAAAAACAACATCGCTCCGCGAATTATGCCGTTTCAGAATCTACACGTCTGGTTACTTGTCAAGCCTCCGAAGCCACGACGATGACCGACTTGGTCGCGGTAAATACGATAACACGAAACCGGGTCCGCTGGGTCACTGAATCCTGTTCCATAGTCCGCGACATCACTGTTGTCGCGCTGCTCGAGTTTAATTTTGGCGAGAAGTACAACGACATAATTTGGTCAAAAGCAACTTCAAACTCTCGTTCAAACTAAGGACCCCAAGACAAACATTGTGCTTTTATCTGAGCTTTAATAGATCTGGCAACGCATATATATAAAAGATTGCCCAAACCTAAAGCAAGGGAAGGAATTATGACATTGAAGAAGGACGGCACATGTCCCTCGAGTCATCTGCGCGCACGGCTGTCCTCTGATCTAAAAAGAAACTCGCACTCTTTTACCGACAAGCTAGTGACGGAACTCTAACACTTTCTGACCCGCCTTGTCCGGTAGCGCGCTTCTGAAATCTCCACGCGTAAACTTTTCCTTTTTCTGCTGATGACAGTGCATCTTTCAAAAGTTACAACCTGCCCTGTTTCTTACACGTTCTAATGAACTGCCAACTTGCCCATTCGTCAACGTTACCACCTCAACCTACAGGCCACGGATAAAGCGCAGATGCGGTCACGGGATTCTTACTTCTAAGTCACAAGGAGCCGCTAGGAGGCGGCCCTGTATCTTCTCGGGGCTAATACGCCGAATTATAAAAGTTCTTGGTGCAACCTAGGGTCACGTGGCCCATAGCTGACCCAACCACATGCTCACACGATTTGTAGTGGCGTGTCGCTATACTTTGTCTCATCCTACGATGGACTAAAGGCCAAAGCTACGGGCCGCCAGGTTCCACGCTGTACTATGACACGCTTAACATTGATTATCCGCGGACGAATAATGCTCGAATTCCAAATCGCCGCATCATTTCATAAGCTTCGACGCTGCGAAGAGCCTATATCTTATGGCTTTCTTTGCGATGTGAAATTGTTGAGCCATTCAGTGCTCTTCGATTCGAACCAGTGTCCACCCGTCCCCTCATCAGTGATCCGAGACGCGGGCACCGATACGTGCATAGAAGCGAAATACCGCACAGTTTCTAAGTGGCTCGTGAATGGATCTGACGGTTCATGGCTCTGGCCTTTAGTCCATCGCAGGGTGAGACGGAGTGTGGCATAAGCTGATCTTTCTCCTGCAAACTATAGCTGACGGAAGCACGGTATGACAACGGTGGCTATTGGGCAGGAGATCGAACTATAGGGGGCGCTTTATTGAGCTTGTTGTCCCCAAAGGTCATCAATTGCCATTGCTGAGTGACTTGCATAAAACGAATGATGTAGACTCCGACTGGAGTCAAAACCGGCGCATCGCTAATTGAGTGTAAAAGAAAAAAAAAGAAAGAAAACGTCTGGTGGGCTAGTTATAGTTGTACATCTTGTGTAAAATTAGCGCTAATTTTAACAAAAATCCTGTAGAGCTCTTGTTAGACTGGGAATATTTTTTGAGTTGGGTGTTATCTCCGTTCAGCTGGCCCATCATAAGCCACGAACCATCTAGCTCAGCTTAAGCCCATGATATATTAATTTTCTATAGGAATAATTTGTTGACTTTACGAACTGTTAGATACGAGGATTTTTTTGGTTCAGCTCGTGAGTGTGCGCTTGTCTGCTGGTACCAAGCATTCGCAATCCCGACATACGCGAACGCAATAAATTCGTCTACAAAAAAGCGTACATTGAAGGAGCACTCAAACAGTGGTTAGAAGTGTATTCGTAATTGTGCACTATATATATATATATATATATATATATATATATTTAGAAAAGTGAGTAGAGGTTTAGTTATGCAAAGCAGTGGTAGATTGATTACTCGATGCTAATAGGCCATATGCAAAACTATCTTCATCTATGATCGTCAAGTCATTAAATGCCGCCATAACGACGGGTTTTTCACATCTTTCAGTATTGGACAGATGCATCTGCATTTTTTAATAATAATAATAATAATAATAATGTTCTTATAACGTTCTTATATGCTCTTATATGACCTTATTTCATATGCGCCTATAAAACCGAAAATGTCTTATAAATATAACATTTTTTACAAGGGGAGTGGTAATTCTATGATATTCATGTGCTGCGCATGCATTCAAGAATTTTCTCAAATTTACTGATAAAGAAGTTTTCGATGGCTCTCAGCAAGCTTAGACTGGGAAACACATTTATATTCTTAATAATTAATGAGTTATTGAACAACTTTTATATAATTATTTCACTCATCATGATAATAATCCTTCTAAATTATGCCCCCAAGGCGTATAACTTGCCGGCCAAAACCATATTATTGTACATTTAACGGCTCTTTTAGAGCGAAGCTCTTAGGCGCCCGTTTCGGGCTTGAGCGGCGTCGGCGTCGGCGTCGCAGTCGCCGTCGGCGTAACCGCGCGGTGCATTATGGGTAAATTTTCCCGAAGGAACCCGAAGTCCTCCCCAAGAACCTCGGGTTCCTTTGGGACGACATTGGGAGAACCTCGGGTTCCTCCGGGAGGACCTCGGGAGGAGCTCCGGATCCTTCGGGAGGACCTCGGGTACCTTCGGTGACCTCGGGGAGGGGGCGTCACGTGACCCCCCGAGGGCACGTGACCCCCCAAAGTCACGTGACCACCCGAGGTCACGTGATTCCCCCAGGTCAGGTGACCCCCCCGGTCACGTGACCCCTCCCTCCCCCGAGAACAGGTGACCTGCAGTAGCCTTCCCTCCTCCTCCTCAAGAGCTGCGCACTATTTCGGCGTTACAGGGAGTTGTAAACGGCTTTAAATTTTTGAACCATATCTGTAAGGCTTAAAAAAACACGCGGTATAAAAGGTGGCACAACGGATATTACGCCGTAAAATGAGTTGAAGAATTCAGCTTTTTTAAATAGAAAGTTGAAACTTTCGCCATGTCTGCACTGAGCACGGACGTTTTACCCTATGAAAGTTAAAGGCGGAGTTGTTTTCCACAAAAAAAAATGAAAACCGTTTACGATTCCCTGAAACCCCGGTTAGAGCGCAGCTCTTGAAAAGAAGGTTGGAAGCGTACTAAAGGAGGGGCGACTCCTTGAGGTCACGTTACCTCAGGGGGTCGTGTCACGTCAGGGTGGTCATGTGACCTCAGGGAGTCTCGTGACCTCAGGGGTCCCGTGACCTTAGGGCAGGTGACGTTAGGGGAATAATGTGACCTCAGGGGGTCACGTGACCTCAGTGGGGTCATGTGACTTCGGGGGGTCACGTGACCGGGAAGGTCACGCGACCTCGCGGTTACGACGACGGCGACGCCAACGGCGGCGTCGACGCCGCTCAAGGTGGAAACGGGCCACTGAGAGCTGCGCTCTAAAAGGAGAGCAAGGTACATTCCAAAGTAAACGCGGGGCAGGTTCGTAGACGGCCGAGTTAGCGACTTTGTTAAGTTATGGCTTCATCTTCCAATAGGTAAAACTGTAAAATTGACCTACTCGCTTATCCGCTGAAAGTTAGTTTTCCATGAGCAGGTGCATATTTTTCGGCTTGTTTTACAGCGTTCGATCTTGTTCTGCCACCCCATGGAACTAGGTTTTCGGGGACGAATTTTGTAAATACTTATTTATTTTACGTAATAATAAACAACTCACATTATGAACGCTTATTGGACTTAATGGAAGAGGGACGAAGGTTTTCATGATAACGAAACATTAGGGACAGTGAACATGTAGAATTATGAGCGAAAGTTACAGAATAAATATGCATAAAGACATGTAAGCGTTAACGTGATTTCGAAGACTACCAAGAGATTCGTAACTTACGGCTCGTCTGAAATGAGATTAAACCAATACATTTGAACTTATTATGAAATATATAAAATATTTCATAATAAAATGAAATATAATGAAATTTTAAGAAATAGAATAAATATGAAAGCATACCGGTCTTTGAAATATCGGATTGGGTGGGCGGCATTGCACTCTCTTGAACCCCTAAAAAAAGAACAACAACAAAAAACAGTTAAGCTTACGGTACTCTACACAATGGGATTATTACAAACGGTATTTTTTTTTTACTTCGCTCTTTTGAACGCTCTCCTATCTACTAAGGTTGCTCTTCTTTCTTTATCTCGTAGGCGTGAGCACAAAAGCCTGAAGTCATTTACTCACTGCACTAGCTGCGCTCGAGCGCACAGCACAGGGAACTGGTGGGCCCTCTTGACTTTTGAGTGACGCCAAATTACTTGGAGAGCACTGATCATACAATAATAGTACAGTTAATTTGTGGTTGTCCCAAATATATATTGTTCAAGCTGCACTTCTTTTGACAGCGTGGGGGTGTCACAAGCCTGGCGTTCATAACCCCGTTACTTACCACTCCGCCTGGCGCACCCTGCGACATCACGCGTCAGCCATCGCGGTCACGGCATAAATACGCTCTTTACCAGAATAAACGTATTTGTACATTTGTCTACTTGATGTGACATGGTGTCAAAAAGGCCAAGCTACCCTTCTAAATCTATTGTAGAGCCCATCCTCTTCGCGTGAAGATGGAGAGCCCAGCAAAACTGTTATCCTTACAACATATTTAAGAGAACTGTACAACGTCTCTACGATTTACACATGTTTACGTTGCAGACACGTACACGAGTTCGTTGTTTAATTTTCATTATTTATTTGTTTTTTGATTGAGACCGAGTCTTTTTATCAGCATCATGGAAGCGGAAGAAAAGAAGGTTAGATTGGGGCGTTCTTCCCTGAGCCTCGCCACAGCGCACTCTTAGCTGAGATAAGTCGGTGACCGTAGATGATAACAATGGAGCACATTATCACTATCTAATAATGCCAAGGAAGGTTGAATCACGTGGGTTGCCCCTTTTTTTTATTTATACTTGCCACGTCCAATCGCAGCGAAGGAGCGCCGTTTAACGAGAGTTGTTTGTTGACACTCATGGACGCATTTCTTTCCCAGATCCTAGCACCCATAACAGGTTCGCTGTAAAACTGGGCCGGAGGAAAACCAGACCGAACGCTTCATGGCGTCATGAATATTCCAGTCATCTAAACCGCTGGAGTCAACGCGGACAAATGGCACCAAAAAGGCCGCAGTGCAGGCAGTCATGTTCGTGATGAAGGTAGGTATAGAGGCGCGTCAAGTGTTCTCTATATTTGAATTTTAAGAGGGTGAGGGAAGGATCATGTGGAAGTTCTGAGGAAAAAGATTGAGAATTACCTTTATCCCGCCACCAATTACGAAGTACAACGAGTTTTCTTTCAGAACACGCGACCAGCAGAAAGAGGAATCCTTCAACAAGTAGTTAACAGAGCTTCGGTTGCTGGCGAGTCGCTGCGTGTTCGGTACCTTAAAATAAAGAATGTTTCGAAGGCGTAAAATCCTGGGCATGAAAGAAAAAAAAACTGCAGGAAGGGTCTCGCCACTGCCAAAGTTTGTGCGCTGAATACCAGACTCCCCGAGAAATGCTCTGTGCGACCAGATCCTCGCGCTCCAAATCTGCGTCCGGGAAGTCTATGGATTCGCCATCGAGCTGCCACGTTTTGTGAGTATATTGATGAGGTTATACATATTTCGGTTATGCGGGATACGCTGATCAAGCTCTCACGCTTGAGCTACCGGTTACGACTTAAAAGGTATACAGTCCGCATTAAGTTTGCTGGACACGGGAGTGCCAGCCGAAACGACTTCATGCGCCTTCTTCTGGCTCGCGGGCGCTCTCAAGACTCGCTCTTTGAACATGCACTCCCTTTTGTGATCGCAGTCATGCATTTTATTCTCGCTTCCGTCTAACGCGCACGAGATAACCGGGACCTACGCAAGGTGCCGCTTCGTAAGCTATCATGCCGCGCGTCTGCCTCAGCCTTCACGATAGGTGACGGAGCTTGTCTGCTACAGATAACCGTTCACGGTACCTCACACCGGTCCCTATTATTTCGTGCGCGACAGAAGAAAGCGAGTGAAAAACTTGAGTGCGAACATGAAAAAAATGGCGTGTGCTTAGCGTGAGCCTTGAGAAAGGCGACGCGCCGTGAGAAGCTGCAGGCAGTCATTTTGGCTGGCGGTTTCCTGCCCAGCAGAAGTGTACTACTGACCGTAAATCTTGGTTTCTTATCATAGTACACGATGTTCCTAACGCTCTTCACGAATTAGTGGTAAAGCACCGAGAAATAATCAAGCGGATCGGTACCATAGCCACCAACGTGATGAGTGAAGCAGTAAAATCGTTTGCTGGCCAATTCCAAGGCCACTTGAGGAACGTGAAAAAGAAAATGATATTGAAGCAGGGAACACAAATTGTTGTGAATTCACCACAAAAAGATACCGATAGCGATAAAAACTGCGTCAAGTCTGAGCTCGATCCCATGCAACAGGCAGAAGTAATCACAAAAGTGACAGCCGATACTATGGTGCAACAACATGGTTGTAGCAAAGCTCAACGAAAAACGCAAATGCTTAGACCCATTAGATTTATACATGACAATTTTTAGAACACTACCTAAATTCAATTATGTCAGGACTCAGACGTCATCAACTCCGCAAGTTTGCACAGTGCGAAGAATTTTTTTTGTCGACTGTGAACGCCTCGTTCAGTTCCTTGCAAATACACTCGATCGTGACAGTTCCTACTTGTGTTCTTCGAGCACACCACACGGGCGCTACAGGTCGTTAAGAATGTTGTTCGGCATCTCGAAAGCTTCAAAGGTATTACAGAAAGCCGTGCATAATATACATGAAACATGTACATAAAATACATGTTTTCGTCAGCCTCGAAAACGTTGCAGTAGTTATGGACGACACTCTACTTTGAAGAGGCACAAGCGAACAGCAAGACAAGAACCTCGAAAGGCTACAAGAAAGATTCTGAGACATCAACCCGAAGCTGAACCAAAAGAAATGGCCCTTTCTTCAGGAAGAAATTCGCTACTTTTGGCGCGTAGTTCCCCAGAGCGTGCAGGGCATTTTTCTGTTTCAGTTCCAGCAAACTTCAAGTCAATGCTAATTTTTCATCGGAATTATAGATTTCTTTTAGGGGTTATACCAGTATTATATATTCAATTACACCACCACTGAGAGAGTTTTAGGAAAAGACGTCGCCTGGGAGTGGACAGACCGCCAAGAGAAAAGTTTGAAAATCCCGAGGCAGGCCCTTATGAAAGCTCAAATTCTTGCCTACTTCAAACAAGGCGTCAGTAAGCTTGTCGGCAGATGGTTGTCATCTTGAGGTCGCAGCCGTCGTTTTGCAGGAAAGATACCCTGAAGCGTACTGGCTCTAGATCCCTCACGGACACACAAAGTAAGTACGCAGAATTCAGAAAAGAGTCTTTTGCCACTGTAAAGAGGTCCAGAACATTCTACGACTATTTTATCGGGTAAGAAGACGTCACAGTTGAGTGAGACCTCAGGCCATTGGAGTATATTTTCAAACACCACCTTCAGAGTACCCGCTAAGAATTGCAGCGAATGCGTCTAACATTGCTGAGATATCCCATAACGGCCAGGTACAGTTCAGAGAAACCTTACTAATGGCTAATGAACTCCGCGCTTTCCGAATGAGGAGGCTATAAAAGACAAAGTAAATCAATTATACTGGAATGCACTCGCCAAGCTGCCTATTTGAGACTCCTAGCTGAAAGGAATGCTCGAGACCACAGAGAAGGAATCGGTAACGTTCCAACATCGAGAATACACCTTCGCAACATTTCCGGACTTGAAAACTGGCATACCACTCGAACTAAGGGAATGTTTGAACTACCATTAGAAGGCCAACGCAGAAGACAGTTTGGTATCGAAGATTAACAAAATAATCGTTCCGAGGAAAAAGAGAGGGGAAGTCCTATGTATCTTAGTCTCGGCGCAAGGCAGCAAAGGAAAAGAAAACAACATCAGGGCAAGGAATGCTGCTTAGCGTCCCAGCATTGCTGGAAGTATTGCAGCACTGGCAAGGTTGTGCGCATTGTGTGAAGAGCCGGAAGCAAGAAACTTTAAAAAGTCAACGCTTTGTCACGACTTACCAACCCTCGACTGGCAGATGATAGACACGAACTTTTTTTTACGGCAGCCATGAATTTCTGATTCTGGTTGAATACTACTCATTTCGTTAGGTCGAGGTTTTTCGCCAGAGAGCAGAAACCACTGTTATCGAAGCCTGCGGGAACATCTTCGCCACTCGCAGTTACCGGTTAAGGTATACAGCGATAGTGGGCCAACTATCAGTAGCAAGGAGTTCAAAGACTTTTCTGCCAGCCTGCTGGCCCGCCAGGTCACGTCAAGTTAATGTCATCCACGCTTGAACGGAATGCTCGAGCGTGCAGTCCAGGAACCAGAGAATCTGGTATGAAAGTTTTCTCGAAGCCAGACCAGCTTTTTAATATCGCTACTGGAATGCCGCAACACACCTACGGATCCTGATCTAAACGCCCCTGTTAACGCCTAATGGGTAGACAATCTACAACATGTTACCGTAGCTACAGGAAGCATGAAGCCTGAGACTGTACGAACGAATGTTATAACAGGTCAGATCAAGGAGGTTCGCGACAGACAAAAGCAGCATTTGATCGGACATAGCGTCGAATTCTAGACCTCCATGCAGGGTAGACTATAAAAGTGTATGACAGTTTGGAAACAACTTGGAATTCCACAGTTACAACTGGCCCAGCGGATGCCCCAACGTAACCCAAATGACAGCCAGACCAGAAAGCGAACGTGGGAGCACCTACGGCTTTCGACCGCAAACACCTGCACGGCTACCACTTCGTAGAGCCATTGCGTCAAGTCCGTTGGCTAGATCAACTAGACAACACCCGCGATTGTGTACCGTAAAGTGCGTCGACAACTGTGGAGTAGAACGCGGAACTACATGATCGAATCACCAGCTTAAAAAAGTGAAAGCCGTTTACAAATCCCTGTAACGCCGAATTGGAGCGCAGCTCTTGAGGAGGAGTGAAGGGTAGTGAGGGGAGGGTAGACCCCTCCCCCTTCTCCTCCTCCTCCCCTCATTCTTTAATATGCTCCGGGGGGGGGGGTCACGTGACCTCGGGGGGGGGGGGTGTCACGTGACTTCGGGGAGGGGGTCATGTGACCTCGGGGAGGCGTGACCTGGGGGTCACCTCAAGGTCACGTGACCCCCAAGGTGACCCCCACGTGACCTTGGGGGTCACGTGACCTGGAGGGTTCACATTACCTCGGGGGGGTCACGTGACCTCAGAGGGGTCACGTGACCTTGAGATGACCTTGGAAGGGGTCACGTGACCTTGGGGGTCACGTGACTTCGGAGGTCACGTGACCTTGGGGAGGAGACCACGTGACCTCGGGGGTCACGTGACCTCAGAGGGGTCACGTGACGGGGGTCACGTGACCTTCAAAGGGTCACGTGGGGTCATTTTGGGGTCACGTGACCTTGAGATGACCTTGGAAGGGGTCACGTGACCTCGAGGGGTCATGTGACCTTGGGGGTCACGTGATCCCAAGATGACCCCACGTGACCCCCAAGGTCACGTGACCTTCAGGGGTTATGTGACCTTCAGGGGGTCACGTGACCTTGAGATGACCTTGGGAGGGGTCACGTGACCTTGGGGGTCACGTGACCTTGGGATGACCTTGGTTACGCCGACGCCGACGGCGACGCCGACGGCGACGGCGACGCCAACGGCGACGCCGACGGCGACGCCGACGCCGCTCAAGCCGGGTACGGGCCCCTAAGAGCTGCGCTCTAAAACTGCGCAGAAGCACCCGGCCCTGGAGAAACCTGAGCAGTACCCGTCACCGGAGCACAAAACCCCTGGATGAAGAGAAGAGATGTCACGAGGCGGGAGTAGATAACCCCGGTACCTGCCACCCAATAATGACGCATTGAACGGCGTCACGTAAATCCATCGCGCTCAGGTCGTAAATACGCCCCTTATCTGAATAAACGTAGTTGTTCGTTCCACGACTCGCAGCAGTTGAAAGGGGGCAGTTCTTGTGTCGCTTTCGAAACATTAGGAAAAAAGAAATAGCACCACCTAAAGTTTTGGATGCACGCCTCTGTCCCCGTGAATCCAAACGGTTTTGCTTCATGTATACCTGGGGTTTGCGTTTCAAAAACGAAAAAAAGTAATATTGTCACGAATGACGAGGTGACGAAACAAAGGATAATTGAGGAAACTGAAATGTTTCATGGGGCGAACTTATGCCCAAAACAAGAAGAAAACAAAAGAACAACAGAGCGTCGCGGGCGTCGAAGTCGGCGTAACAGCAGGATTTAACTCTGGGGTGAGACTGACTGCGGCTTGCTGCGAGGAGCCCCTTTTGTACACGCGTGGGCTTCTGGAACAATGGACGTAGAAGGTTCGCGCATAAAACTTTCTAACATCGAATCAACAACACGGTTCTCGAATTTGCCAGCCAGTATATATATATTGTCAGGCTCTTGGTGAATAGATGAGTTTAATACAATGAAGAGAGATTTGACTATGATGGTGTCGCCAGGAGAATCGTTGGAGCAATTGTCCGAGCGCAGCTCGAGCGTTTCCGCTGCTGCTCGAGATGCGCGGGGCCTTTTTGGCTTAGCCTCACTTCTTCCTTTCTAACAGCTACCTCCCCGTTGAAAAAGGGCCGGTCCGCCGGCCATGGTGCTAGGGGACTTGGCGGTGGTAGCGCTTCAGTCGAGCGACGTGGACGACATCAGTAGGTTTGGAGCGGTTGTCCCGGGGGGAAATGACTGGAGTCACTTCATAGTTCGTTGCGGACAGCTGGCGAGAGATGCGGAAGGGGCCTCGGAATTGTTTTTGGAACTTTTCGCATTTTCCTGGCTTGCGAGAGGGCGTCCAAATGAGAACCTCGTCACTAATGTTGTAGGTAACAGGAGTGTGGTGCTCGGCGTGACGCATAGTTTGTTGCTGTTATGATTCTAATGTTCGAATGCGGGAAAGTTGCCGAACTTCTTCCGCGCGGTAAAGGATGGTTTGGGTGTAAACGTCCAGAGAAGAGTCGTCTATGTATGGCAGAAGCGTGTCGATTGTAGACAGTGGCTCGCGTGCATACAAGAGGTGATACGGAAGTAACCGGTGGTGGCTTGACGGCACGTATTGTAGGCGTATGTAACGTATGGTAAAATTAAATCCCAGTTGTCTTGGTCGTCTGTGATATACATGGAGATCATATCGGTCAGTGTGTGATTGAACCGTTCCACCAAGCCATTTGTTTGTGGATGATATGCAACGGTGACGTTATGAATTGTGTTTGCAAGGCGGCAGACTTCTCGAAGAAGGCTTGCTACAAACGGCGTGCCGCGGTCCGTGATAATAGATTGGGGGGCGCCATGTCGGAGGAGGACGGAATGAAGAAAAAAATGGGCTGCATGAAGAGCTGTGGCGGCGGGGAGCGCTTGCGTTTCGGCATATCGGGTTAGGTGGTCGATAGCGACAATTATCCATCGACTCTTTTCTTGCGACTGGGGGAACGGACCGAGGAAGTCGAGTCCTATGCTCTGAAATGGGTGGCTTGGTGGAGAAAGCGGCCTGAGTGGTCCAGGAGGTGCAGTTGTTGGTCGTTTCTTTGCTTGACATAAATGGCATGCGCGCACATATTTATTAATAGTACGGTGCATGCCGGTCCAGAAAAATTTTTCACCGATTCTGAAATAAGTTTTAGCAAATCCAAGGTGTCCGGCTGTGGGGTCGTCGTGATTTGCCGCTATTATTTTCTTTTGTAAGTGTCTTGGAATTACAAGGAGCCATGGTCGTCCTTGGGGCTCGTAGTTTCGTCTATAAAGAATGTCACTACGAAGAGTGAATAGACGTGCGCGTCGTTTGGTGCGCTGAGGGAACGATGTTGGTTGGCCTTGCAAATAATGAATCAATGGCTGCAGGGAATCGTCTGAGAGTTGCGCTGTAGCCATATTGATGTTCTCTAGAGTTGCTGTGTCATCTGTCGCTTGTGCATGAGGGGGAAGGTGCGCTTCGTTTGGAAGCGGACATCGAGATAAGCTGTGGGCGTCGAGGTGCCGCTTCCCTGATTTGTATACGACAGTGAAGATGTAGTCCTAAAGCTTTAATGACCAGCGGCCGAGACGTCCGAATGGATCTTTCAAACTAGCCAACCAACAAAGGGCGTGGTGGTCAGTTACAATACGGAATGGGGAGCCATATAAGTAAGGGCGAAACCTGGATACAGCCCATATGACGGCTAAACATTCTTTCTCGGTGGTAGAAAAGTTGTGTTCAGCTTTGGTTAAAGTTCGACTAGCGTATGCTAAGACGCGCTGGTGTCCGTTGGGAGTTTGGGCGAGAACAGCGCCTATTCCATGGCCACTGGCGTCAGTTCGGATTTCGGTGTCTTGACCTTCGGCGAAGTGGCCAAGAACGGGAGCCGAGGTTAAGGCCGTCTTGAGGCGTTCAAAGGAAGTTTGTTGGTTGGGACCCCACGTGAAAGCGATGCCATGCCGTAGCAGGTGATTGAGAGGCTCAGCGATATCGGAAAATCCCGAAATAAATTTTCTGAAGTAGGTGCACAAACCCAGGAATGTCCGTAAGTGCTTGATGTTTTGTGGGGCAGGGAACTGCGATACCGCCCGCAGTTTGTCTGGGTCCGGTCGTATACCGTCTGCGGTGACCAAGTGGCCGAGGACTTTGATTTTCTGGGTACCAAAAGTACATTTCTTGGAATTTAATAGCAGGCCAGCAGTACGCATGCAGTCAAGAACTCTACGAAGCCGAGATAAGTGTTCGTCAAATGTCGAAGAAAAGACAACAATATCGTCAAGGTAACACAGGCAAATGTTCCAGGTAAGGCCACGGAGGAGGGCGTCCATCATGCGCTCAAATGTCGCAGGCGCGTTGCAGAGGCCGAACGGCATGACGTTGAAGTGGTAAAGGCCATCAGATGTTATGAATACTGTTTTAGGCCTGTCAGCGGGCGCAAGAGGAACTTGCCAATACCCGCTTCGGAGGTCTATGGATGAAAAGTAGGACGACCCTTGTAGCGTGTCGAGGGTATCGTCTATTCGGGGCAGTGGGTAGACGTCTTTTTGTGTCACTTTGTTGAGGCGGCGGTAGTCGACACAGAAGCGCCAGGTGCCGTCTTTCTTTTTTACAAGCACCACGGGGGAGGACCAGGGGCTAGATGAAGGTTCAACCACTTTTTTTTCTAGCATGTCAGTGATGTGATCTCGAATCAGTCTACGTTCTGGGGCAGATACTCTGTATGGTCTGCTTCGGAGTGGAGGGAAGTCTCCAGTATCGATGTGGTGCTCGACAAGTGTGGTACGGGTTAACACTTGGCCCCCGAAATCGAAAACATCTCTGTATGAAGTTAGAAGGGAGCGCATCTGGTGACGCTCGGCTTCGACGAGTGTTGAAGCCATCATTTCCTCTACTGCCTCGCTGGAATTATTTTCAGTTAATGTTTTGGTACCGGAGATTGCGGGTGCAAGTGCAGCAAAGTCGTCTTCAATATGCACCCGAAGCGTGGATACACGGCTACCTCGCGGAAGGATTTGGCGCTGCGTCGAAGTGTTCGTTATCCAAATGTGACACCTGTCGTCTGTGATTGTGGCGAGATTATAGGGAATGACGATTCCTTTCTTATTAAAACAGGTATCTATAGGTTCAGTGAGGCCAACAGATCCTTGAACTGGATTGGTCATGACCAGTGTCGCGGCGACGGCCGACTGAGGTGGTAGGAGTAAATCATCGTCGATGTGAAGAGCAGCGATTGACGCATCAGAATGGGGACTGGGGTCGTCTGTGGAATTAAGGTGAATTTCACGATTGGCGCATTCAATAAAAGCGGCGGTTGAAGATAAAAAATCCCATCCAAGGATGACGTCTGCGATGCAGGTCGAGAGCACGGTAAACATGACCACATATCGGTTGCGACCCACCTGCAATGATGCTGCACAATATCCGAGCAGCTGTACCAGTTCGCCATTTCCCATGCGCAACAGGTGCCCCCCAGAGGGGGGAGTGAGGACCTTGCGCAAGCGCCTTCTAATATGTTCAGGAATGCAGGATTTCGCTGCTCCAGTGTGCACCATAGCGTGAAAGGTTTGTCGTCCAATTTCTACAGTTATGTTCGTCGGTCCAAGAAACGGAGGATCTTCTATAATTTGTGAAAATGCAGCCTGACCTCCACTGTCGATGCAGGCTGCGGGGTTTAGTTTGACTGGTGCGAGGTGGAAGGGTCATTGAAGGGCGAAACTGAGCGGCGGCGAGCAGGATAGGGTGACGGTGAACGACCACGGCGGGACTGTGCTGGCGTGACGGGACTGGGCGAGCGGCGGTCATGAAGATCTTGTCCGGCGTTAATGTTTTCTGAATAGGATCCACGAGAAGCGGGGAAGGGGCGGAAAGAGGAGTTATCATTGCGGCGGTGTTCATAGGAAGTGCGGCGGTCTCCGGAGTTATTGGTGTGCTGGTTGTTAGGGGCTGGTGGGCTAGTGTCGGCGATGCGGCGTCGGCAGTACCGGAGAACGTGACCGGGCGTGTTGCAATAGAAACATACCGGTCGGTTGTCGTCAGTTCTCCAGATGTCCGATCGGCGACGCGTTTGACGAGGTTGCCAGGGTGGTGAGGCGGATGGAGGTGGACATGGCTGGTATGCGCACAGGGGTGTTGCAGGAGGTGCGACTGATGTGTAGACAGAAGGGGCGTTCGGCAGGCGCTCTAGAGCAGCTCGAAGCTCGCCACGAACCGTGGACTGGATGTCAAGGCGATGACCGGAGGGTTCCGAAAGGGGCGATGGTCCACGCTGTTGTCCCAGAAAAATCTCAGCTCTTCTCGGATGGTGGTGCGTATCATGGTTGAAAGGGTGGTGTCAGGGTAGGACCCATGAGACACCTCAGGGAGACGATCGAAGGGCCTCTTAAATATTCGCGCGTTGTCCAGTTGCTCATATTTCCGACATTTTGAGACGAGCTGGACCACGGTTTGCGGAGATTTCGGAGCAACGATGGAAAATAATTCTTGGGAAAGTCCTTTGAAGAGATGACGGATCTGGTCATCTTCCCTCATGTGGGGGTCGACTCGGCGGCACAGTCGGAGGACATCTTCAATATAAGCTGTTGATGTCTCGGTTGTCGATTGGTAACGGCGGAGCAGTTCATCTCGTGCTTTTAGTTTATGGTGTTCCGGTTGACCGAAAGCCTCCGCAAAAGCTGTCTTGAAGCCGTCCCATGAATTTATGGCTTCTTCGTGGTTGTCGAACCATCGAAGGGATGTATCCTTGAAGGCAAACACAACGTTGGCGAGCTTAAATGAGTCGTCCCACCCGTTGTGCTGGCTTACCCGTTCATAATTCTTTAGCCAATCTTCCACGTCCGAGTCAGGACATCCCGTAAATATCGGAGGGTCCCGCTGGCGGTGTTTGATGGTTACCGTGGGGGCCCGGGGCCTGATCGCGTTTCCTTCTTCATCGGGCATGGCGAGTGGACGGGCGGTGCGTCCGCTACGAAGCTCCAGGTCTTGAAGGCGATCGCGAGAGGTAAGGATACCCCGCACCTCCACCAATCTGTCAGGCTCTTGGTGAATAGATGAGCTTAATACAATGAAGAGAGATTTGACTATGATGGTGTCGCCAGGAGAATCGTTGGAGCAATCGTCCGAGCGCAGCTCGAGCGTTTCCGCTGCTGCTCGAGATGCGCGGGGCCTTTTTGGCTTAGCCTCATTTCTTCCTGTCTAACAATATATATATATTATATTACAGAGTCAGTAAAAATGTGTCCGCGGCAGAAATCGAGCTTCGGATTTTTGCGTGGAAGACAAGCTCGATAACTGTTAGGCCACGAGCGCGGTGCCTACTTGGACAGCTGTGCAAGCGGCAGTATGCTACAGGTTTACAAGTACAATTACACCTGCAAATAACTTTCTAATATAAATTAGAAGTAATTTCCTTAGTTTTCTGCTTGAAGCTTTTTTACTCCCATGGTGAGACAGTTTTTTCTCGCAACCTCAAAAACTAAAAACGGGCAAATTTATACGGCTGACAAAATTTTAAAACATTCTACCTCATTAGTCGGTGTGCGCCCTCCGATGCTCAATATACAATAATGCGCCCAGGGCAAAATGTAGGTAACGAATAAACGAATATCCGAAATTGTTCGAACGTCTCGCGAACCTCTGTGTACTGCCATCTTTGTTGCGTCATGATTCCCCTGTTGTTTGACAATTTCGTAGCGTCGTCGGAAAGAGTCGAGGCCTACTGCTCGCCGTCATCGATCCTCACCCACGTCTACGAGCTAACGGTTAGTGTTGTTTTACGCCCTTCTTGCGCCTGTGCGTGCTCGTCGCCCTGCCGGTCGCTGGTTTCTCGCCACAACCAACATGGCGGACGTACAGTTGAGCTATACATTTGACTTTAAAATCCGACCAAGACACGGGCGCGGGCGCCTGGTTCCCGAAAGCTCTTTCTTTTCGCGAGTGCTTGTGCAAGCGAAGGAGTCTTCGGAATTACGCTCCTACGCCTTGGCCTTCGCCAGTGCCGAAGCCAACTGCTGAGACGGAGCATGTTCTTTGGCGCCCCCCAAAATGGCGCTGCGCATTTCGCATATTGTGGTTAATTACGCTTGCGTGTATGATCATTTAGTGCGCAGATGGCAATTGGCTTCCTTTGAAATTGAGAGGAACACAGAGCCTTGTCATTGCGAACTCAACTCTTTTGCTGAAATGATCATTGGCGGTGCCACAACTAGATACAGAACAAAACCACCGATTACGGATGAGAGTACTTAAAGTTATAACGCGTCTTACTTGTATCCGATGAGTTATGTAATAGTTAACGAGCAGAGATAAACGGAAATACACTTTTTCCGGATCTGAAACGTCGGCGATTATGTCTAAAGACTTTTTCACACAGCACTGATTTTTACGTTTCGTAGCTTTCGTACGCTTCCGTCGGGATACTACCGCAAGTGAGCCGCACATTTATGCTTCGTATTGCGTGTGCCGACATATTCTTCTGATATTAATGTTAATAAATATGCGAGCTGTTTTAAGTTACACATAGTTAAAACCGAAGACGAAGGAAATAAAATAACAGAACAACGACTCGTGACAAGACGTGGTGTTGTCGTGTCATTTCTTTCGCGCGTCTCAGGTTTTAAAAATGTCCTACTCGTTTAACTGGTTGCAACGGTTCGCACGAAGCGAGGATACGCCGGCGACTCTCGGTGATAGCTCGTAAATTACTTACGTAAGCGTAAGTAATTTTGCTCTGTGAACCAGTCATAAAGGGCACTAAAAAGCTCTTTGGGATCCTCGTTTTATAGTCGTAACTCAAACCGAAAGTTATAATAAAAAAAAAAAAAAACACGATACAATATTTATGCGCCGTCGATTTGCGTATTTAAAAAGTTCTAACTTCCCGACACTTGATGTTGCCGCAAAATGACAGATGGCGCTACCGAACCTGGGTGAATACGGTCGAAAAACGGCGGTGAATGTCAGACACTGGAGAGCGGTGGGTTCCCGCGTAGACAAGCGGGACTGGTCGGCTGCTCGTCCACGCGTGAACTCATCGCTCCCGAGTGGCTGAAAAACGGCATCCGTCGTTCGACCATATTCAGCAAGGTTCGGTAACGCCATCTGTCGTTCTGCGCCGATAGTAAGTGTCGGGAACTGATCGCTTTTTAATATGCACATTGGCTGTGAAAATGTAATTTCGTTTTTTCATGATGCTTAGAGATCGTAAACTGAGTATGGTCATAAAACAAGAATATCAAAACTCAGTATAATCTGCCTTTAAGATGCATATTGTCACGAATGACAAGGCGAAACAAAGAATAACTGGGGGAAACTGAAATGTTTAATGGGGCGAAGTTGTGCCCAAAAATAAAAAGGAGACAGAAGAAAGCAAAGCGTCGCGGGCGTCGAAGTCGGCGTGAATGCAGAGTCAAACGCTGAGGCGAAAGTGACTCGACAAGGTCGCGGGCGGCCTGTTATTTAGAGTGAGTCACTATCTCGAAGATTCGGCGAAGGTTCGAGCGTAGCGCGCTCGGGTCGAGAATGAACACGCACTTTCTAGAACTACAAAAGCAGGGATTAACAATGTATGTTATATCCGGAGCAAGAATAAACGAGAATCTTCTACAAGTCCCTGTTCCTGCGCGCGGCATTATCCCCCCCCTCTCCCCTTTTAAAAGCTCATTGTCCCGATGCAGCACAAACCGAAAACAGAAATCCACAACAAAGGGACAGTAGCATCGCGAGCCACAGTTCACAGTTTGACGAGAGTCCAAAGTTCTATCGTTCGTAATACGGGTTGAGGCGCACGACGTGGACTATATCAGGTCGCGGTTGACGTCGTCCTGATGGTCTAGTTCCGTCGGGAAGCACCTCGTAGTTTAAGCCCCCGAGACGGCGAAGAACCTTGTAGGGTCCAAAGTAGCGTTTGAGAAGCTTCTCGCTGAGATCGCGGCGCCGTATTGGTGTCCACACCCATACCTGGTCTCCGGGTTGAAAATGGGCATCACGCCGGCGAAGATTGTAGCGACCGGCGTCGACATGTTGCTGGTCTTGAATTCGTAGTCTGGCTCGCTGGCGGACCTCTTCTGCCCGTTGAGCAACCACCTGGGCGCCATCGTTCCCGCCGTCGACTGACTCGTGCGGCAACAAGAAGGGGCAGAGAGAGTAATCGCTTACGCAAGCCGGGCACTGTCTGAGGCGGAACAAAATTATTCAACGACCGACAAAGAATATATTGCTGCCGTCTTGGTGATAACCAAGTTCCGTCCGTATTTGAACGAGATCCCGTTCTGCGTGGTCACAGACCACCACGCCCTCTGCTGTCTTGCAAACCTCATGGATCCGTCCGGACGCTTTGCCCGCTGGAGTCTTCGACTGCAGGAATTCGACGTAACCATTGTGCGTAAGTCCGCCCGCAAGAATAATGAAGCTGACTGTTTGCCTAGGGCTCCAGTCGAGCCTCCCATTGCCGGCGTCGACGGCGATGACGACGAATGTTTCTTAGGTGCCGTAGACACCGACCACATGACACGGCTCCATCGAGACGATCCTGAGCTGCGCGCTCTGATTGAGCATCTAGAAGGACAAGGAAGTACATTTTCTCGTGTCTTTTCGAGCCCTGCCGACCTTCACTATTCGACGAGGTGTGCTTTATAAGAAGAATTTCGGAACCAGTCATTCGACGTGGCTTCTGGTAAAATTATCCTTCGAAAATAAATTTTTCTAGCCTGCCACGACAACCCGACTTCAGGACACGTCGGTTACAGCCGGACACTAGCCCGAATACGTGAAAAATATTACTGGCCCAAGCTTCCGAAGACCGTCCATCTCTACACATGATCGTGCATGAGTGCCAGTGACGCAAGAAACCGCCATCAAAGCCAGCAGGTCTCCTTCAGCCGATTACCCCGCACCTCCACCAAAATGTCACGAATGACAAGGCGAAACAAAGAATAACTGGGGAAAATTGAAATGTTTAATGGGGCGAACTTGTGCCCAAAAATAAAGATGAGATAGAAGAAAGCAAAACGTCGCGGGCGTCAAAGTCGGCGTGACAGCAGGGTCGAACGCTGAGGCGAAACTGACTCGACACGGTCGCGGGCGGCCTCCTATCTAGAGTGAGTCACTATCTCGACGATTCGGCGGAGAAGGTTCGAGCTTAGCGCGCTCGGGGCAAGAATGAACACGCACTTTCTAGAACAACAAAATCAGAGATGAACGATAGAAGTTATGTCCGGAGCAAGAACGAACAAGAACCTTCTACAAGTCCGTGACCCTGAGCGCGGCAATATACGAAAAAATTATATTTTCCTAAATTGTTCTTTGAACACTAACTGCACGAAGTTTTTAATCCCTAACAGAAAGAAGCCTTGATTTCTGCTTCGACTTCGCAACCACTCATCTTGCCTGTGCACACTGAAAACTGTATTTACAAAATTTATAATATAAATCCATGCAGTTGATGTAAAAAAAATAATTGGGATTTTACCTTTTTTACGCGGTTTAATATTTATTATCAAGATGCATAGATTTTTTTAGGCAAGAAGGAATACTTTTAAATAAAAAAAAAACCTTGTGGTATAGAGTAACTTCACGGATTTCTGCAAGACGAACCCAAAGAATTTGATGGCTATCTAAAAAGAGCGAAGAAAGAAGTAGGTGCGGTTGAAAGAACGGCATGACCGGACATCGCGACAAGTGCTCCCTTACGCGGGCTCCCTGCAAATACGCTCTACCCTCTGCAACCGTGGGTCGCAATCGGTATAGTGTACTTTTGGAGAACCTGAGTTCCTCCGAAGTTCCTCCAAACACTTGAACATCTCTCGCATAATAACTATTGTGATAATTTGCTTTCCGGAAAACATGATTTAACTGCCTATTTGTTCGATCTAGATGATGGCAGAGAAAATAATTATTACGCGTATGCTTAAGGTTTCCCGTTATGCCATTGTGGAAAATGTTGCGGGAATTCAAACCAGTGGAAGCACATTTTTCTGACAACCTTATAAATCAACGAATCTGTTCAGAAAGTTTGTCAATAGAATCTATATATCCTGGCGAACGACTGACAGTATATGCAATGTCCCATTAGTGCAAGTTAATTTTTAAGAGCTAATAAATATTTTTGTACGATTTTTGACCTTAATCTTTTTTATTAACACCACGCCTCGCGAGACAGTCTGCTTTACACTGCTTTAACCTCCAATAGCTGAGTTAAATGAATTTACTTCGTTTGTCCAACATCAGGGGACACAGTGTCCCCAGGGTTGAGCACAGTAAATCGACAATTCACAGAATTTCAAGTTTTCGGCGCACAAAGTGACCTCGAACGAGCGCGAACAAATATTAGATTTCCTTCTGCAACGAGTTAATAATAAAAAAAAAAAAACTTGAAATATTTTTTGAATGTATTTTGATTCTGTCCAGATGTTTATGTTACATGTCATGCGGACCTCAAAGAAACTGCAGCTTACTTACCCGACATAGACGTCGATTCGTCAGGGCTTGCTGATCCAGAAAAAAAAGCAAAGCAAGATTTTTTAGAAAACAATAATTGTAAATGAAAGTATAACCCCATGTAAGTATAACACATCAAAGGGTCATGAAACTCTACTGGGTTGGGTCGTTTTTATTTTACAGACACCTACCAATGCAGCGAAAGCATGCAGAAGGAGGAACGCGTCTTCGACCCATGTGTTAAGCGTCCTTTTCCGTTGATACACCAAAAGTAGTCCCGAAGTCTCAACGAATGGCGTCACAGAAGCCGTCGTGTCCTGTGGTCCGAAGTCGCGATGCTGGCAAAACGTCGAAGAGCATTTGAGGTCACATCATTGAAAGAAAACCCGAGACAGGGACAAATAGGAAAACGGACTGCACAACACCGTCTCAGGTTTTCTTCCAATGAGTTTCCCAACCATCTAGCCTGCGTACTTTCCTTCCTTGCATTTGAGGCGATTCTTCAACATATATTCTAGTTATGTTTTTAACCTTTATTTTTGTGTACCATAAATTTTATGGTATATTCACTTCCGACAAAAAATAACCTAACTATTTTAGCTGCCTTTGGCATTGCGCCTGGATTTTTCATACATATAAAGATGAAGTAAAAAAAAAATTGTTCGCCACTCAAAAAAAAAAAAAAAAATTCTTATCATCTTTTGGACTGATTTTTGAAAACCGATAATTCATAGTTAGAAAAAAACCCAGTCCAATTTTTTAAAATAAAAATAAAAAAACGTTTATCTGGGTCTATGTTTCAGTCAGTTACCGTTGCAGGGTTTCTGTCTCGACAACTTGTGCTACTCGAGCACAATATCTACAGTGGCCTTACTTTGTCGCATTATCTCCCAGACATCATACATAAAAAAACTGAGTTTATTTTTTTTTATTTGTGATGTGGCTGATATTGTTTATGTCAAATTTGTTGGGAGTTCGGTGTTCAGGGTGTGGTACTTGGCGATTGCGGCGTGCTCAGCTACCTTTCCTGGGTAATACTTTAAGGTTCAACCCCATCCTTGGTTGGTATGATTCTGAACCAACACAGGGCCGTGGGATCGCCTTGCCGACTTTCTTTGCAGTGCTTAGTGAATATAGATTTCACAATTAAATATTCTAAGCTTAAATGGTAAAACAAAATGACTAGGTGGCGTAAGCTACCGCCCGATCCATGGGGCTCAGCCGGATTCATCCATCCATCCATCCATCCAGACCTATACATCAATGCGAGATATTGTGTGTGGTGGCGCCTCGATACATAGGGGGGTTTTCCTATATCCTGAATTTGACATCCCTGGTCCTTCGATTGACTTTCTCTGCGCGAGCTTTCTTCGGAACGCGCTCCGCTGCGCCAGTTCTCGTGCAAGGAGGCCAGTTGCCTACGCTCCGAGCTCACGTCTCCAGCAAAAGTTGCCAGAACGAAACGCGGAAGTCTTCCTGGGCCAAATAGCGAGACACACGCACAACAAAACAGCCGACGCGTTGAAAAAATATAAAATTGCCTGTGGGCCATTAGTACACTGCGGGGATTTCGAAGAAAAATTACACATATATCAATGTGATCAGATTTATATGACGGGCAGGCCCTTTCCTCGTGCATGGGCTTGGATCTTTGTGGATTTTCAGGAAAACGTGATGACGTTATTGACTTGGGTTTCCGAAATTCTAGCTTGAGGAATTATATACTTAAAATTCAAAATAAATTAACTATTTCTGGGGGAGGGTCAGTTGTCTCATTTAGGTAGCCGTGTGTTTATTTCGACCAAAGACACGAGACTAGAAAACACAAGAAAAGACAGTCAATTTCCGATATTGAGTTTGGTAAACCCAAAGTAGGACTGGTGCGAAAGTCATAATTAAAGAATGCCAATGTTAAAAATTAACTTGCCGCAATAAATGGTAAGAGTTAATCATAATGAAATAAAACAGCGTAAAAGATAGAAAAAGAAGAGAAAAACCGGACAGGACAGCGCTCTGTCCTGTCAGGTTTCTCTCTTCATTTTGTATCTGTTGTAAACTAGTTCCAGTTTGCATATATTAATATCAGTGGTTTCCACGCTGACTACCAGGTACGACTGTCTGTATATAGTTTTATGTCACGTGCATCGCGTGACGCGTATGGTTGGGTCCGGAACATAAGGATGCCTCCGGTGTCTTCTTGAGTACCCGGCCTCCCATTTCATAAGAAGATACAACAGTATCTTTTGCGCGTTTTATTCTATTATGAACAACGATTACCAACTAGCCCAGCCATTAACCTTATTACACGAGAAGAGATAATTTTAATACGAATTCAGTGATAAATGTTATGACTGGCCAGGCAAAGATTGTGGGTCTGTGGATGGCTTTTGCATGGTTTAAACAATGTACCGCTTTTAATTTGCTGATCTATGCGGGCAAACAGTCGCGTGCAAAAAAAATGCACACGGGCAGATTTTGACGTTGTATAAATATAATGCAAGCACGCAGATGGTACGCTGATTAACACTGAAACAACGCTACGTTTTACAGTAGTGTTAAGCGTATCGGAAGATAAGGGTGCATCGAAAGCTGAAGCTTGAACACATATACTGCACAGGCCGTAGTGTTTCAATGTTCATAGTACTTTATTGCCCTAGATTTGGTGTAAGCTGTCTCCTGATTTCTTACAACAGAAAGAAGAGAACTCTACTCTGGGTGGACAGAAAAACTTCGCCTACTTAAAGTTACCAAACATCTCGGCGCCTATGATGAGTCTTCACTGCATGCCAAAGGTCGCGTGCTTAGAACGAGTTTGTTCCACGTGATTTCATACAATTGCAATGGTTCTTGACAAACAACATTGTTTGCTCACGCAAGTGGCCACATGTGAAGTTTAGAATATATTGTATCGATTGTGGCCCATGTGGCAACTAGCATAGTTTTTTTGCAACCCGCGAAATATAATGCTGCTGGGTCACCTTGGTCTCTAATGCATGTAGCACAAAAAAAGCAGGAGCTAAATCGCAGTGGGAAACCAAAAAAACTAATGATAAACAAGTGTGCAATCAAGTGAAAACTGAGGGCATTTCACATATCCAGAAAGCAAGCTTTGTTTCAGTATATTCATTACAAATAATTTATTCGGTGCTATCATGCGAGTGAAGCGGAAAGTACAAGCGCGAGCACGCTGTCCTGAACTATTCTTCCAGTTAACAAGCGCACCGCTCAAAGCCTGAAGCTTGCTTTTGTAGATTTTGTTGCGCTCAAACTTTTCAGAACAGAAATACAATCAATTATAATATTTAATTTTTTATTAGGCGCGCCTATGTTGTTGGTTTTTTCTTTCGTTTTTTGTCTTTTGCGTTAATGTGCCTTTTTCTTAGTTATATAATGTTTCGAGAAGTCCGACAACTGTAGGCTGCTTCTTATGAGAAGTCAAACTGTAGTTTGTTTCATCATAAGCAAGTGCCGCGTAATAAAAATATATAGACAAAAAAAGAAAAAGAAAGAACGCGAACACCCATTAAAAATGCAATCTAACGACGCATTCAAAATTAGTTGTAAGGTCTTTTTAGAGAGAATGAGTTGCGCAGGGCGACATTGTAACCCGCTGTGGAATATAAATTTAGCCAGTGCTATACGACTGTTAGCTCGGGGTATTTAAGGTGCATCACGAAGTATATGTGACACACGATCGCACAAAGGTCAGATGCAGATGGGCGACAGAACCCAGGGTCCCTGCTAAAGCCCCTTGATAAAGGCGTTTTTTACAAATACCGCCACCCATTGTAGTGGAAACGCGCAAGACACGTGCCACGAGCGGGTGCTCCTCTGCCATTCGCTTCCAAGGACCAGTCATTTAATGCTGCCCCGCCAATTGCCTCTAAGGGCAGCTCGAGACAGGGACCTCGTGCACCGGCACATTTGACATTACCAGAAGGACCAAAGCAAAGAGATCGAGGGGCTTAGTCCCTACAGGTTCTGTAGCGTGAGCACCGTGCTTTAAACGGAGCTCGCGCCCTCGCATTTGTCCAAGTGCTCTGATATGCGGTGCCACAACACACTCGGCCAACGATCCAACACCGCACTAAAGTCACTGGATCCTGGGAGAGTAACGCCCAGCTCCGCGTGTGGTCGCCATCTTGGTCCATGAAATGAGCAATTTCTCCTTGACCCCTCCGTTCTTGGTGAGCCTATCTAGATTCGCTGGTGACGGGTAGCTTTATTGAGTCGTTTTTTGTATACCGAGATTTTGCTAACCACACACCGGCGAAACAAGCGTACACGTTCGTACCACCACCAGATGCTGTGTCGGTGCTTGGAGGCACTGAAAAATAAGTTTACTGTCTTGAAATGCGCAAGAAGAACAATATAATTGTAAGAGATCCATGGAGATGGGCCTGATTAATAAGTTGATCGCATACGAAGTGCCAAAGACTCTTATATTGAAGAGGAACGCTTCCAGTACGATGATGCTCTATGGTGATCTTGGAGCGACTGGTTTAGAACGACCCCCTGGAAGCTTCGAAGATTTAAATTGACCAAGATGGCGATTTCCATGGCAACGTAGGCCGTTTCGTCTACGTTGTCAGCGGCGCCATGACACCCGCAACGCCGGCCCAGCCTACGAAGGCATGTACGTTCGATGTTTCCTGCCCGCCCGGCGCGTCGGTGGATTCTATCTTCGACGCGGCGGCGGCCATTGTCGGCACTGCCGAATTGTTCTCCGTGCAGCATCTGGGAGGCAGCAACTTTCAGATGTCTGTTACATCGTCAACGGCCATGAGCCGAATCGTCAACGCCGGGGCTCTGACCATCGGCGGAACAAGCGTCCCCATCGTCCCGGTAGGCCCGCAAGTAACGTCCATTACGTGCCTCTACCTACCGATTTATGTGAGAAACGAAGCCCTCGCCGCCGCCCTGTCGCTTTACGGGAAGGTTCTGGATATTCGCTTCGGCGTCTACCAGGACCACCCCAACCTCCGGACGGGTACCCGCTACATCCGAATGGAGATGAAGGAGTCTACCCCGGTGCCGAACTTCCTCCGCGTCTCCGGTCATCGGGCCACCTTCGACTACCGCGGTCTCAAGAGAGTCTGCCGACGCTGCCAGCAGGAGGGCCACCTCAAGGCGGCCTGTAACGTGCCCTACTGTGCCCGCTGCGCCGCCTTCGGCCACGACACCGTCGGCTGCGCGGCCGGCTGCGGACGCTGCGGAGCGGCCCACGCCACGGTGGACTGCACCCAGCGTCGCAGCTACTCAGCCGTGGCCGGCTGCGGCCAGGACGACTTCCCGGCCTTGACTTCGGCGTCCCAGACTCCGAAGTCCCAGGGCAGGCCTCCTACCACCCCTACTCCCCCTCCTGCGGTGACGGCCGCCACCCAAGGGTCCGGTGACACGCCTGCCCCCGCCGAGCCCCCAGTGACGACCCCCTCCGAGCTCGCCCCGACATCGCAACAGTCGAAGCCGGCAAGCGCCACCGACGCGAATTCGAACGCGTCACAGGACGCCGCCGAGGCCGCGCTTTCGAATGCGGTCCACACCACATCTGTGCACGCGCCCACTCCTACCAGTCCCGGCTCAGAGGAAGTACTGGTGAAGGAGGAACGCCCGCGAACGCCGGAACTCTGCCCCAGCCCGCTTCCCAGCTGGAGCGACATTACGGAGGACTCTGCCTCATCGTCGGACGACCGCCTCGTCATCGACGAGGTTGCCCACGACAAAGACAGCGCTCTGCCGCGCGGCCGAGATCGTCGCCGCGGCACCTCCGAGGAACTCCGAAAAACCTGCAGCCGCAGTCGCAGCCCGCATGGCGGTGCCGAAGACGGGAAGCGAGATCTTTCCAGCAGCGGCGAATCAGGGTCCCCAGGATCCACTCCAGCATCGGCATCCCCTTTTCGCGCACCTGCGAGTCATCACCCTGAACGTTCAGGGCTTCCGCAGCGTGACAAAACAGATCGAGGTCATCCAGTTCGCCCGAACCGCCCGTTGCGACCTCCTGTTCCTGCAAGAAACGAACTTCCACAGGCAGCGCGACGTGGACCTCTTCAAGCAGCGGTATGGGGTGGATTGTTTCTTTTCATACGCCACTACACGGAGCTCGGGGGTGGGGGTCATTATCTTTAACCGCTCGCTCCTCCGTCTCAGCGCGTGCTGCTTTGACCCCGACGGGCGGTACATCGCTTTTGATTTCTTCGTGGACGGCACGCGCTTTCGTGCTGTGGGCGTGTACGCTCCAGCCCAGCGTTCGCAATCCCCGGCTTTTTTCAAGAGCCTGGACGTCCATCTGCTCGACGCTCGCCACTGCCTGCTCCTCGGCGACTTCAACTGCGTCGTCGATTCCCGGCGCGATGTCAGGGGCCCAGGCTACGGACGCACCACGTGGAATGCCGGCGAGCTGATACGCCTGATGCAACACTTCGACCTAGTGGACTGCTGGACTCTGCTCCATGGCACCGCTTTCGAGCATACCTGGCAACGAGGAAACTCGAGCAGTCGCCTGGACAGGTGTTACATCTCCGAGTTTCTGAGCCCCTCTGTCACCGCCTGCTGCGCAATGAACTTCCCTCCCTCCATTACGTACATCTCCGACCACCGTCCGGTACTCGTAGAGCTCCGCTTCAGCAGCAAAGCCAGTTCTCAACGCACCTGGCGTCTCGACACCCGACTGCTGCGAGACAAAACAAGCCGCGACTGGCTGAGAGAAGCCTTGCGCCGGTCCCTCCATGGAGCGGCACCAGACCCCTTGACCTTTGACCGGCTTCAAGACAGCTGGCGGGTGGCGTGCGTGGCGGAGGGTCGTGCACTGCGTCGGCGGCACGCCGAGCAGCTCCGAGACACCTCTCTGCGAATTCGGATCGTGCGACGGGGCGGCGCGGGGACTCCGCTAATGCGGGGCTACGTGCAGCAGCTCCTCGACCGTTACCAGCGACAGCTACGACTTTGTACCAACGCAGCCACAGCCTACCACGGACGGGTCGGGCCCTCGGCTCACCCCGAGGTGCTGCGCTACGCCCACCGCACCAAAGTGCGGGAGCGACGCGTCCCTTCAGTGCCGACAACCCCAGGCGCGCCAACAACACCAGGCCAACCGTCGGTCTCCGGTTTCAGCGCCCACTTCCGGGCCCTGGCAACCACCGAATCGGCGGTGGACCGTGCGACCCTCGTGGCGCACCCCTTCCTACGCGATCTCCCGCAAGTTCCCGAAGACCTAGCCGCACACCTGCACGAGCCCCCCAACCCCGAAGAGGTGCTCCTTGCCCTGTCAAGAATGAAAACTGGGTCCGCGCCGGGCCCAGATGGGTTTCCCGCCGAATTCTACCGTACCTTCTGGGACGTGCTGGGCAACTATATCTGTGCCGTGCTCCGGGAATTTTTCACGGAGCACCGCCTTCCAGAGTCCTTCCGTCGAGGCAGAATCATTCTTCTGCCTAAGGAGGGAGGAGACCCCAACGACCCGGGCGCGTGGCGTCCCATCACGCTACTCAACGCAAGCTACAAGCTGCTAGCGTCGATCATCACGCAGCGCCTCCACGGCATACTCCCGGACGTGGTGACACCCCACCAGACGTGCTCGATCGTCGGCCGCAGCATTCAGACCCTGACATCCCTGACGAAGGACGTGGTGCAGTACACGAACGCTCGCCAAGCCAGAGGCCTGATCGCCTCCCTCGACCAAGCGAAGGCTTTCGACCGGGTGGAGCACCCGTTCCTCCTGGCCGTGCTCACCGCTTTCGGTATTCCCCCTGAAGGGGTTCGACTCTTCGAGACGCTCTACAGTGACATGAAGAGCGACCTCTGTCTAAACGGCGGTGTGACGGCCAGCTTCCCCGTCACCCGGGGTGTCCGCCAGGGCTGCCCGCTCTCGCCGCTGCTCTTCGTCCTTACCCTGGAGCCCTTCCTAGCCAACGTCGAAAGGACCCCCCAGGTCCGCGGACTCTCCCTGCCCGGAAACGGCGAGGTGAAGGTGTCGGCATACGCCGACGACATTACACTGTACCTGCGGGACACCGACGACCTCGGAGCGGCTCTCCGGATCTTCGAGACCTACGGGTCTCTCTCCGGAGCGAGGTTGAATGAGCAGAAGAGCGCGGTGCTGTGGGTTAACCGACCGCCTGACCCCTCTTCACCGATCCCGGCAAAAACTTCGGTCACGATCCTTGGTGTCACCTACCGCTCGTCAGGAATCTCGGCGGACATGTGGACACGCCTGGCGCGCGACATCGGGGAGAAAGTGGACTCTGCTCGCACCTACGCCCTTCCCCTGGCCGAGCGCAGGTACCTAGCCTACTCTGTCTTCTGTGGACGCCTCTGGTATCTGGCGCAAACGGCGCTCCCGACCTCACGTTTCATCCGACCGGTGAAAAGCGCGCTCTACAGCTTCTTCTGGTCGGAGAAGACGGAGCTGGTCACTCGGCCGGTTGTCTGCCTCCCGCGCGAGCGTGGAGGGTGGGGCTTTCCCTGTGTCGACATCGTACCCGCAGTACTCCAACTCAAGACCATGCTGAAGATATTGCGCGATGAGCACGGCCCAGCCCGATCCCTCGCGCTCTACTTCGTGGGGCATTCCCGCCGAGAACTGGGAGTCGAGTCGCCGAGCTCACCCGGCCCCTGTGCCGAAACCCCGCCGTCTGACTACCGAAGGGCAATACAGCTCTTCAAACGTCTCAAAGAGCGGGCACCCCAGCTGGACGTAGTGGAGACACCGACGGCTCGTCTCACAGAGGTCCTCCTGGAGCCGCAGATTTCGGCAACGCAGGTGGAGCTCGGAGACTCTTTCTCCTGGTCCCGCCTCACTTCTTCGTATCTCCCGGGGCATCTACGGGACTTCGAATGGCAGCACGGTTGGGGCGTCCTCCCCAGCGGAGACCGCTTGCTCCGCTGGGGCGTGTCGCGCACGGACCAGTGCCCTAACTGTGGGAATCGCGAAACGAATGTGCACGCGGTGAAGGAGTGCGTTGTGGCGCGGACGTTCTGGTGCGTCATCCGCACCAGCTTCCGCGGTTTGGGCGTAGGACTTTACCTGCTGCGCGGGAGATGCCCTCCGGGCGTCTTCGTCTGTCTCCTCCTCGCCGCGGCCGAGTACGTGCTGTGAAGGAACCGGTGCTGCGCGTTGAGACAGGCGCGTCGATCGCGTGCTCTTTGGCCCCTCCTGTGGCGGCTCCGGCGGGAGCTCGTGGGACACCTCGAGGAGCAACTGTTTTTCCTCGGAGAACAAGAGTTCCTCAGGCGCTGGTCCTGCCGGTACCTGAGCGTTCGCGACTCGCGGATTGAACTCCGCTTCAGGTACCTGGACAACCTCTAGGTCCCTGAGTTCAGAGCGGTGCCGTTGGGGGCGCGGGCGCGGGTGTGCGGCTCTGGGATGACGCTTCGGCCGCGTGAGTGATCGCGCGGACGGGGACACCTCGGGGTGTGCGCCTTCGAACTTGTGCGTGAGGCTCCGCGGCAAAGACCCGCCAACTGTACAGACACTGGTTCGCGCATATATGTGTACACAGTGTTCTTAACCTCTGCGCGTCTCTTACAAAATCCTGTCCACAGTGTTGCAAATAAATTTTCTAATTAGGCCGATTAGCCAATCGCCTTGCGAGGTTTGGGTCGTCTGTATGTTAGTATCCGTTTGTGTCCGGCTAGCAGGTAGGGAAGGCAATGGCGCTACTTTCCCAGGATCCAGTGACTTTAGTTTAGCCTAGTGAGCTAAACCAAATGAGCTACGCTTAAGGTGCAACCCCACCCTAGGTTAGTGTGATTCTGAACCAACAGATAGAGGTGGGATCGCCTTGCAGGCCTGTACATCAATGCGAGAAATCATGTGTGGTGGCGCTTCGATACAGTGGGGTATAGAGTGCTTTCTTACATACGCGCGCTTTCGCTTGAGTGATGACATATCAGCCACATTCCCGCCGAATCGTTTACGCATTTTGAATTTCGCGCAATCCGGTGTCACTTGGCTCGAGCGCGTAGCTTTGGCTAATGCATAGACGCCATTTTACCGCCCAAGTCACGCGGCGAGTGCGCGAGAGCGTCACGCGCTGGCACATTCAGGGCAACAATGGATGTCTTCACACTGAGACGGACAGACATGTAGTGGGGTACTTTTCTACATCCCGAATTTGACATCCTTGCTCCTTCGCTTGTTTTTTGCCTTGCCCCCTTACACGAGAACGGCTGCGCCAGTTCTCGTGTAAGGGGGCAGGGGGGGCTATGTTGCACGTTTTGGACTCCCAGGAGACTAAGGAGAAGGAAGTGACGTCAACAATTTTCTTTGGATGTTGATTGGTGGAGTCGCTGATGACACGTTGCGTGGTGCTGCTAAGATACGTTCATTCACACCTACGTCACTTCCTCCTCTCTAGTCTCCTGGAAGCCCAAAGCGTGCAACATAGCCCCCAAGGTTGCGACGCTCCGAGCACACGCCTCCAGCATATGTGGTCAGAAAAAAACGTGAAAATCGTTCTTAGCCAAATGGCGACGCACGTACACGCACAACAAAACATCCGGCGCGTTGAAAAATATAAAATTGCCTGTGCGCCGTTATGCCCGTGTTCCACTAGAGCAACATACAGAAACAAAACACAACGACAAGCCTCAAACCAGAGTCTTTCGCGATTTGAGAGGCTTTGTAGAATAAAAGAGGCTATGCTCAAACACGAGCATCATGCGCGCGAGGGCATCTATGGCAGACTTGCAGTCGCTCGTGCTTACTTCACAAGCACCTAACGACTAAACGCCTGCCAAAGGTACCACCGCGAGCATGCTGCATGGGTTTGAGGCTTGTCGCTGTCTTTTGTCTCTGTCTGTCGCTCTAGTGGGACACGAGCATTAGCACGACGCGGGGATTTTCAAGGGCAGTTACACATATTTCAATGTCATCGGATTTATATGACAGGCCGGCACTTTTATCGTACATATGCTTGGCTCTTTCTTGATTTTTAGGAAAACGTGATGACGCGATAGACTTCGGTTTCCAAAATGCTAGCTTGAGGAATTGAATACCTTAAAGTCAAAATGGCAAAAATGGAAAATATGCAAACGGGTAGAGTTCGACATTATATAGAATATAGTGTAAACACGCACATGGTACGCTGATTAGGACTGAAACAGCGCTACATTTTCCACTAGCGTTGAGCGTATCGAAAGTTAAGGGTGCATCAAAAGCTAAAGTTTGTACACATATACTGTTCAATCCGTTATGTTTGAATAGTAGTTTACTATTCTCAAATTAGGTGTAAGTTTTCTTCTGATTGCGTACAAAACAAAGAAGGAAACCCTCTAACTCTGTGTTGATAAAAAAAAAAAAAACTGCACCTGCTGACAGCCACCAATCATCTCGGCGTCGGTAATGAGTATTCGCTGCATGCCAACAGTCGCGTGCTTATAAACGAGTATTTCCCACATGATTTCACACAATCGCAATTATCTTGACACGCAACATTGTTTACTCACGCAAGCGGCCGCATGTGAAGTTTAGAATATTTTGTATTGATTGTGGCACACGTGAAATTAGCTAAAATTTTTTTTACAATTAGCGAAATAGAATGTTCCTGGGTTCCCCTGTAAAATGATTTTAGACTTTTATTGAAAACGTGTTGACTTCTTGTTGGCTGTGATTACTTTCTTTTGACCTCGACTTTCTATTGACATGGTCAACGGAAAGTTCTTGGATTTGTGTTGAAACGTTTTTTATGATTTTCTCCAGCTTGAATCAAAAGAAATGCTGTTGACTTTCCATTAGGCTTGTGTTGATTTTTTTTTTCTTCTGACCTCCTTTTGACAGTATCATCGGAATGACTGCAGACGTTCTGTTTACTTCGTGTTGAAAATGTTCGGTTGACTCCATAGCCAGTGGCAATAGAAAAGCTACAGACTTTCTGTTGACTTTTTATTAAACATTGTACACCTCGACTAGATATCAAAAGTCACAAAGTTTCTATATAGTCCATGACAGGGTGAGAACGGTGGAGAGCAGCTTCAGTTGTCTCGCCTCCAGCGCGAGCCCCCTACCCTTGACAACGCTTCGGCGTTCGTACACCTCGAGCGGTCACGTCCAGTCAAAGCACGACGGAAGGCATGGGGCACGTGCTGGAGGCCAGGTGTTCGGAAGACATGCCTGCCGTTGTCACTTTGTAAGTGACCATAGTGACTTTAATGACATACTGCGGGACGATATTAAATTGTCAACTAGTAGAGAACAGCAAAATTACTATTTTAAAGTTGAGAACCTCTCTTTACTCGTTTCGTCCTAAGTGGTGGTATGCAGAGCAGCGATAACATTTTTTCTAGGAGCCATTTTTCTGGATGTTGTTTTAGAGACTGCGGCAAATTATTATTAGTGGTTCCAACACTTTTTAGTACGAGATATCGTCCACGAACTTTGAAACACTACTTTCTCTTTGACAGACTTTCGAGGATAAGGTCGAAATCTTGGGACCTTAATAAGTGCAAGGGCAGTCACCAGCCCAAATGGTTACCTAACTTACCTTCAATATATAGGCTATATAAAGCTTTTGAGCAGCCAACGGGGATGGTGATTCAGGATTTTAGTTCTTCATGGTGTTTGTGTGTGTGTTCGTTTCTAACGTGTCTTTGTGGGATGTATGTAGAGTTCCTTCAAATACCAGAAAAACATATAGTAAAAAAAATCGCGTTTTTTTATTTTATTTTGTTGCAGCGAATTCGGAACAGAGTAGAAAGCCACGGTAAGGTTCCAAAACTTTGTTGAATGAATAGCTAAGCTTTAAAGAATGTTTTTCTTTTTAGACGGTTGTAGTTTTTTTTTTTTTTTTTTAAAGCTGTAGCTTTTCAATTGCAAAGCTGGAGAAAAGGCATCTTGGAGGCAACAGAAAGTTTGTTGACATTTTGACTACAAAATGAGCCAATATTCAAATGAAAGTCAACAGAAAATCTAGAGAAAGTCAGATGAAAAGCCATGGCCATTCTATATCCTCTGATGACTTTTTTAAACAACCTTTCAACAGAAAAACATCACCGTTTCTTTGTAAGGATTACCTTGGTCTTTAATGCATTAGCACAAAAAAATAAGATCACGAGGTGAATCGCAGTGGAAAACGAAGACAATTATGATAAATGAAAACTGAGGGCATTGCAGATATGCAGAAGGTAAGTTTTGTTTCGCTAAATATATTACCAGTAAAGTATACGGTTTGATCATGCGAGTGAAGCGGAACATACAAGCTGGAGCATGCTGCCCTGAACTACTCTTCCAGTGAGCAAGCGCTCCGTTCAAACCACGGAGTTCGCCCTTATAGCTTTTGGCGCGTTGAAATTAGGTGCGCCTATGTCGTTTTCTGTCTTTTGCGTAAGGTGTCATTTTTTGAGTTATATTCTAATTTTCCAGTAGTCCGACAACTATAGTCTGTTTCATCATAAGAAAGAGCCGCATAATCGAAGACGTGGACAAAAAGATAAGAAAAAAGAACGCGAACACATAATCAAAATGCAATGTATCGGCGCATTCAAGATTAGTCGTTAGTTTTGTAGAGAGTAAAAGTTTCGTAGGGCAACTTTGGTACCCATTGTAGATTATAAAAAAGTGCAGTACAACTGTTAGCTCGGGGTATTTAACGTGCATTGCGCACTAAATGTGATACACGATCGCACGAAGGTAAGATGCAGATTGTCGACAGAACCCAGGGTCCCTGCTAAAGCCCCTCGATAAAGGCGTTTTCTACAAGTACCGGCAGCCATTGTTGTGAAAACGCGCAAAACACGTGCCACGAGCGGGTGCTCCTCCGCCATTCGCATCCAAGAGCCAGTCATTTTAGTGCTGCGCCGCCATTTGCCTGCAAGGGCCGCTCGAGACACGGGCCTCGTGCACTGGCACATTTGACGTTACTTGAAAGACCAACGGAAACACGTCGAGGGGCTTTAGTCCCTACAGGTTCTGCAGCGTGAGCTCCGTGCTTTGAACGGAGCTCACACTCGAGAATATCACCACGTGCTCTGATCTGCGGTGCCACAGCGCCCTCGGTCAACGATCGCCTACCGGACTTGGTTTAGCCTGTGATCTAAGCCAAATAAGGTACGCTTAGAGAATCGGCACTGCTTTCCCCTATATTGTTGTGGGCACCGCCATCTTCGTGGTTAGTACAAAGCAAACGCAACTACTGATCGTCATGATTCAAACCTGCGACTTCCCCTGCATTTGTTTCGGTGTTAGGAAGCTCACGTTATATTGCTTTGCTTTGTCGCAAACTGTTTAAACATTTGTGGAAGACGGAAAAGCATTTCCTGTGATTTCAGATGAGGTTTCAGATAACTGTCAAACATTATTTTAAGCACCAAGATTTGTTCGAAGCGTAGCTTATTGAATGGCTCTTGTTTAGCCCAACCACACAGACACGGAAAGAGAACGAACTGCTTGACCTCGCGATCTTGGGGCTGCTTCAGTGGCTTCATCAGACCTAAAGCTTTTTTAGTTGCACTAATCAGCTCGTAGCGTTGGCTGCAGTCCGAGCTAAGGTAAAGCCAAGCAAATATTCAGATCTTTGGGTTTTACAAGCCAAACCAACAAAAATCGCGTAACACGCCCAATTAAAAACAAATTGCGTGTCTATCTCGACTAATTCGAGATCTTTGGGCTTGCAACCGAAACTCAGATTAACCTCCGTCAAAGTGCGGGCACCTCGGCCGGTATTTAAACCCGACAAATATAAGCCAGAGCGTTAGCCCAGAGCTACTGAGAGGTTTTGATGCTTTGTAATAATGTCATTGACACTTAAGAGCCAACGAGGTGGTTCTTGAAATAAGATATAGTCGAACCATTCCGACATGCATAGTTTGATTGCAAAAAAGCTAGCTGCAAGTGATAAAAACATTCAAAAGCTTTCGCATACGTGGCGGAATTCGCTTCATGGCTCCCATTTTACTTATATCGCGTCAGGCATGTGTACCGACGCGCAGCAAAATGCGAGCAAATGCAGTTGCGGTGCACCCGCAGCCTCGCGCTTGTTCTTCTGATATTGAAAAAAATTGTAAGGGCGCAGGCGAGCTGGTGGAAGTTAACCATAGTTTTGTTTAACCCGAGACTGGGGTATTTCGGAAAAGGGACGAGAAGAAAAGAGGCCACAAGGAGGCGACGTCTCAAACACAGCTAAGGATTTTATTCCATCGTATGCACTTTTATACACACCACGTCCACACACCAGCAACCAAGTCGACCAATGACAACATAACACCCGGAATACACTAAGCCAAACATAGGCCCAAAACATTACAAAAGAAAAATCTTTCAGCCAGACAAAAGGACAAGATAAGCCTCCGACTACACAAAGTCAACAGAGAACCGTTAAAAGGTTTTTTCAAACCCGCAAACACACGGAACCAAAGGGAAAGAGGGCATACAAGACCTAATTACACAAAGCCAAGCAACAAACCATTAAACTAGCCGGTACTTAGTCACCGTAAAAAAAAACAAAAACGGCAACCGGTCATTCTAACCCGCACTACACATTGAAGGAAAGCGGAAGAGGGTAACCATGAACCAAAATACACAAAGGGGAGAATGCAAAAGTTCCAACCTCAACTACACCCTTGAAAGAAGTAACAAGGAATACCAGAACAAGCAATATGTCCTGCACCTGTACTGCATCTTTGTAGGCAGCGCACAAAGTGCTGGATAGCTAAAAAAAAACAAAAAAACAACAACATGGGGTTTACATCTTGAGGAATTTTCTTGAGCTTTCTCCTAGATGCATTGATGGCTGGCTAATACAATTTCCCATCGACTTAATTCGGACTGTTTCCTTCACTACCCTTTTTTTTATCTCATTTTCCTCTCGATGTATTACCTCCGTTTCCGACCAAAACACCTTACAATTGTTGCACTCAGACACGTGCTTGGCGATCTCCGAGTTCGGTGCCCCGTTTTTTACATTTCTTTTATGCTCGGTCAGTCTGTCATTCACGCACCGCGAAGTTTGCCCCACATATCTAAAACCACATGCTAAGGGTATCTCATAGACTACACCTCCTTTGCAAGCCACTGACCTGTCCTGATGTTGCCTTCTGCATTCCTTTGGAGGTGCAAGGAACGGAGTCATCCTGTTTAATTTGTAATCAGATGAAAACACTACTTCAACTCCAAATCTGTGAGCACTCGCTTTAAGGTTATGCGAAACACTGTGGTAGTACGGGACTACGGCAACCTTTTTACTTCTTTCTCTCGTTGTTCCATTTCTCTCGCCGAAACTTGGGGAGAGCTGCCTCGTGATGAAAACTCTATCATAACCCACATCCTCTAACCTCACCCACTGCCTTTTAAGGGCTTGGCCTACATAATGAAGACATGAATTCTTTAGAGCGTTTCCGATTATTGATTTGACCACCCCAGCCGTCACAGTCTTTGAATGGCAGCTTCTTCTACTTAAAACTGGCTTTGCCGATTCTTTTCCGTACTCCCAGCACACTCCTTCTTGCACGTGAATACGTAAATCTAAAAACTGCAAAACTCCTCTGTCTGGCCCTTCAACAGTAAAGGTAAGTTCCGGTGCTGAGGCTCTCACCAGACTCTCTATTGCTCCCGTATCCTTCCCATGAAAGCTCATGACCACAATGTCATCAACATACCTTCTCACTAAAACTTCACCCGACCCCCAAACTGCCAGCTTTTCCGAGATCGCGTTATCCAAAGAGTTTAAATAAATTTCTGCCAAAATAGGTGCCACCGCAGACCCAATACACACACCCTTCTTTTGAATCCACATGCGTTCCTTGAACTCCACTACCGTGGCTTTAAGATAAAGATCCAGGATAGCTAAAAAACTATCTACCGGAATCCCCGTACCTGATTGAAATTTTACCAAATTACGCTCCAAAGCCTCTCTAACCCTACTCATCAACAGCTGTTTTTCAAGAGAATAGTACAGATCTTTAATGTCCATCGAGATCAACGAGCATTGCCTCCCATGGTGAGCATCTAAAATCTGAACAAAATCGTCTGAGTTTCTTAACGAAAGACTGTTTTCCAATCTAGCGAAGTCTAAACCTTTTTGAAGAAACTTCGAAACCATGCTTTGCCACGTTCCGTTCTCATTAATAACCGTGCGGAACGGCACGGTTATTTTTTTTTACGGTGACTAAGTACCGGCTAGTTTAATGGTTTGTTGCTTGGCTTTGTGTAATTAGGTCTTGTATGCCCTCTTTCCCTTTGGTTCCGTGTGTTTGCGGGTTTGAAAAAAACCTTTTAACGGTTCTCTGTTGACTTTGTGTAGTCGGAGGCTTATCTTGTCCTTTTGTCTGGCTGAAAGATTTTTCTTTTGTAATGTTTTGGGCCTATGTTTGGCTTAGTGTATTCCGGGTGTTATGTTGTCATTGGTCGACTTGGTTGGTGGTGTGTGGACGTGGTGTGTATAAAAGTGCATACGATGGAATAAAATCCTTAGCTGTGTTTCAGACGTCGCCTCCTTGTGGCCTCTTTTCTTCTCGTCCCTTTTCCGAAATACCCCAGTCTCGGGTTAAACAAAACTATGGTTATCTTCTGATATCTCTGACCCGCTAACTGCGAGAATCCAGGCATCTGACACACCGACATCTGGCGCTTTTTCTGTCTTTCACGTTGCGTTCCAAGCGGCACACGACGGAAAATGCACTTCAAGGTATTCTTGAACACGTGTCGCCATCCGTATTTTATATTAAGAAACTGCAATTTGCCGTAACTGAGTGGGCGAATTTTGAGGTATAATAACATTCTTAACGTGTAGTATATCAGTATAGAAGTTGCGAAAAATGTGGTATTCAAGGATGCTTCATACTTTAATGTATCATAATTTTGAATGTTTGATGTGATTTCGTTTTTATAGCATCATAAAATAAAACCATTTTAAAATTCATTTTTTATTTTAAGATGTACATTATCTGTATAGTTCATTGCTAACTTTTTAATTCATTATATCCAAACGAACGCTCACGTAATATATCTTGAACGATGGGACGTTAGCTCAAGAAATAAGTTTTTCTTTATTAGAAAGTTTGGTCTATTGAAAGCTAAATAACTAACTAACCACGAATTATATTCGTAAAATTGAGACAATAATGTATTCTTGAAAAGCAGCTGTTTGATTTGACATTAACTTTATTGTTGTCAGATACATAGAAAGACAGTTATAAACCCTCAAAACAGCACCAAAACGTCATACACGGCGGGGTTGCACCTTAAAGGGACCATGAAGGCAGTTTCGAAGTTTTATTCGACGATTGAAATGGATGTCAGGCACGTCTCAGATACTGTTGACCAAGTTCGATCCCGAACAGAAGTTTGGGTGCCGCACCAATTGAGCAAACAGGCGCGGTAATAATAGCGCCGGGAACGATGCCTGAGACCCGCCGAGGCGGCGGCAGAAAGGTGAACTAAAGTGCGGCGAAGCGTGACGACAACGGGCTCCTCGTCTGGCGATTGGTTCAAACGATAGACGCGCTCTTGGTTTCGATTTCGGTGGTGAGATGTGATGAAAAAATTTTATTTGAGCGTTGGATAATATTTTGAAGTTGTAGTTGGGAATTAATAGGTCTCATACTGTGTATGAAAGCATAATCTGAAGCGATCCCTCCGTTTGTCACTGGTTGAACGCATCCCGCACTGCTACCTCGGGCGCGTAACAAGCGTCGATCAACCATGGACAAAAAAAAAGAAAGAGAGGTACGAGCGCCGGGGGCGGCGGACTTTTGGTTTTGGTCTCCTGCGTTGTCTCGTGTTCGCTTTGCGAACTGGTGTCTCACCAATCATGCTGCGTTTATGTGAAGTAGTTAGTAGGTTGCGCGAAAGGTCGACTAAAGACGTGCGGTCGATCGGGCGACGTTAGTTTGCATAAACTGCCGACCGATGCAGCAATGCGCAGCATTGCTGCATCGGTCGCCAATCTAGAGTTCTGCGTCCTTAGCGGCATCTCCCGTTCAGTCGGCGTGAGGTCGCTGAACGGGAGCTCAAACTCGTTTTTCGAGCGCGGAGTTGTCGTCCATTTCTTCCAGGTTTTCTTCACAGACCGCCGTGCACTAGAGCGAACCACGGGAACCACACTGAGTGTGCACTAAATCCTACCGATGCCGACAGTGCTCCCTGACGTCACTTCTCTTTCCAGAGGCGAAAAAGGGAAGAAATCTGAATGTTTGTTTTGGTTTCGCAAATTTATTTGCAGGTACAGAAATAAGAGTCACAACGTTCTAGAAAAAATTGTGTGGCATGCCAAGACTCCAATGCTTCCGAAAACACCTTCTTAAAAAAAAGAAAAATAAATTGCCTTCATGGTCCCTTTAAGGTATCGGCACTGTTTTCTTTGATATTGTTGTGGGCGCCGCCATCTTTGTGGTTAGTACAAAGCAAACGCAACTGCCGATTGTCATGATTCAAAAGTGCGACTTCCTCCGCATTAGTTTCGGTGTTAGGAATCTCACGTAATATTGCTTTGCTTTGTCGCGACCTGTTTATACATTTGTGGAGGACAAAACAGCGTTTCTGTTGATTTCACATAATTGACAACCATCAATTTAAGCACGAAGACGTGTATAAAGCCTAGTTTATTTAGTGGCTATAGTTTAGACTGACCGCAGAAGCAGACAAAGAGAACGAACTGCTTGACGTCGCGCTCTTGGCGCTGCTTTAGTGGCTTCATCAGCCCGTAGCGTTGGCTGTGCTCCGAAATGAGGCAAAGGAAAGCAAATATTCAGATGTTAGGGCTTTACAAGCCAAACCAACAAAAATAACCTAACAACCCAACCTGAAAAAGAAAAGATTGCGGGTTTATTTTGTTTAAATGGTGATTTTTTGACGCGCAAAGGAAATTTCAGATTGACCCCCGTCAGATTGCGGGCACTTTGGTAAATATTTAAACCCGACAAATATGAATGCACCGGCAAGCACGTTAGCTCAGAGACACTCAGACGTTTTATTGTTTTGTGTTCTGTTTTAATGTCATTGCCACTTTAGAGTCACCGAACTGGTTTTTGAGACAAAATATAGTCAAATCATTCCGACAAGCATAGTATGGTGGCGAAAATTATTTTTGTAAGTGATAAAAACATTAAAATGTTTTCGCATACGTGGAGGTATCCCAAATGGCGGAATCCCTTTAATGGAACCCATTTTATTTAAATCGCGTCAGACATGTGCACCGACCACGGTGTTACAAACGCACTGTAGAACGCGCGCAAAAGCAGCTGTGGTGCACGCGCAGCCTCGCGATTGTTGTTCTGATATTACTGGCCCGCTCACTGTACGCATCCAGGCATCTTACACCCTGACATCTGGCGCTTTTTCTGTCTGCCACATGGCGTTCCAAGCAACACACAATGGCAAATGCACATCAAGCTATTCTTGAACGCGTGTCGCCATTTGCATTTTATATTAAGAAACTGCAATTTGTTGTGACTGAATGGAAATGTTTGAGGTCTAATAACATTATTAACGTGTGGTATGTCAATATGGAAGTTCTGGGAAATGTAATATCAAAGGATGCTCCGTAATTTAATGTCGCGTAATTTTGATTAACTGACGTGATTACGTTTTTATAGACCGACACGCGGACTTGACCTCACGGAGCTGCGGCGGCGCTGCGATCGTGCCAGAGCCGGGGGTTGTGGGCAAACGCACGCACGTTTCGCATTTCCGTCATATCATTTCAGCATGCCGCGAAGCTGTGTTGCCGTTAATGGCACCAAACTGTAGAAAAAAAGCAGCGGAGTGAGTTTCGACAAGTTCCCGACAGACTCTGAAAGGCATGCGTGGATCGAAAAGAATAGTCGCCTCGCGCGAACGACGGTTTGTGCGGCAAACACTTTCTTGAAGGCAAGTGCGGCTTCCATTTCAATCTCCGTCCCGAGGCTTGCTTATGTGCAAGGAAACCGTTGTTTGATCGAGACCACCCGGATTTTGTTCCCATGGTGTTCGCGCACAAAGCATCGGCCAAGCGCTGGTCGGAGGCTCGCTACGCCCGTTCTACCCAGCAGGAGGAGATCGGCGACAGAACGGCAGTGTTGTAGACGTTACCGAAAAAAAGTAACGAAATATGTTACTCGTTACTTGCAAATAAAAGGTACGCGTTACTGAGCTACGTTACCTAAAAATAAAAGGAACGCGTTACCGCTACCGATAAGAAGTAACGCACGTTACTTCTGCGTCACTGTTTTAAATTATGATTTAACACATTTTACGCTTTTGACGGTACAGGTCATATATCAAGAAACATTATGTGCATGCATAAACTGAACGTAATTACTTTATCTCTTTTTACGGTTTCACCTAAATACTCACGAGAGAAAACGCAAAGAAAAGCATGGCTTGACACCTAAAACAATGAAAAAATTGAAGTGTAATTTTCTTAAGACTTGGGAAGTAGTAACGAGTAACGTAACTACGTTACTTTTTACTTTTTAGTACGTTACCCTTTACTGTGTCGAAAACGTAACGAGTAGGTTACTACGTTACTGAAAAAAAGTAACGCTTTACCAACAATGCCGTTACTTGTATCCTGTTACCGCCAAGACTGCAGAACGGACAAAGCGTTACTGATTGTCATGCCTTGTGGTGATGAGGGTAGGAAAAATATCATACCTTGACTTGAACACGTTGTGTGTATTTAATCAATATGAATACACACACTTTCGCAGACCCAAAGTCTGCTGATCCGGCCCGCAGTGCGGAAACGACTCGAAGTAATCGTAGGCCTCGTGGGACTTGTATGCCTGCACCGTGTTGGTCGTGAACTGGCTTGGCGAAAAAACTAAATAAAAGACGACGTGAGCCGTCGACTTCGGTGGCAGCAACTTTACGTCGGAAGTCCAGCAGGCCTTGTTTACGGCATACGGATCCTCGTAGGCAACGCCGTCCACGCACAGTTTGTTTCGATACCGCTGCCGTTCAGGCTCGGGCAGCGAGCTCTATTTGTCGGGCATAGCATACGACATACGTTGTGAGGAAAATGAACGTACGAATAAAGATACAAGCGTCCCTACAACATCAACAACGAGCGCACGTCATAGAACGCAATAGCAAAAACACGGAGAGCCGGGCTGCTTTTGCCCACATAGCTACCGCGCATGCGGCGGTCGTGTTGGTAAACAGAGTCGCTCCGTGGGTCGGTCTATAGCACCATAAATAAATACAATTTTAAACTTTATCTTTCATTTTAAAATTTACATAATCTGTACAGTTTGCTGCTTACTTTTGTAATTAATTATATCCAACCGAACGCACATTTAATCTATCGTGGACGTTGGGACGTCTTAAATCGAGAAATATTTTTTTGCGGTTTATCAAAAGCTGACTATTTAACTAAAAACTGAAAAAAATTGAAATATCGACACACTAAAGTATTGTTGGAAAATGGTTATTTAATTTGAAAAAACTTCACAATATTAGGATGCAGAGAAGAAAAGTTATAAAACGTCAAAAAAGCACCAAAATGCCAGGCACGATGGGGTTGCACCTTAATGCGGGTACTCTGCCGACAGAACAGTTTGAGTTATTTCTCTCGACATAACTATTTTTCGATTCCAATAACAATGAACTGTAGCGGATGTTACTGGTCACCTCAGCCAACTCCACGCATCAAAAGACAACACGTCGCTGCTACTGTCTCGAAGGTCACGTGACATGTTCCCTACAATCGTCCTTGACTTTCTTCCAATCTCGTCCTTTCAGCAATGCCCATAGAACTCCCTCTTTACGTTCCTTGCCTCTTTCATCTAATCCAAGGGTACTCCGGCATAAAAAGTGGTTACTTCGGGTCTCAAAATGTGTCTCCGCGCGCCCGTATACTTTGAAATTTTCCTTTTGGAGTTACAATACAATACAGTGCAATAAACTTTATTTTTCCAGAAAAACTGGAGGGGTCCCCAGACAAAAAGCTGCTAAAAGCAGCTTGACTGGGTCTGGGTCCCCCTTATACATGGCAGCAGCTCGTACAACAAACATATAAAACACTTTACCAGGGTGATAAGAAAAATAAAATAAGGTCACATAACATTGCAGTAGCAGAAGGACAAAATTGGCTATGAATAGTTAAAACAGTAGGTACGTAAGTCTTTTTTGCCAATTGTGTAGATGTTTATGTTGTTTGTGAAACATTTATTTAACACGTACGGTACTTTGTAATGCAATGATTGGAGGTTGTAATTTGTGCGGCATCGAGGAAGGAGCCAAGTGTCGACACGGCGTGTGTTTATATTACTTTCACGTTTCTCAAGTTCAGAAATAAAATCCAAAAAATCTATGAGTGTTGGCGATGAGAAACGAAGGGTACAGAGTAAACGATAATTATACACGCGTTCTACGGGAAGTATTTGATATCTAGAAAATAATGGTTCTGTATGGTCTGTATATGAGACACCGCGATATAACGTAAAACTTTTTTTGCAATAATAGTATATTTTGAAGGTTTTTCTTAGTTGTTGTAGCCCATACAAGATTACAGTAATTTAAATTAGACTCGAATAGTGCGTAGTAAAGTTTTAACTTAATACTGATGGGTAGAACATGACGACTGCGGGCAATAATGCCAACAACTCTGGAAAGTTTAGCAATTAGATAGTTAACATGGCAGTCCCACATCACATACTCGGAAAAAAGTACTCCTAAAATTTTATGTTGGCTAACTAATTCAATTTGTGAATCACCAAGTTTGATTTCATTTCTAACCAGAGCTGGTTTATTAATACATCTAAATAAAATGGCTTTAGATTTTTGGGTGTTTACTTTAAGGCCATTAACTTTGGACCACATGTCAAATTTACCTAAGATATTATTCGCTTTACATATCAGAACATCAGCATCAGTAGCAGAAACAAAGAGGCTCGTATCATCAGCATAAATGACAAACTGAACTTGGTGATCGATGTTAACAATATCATTTATGTATACATTAAATAGAAGAGGCCCAAGTATGCTTCCTTGCGGCACACCAGCAATAACATTATGAAAGGAAGTGTAATGACCGTCAATTACTACGCACTGTTTCCTATATTGTAGATATGATGTAAGTAAAGCAAGGGGTACTCCGCGGACACCATAGTTGCCAAGTTTAGCAAGAAGAATGTGGTGATTGAGAACATCGAACGCTTTCCTGAAGTCCATAAATACACCTAACGTAAGAAGCCTTTTTTCAATATTTTGCAATATAATTTGTTTTTGAAGTAATAAAGCGGCTTCAGTGGATTTACCTTGTCGGAAAACAAATTGACAGTCCGATAGTATGGAATGTTTTGTAAAAAACGAATTTAGACGTGCGAGTATAATTTTTTCAAGTGCCTTAGACAAGATAGGTAATACTGATATAGGCCTGTAATTATTCGGGACGTTCTTTTCGCCTCCTTTATATATAGCAGAAACTTTTGCCAACTTCATGTTTGCTGGAAATTGGCCAGATGATAATGCCAAATTATATATGTGTGCTAAGCATGGGGCGATTATATCTATTACATATTTAGCCGGCTTTATTTGTAATTGATCAACGTCACTACTTTTGCTGTTTTTTAGTCCTAAGAATATAAGAATATAATACATATCTCAATTTCGTCAGTTGGATTTAGAAAAAAAGTATCGTTATTATGCCTTGCATATGAAAGGGCACTAGGATTAAAAGCAGTGGGTCGGTCAACCGAAAAGTGAGTGTTAAAGCATTCCGCCACACTTTCATCGGACATAACTTGACCGTCTATTTCTAATTCACCGATAGAGGGGGACACTTTTGTACGATTTATGACTTCATTTATTGTTTTCCAAACCACATCGGGGCGCTCTCTAGTGACATTATGAAACATTTGCTTATAGTATGAAGATTTTGCTTTTCTAAGTTCAGAAGTTAGATTATTCCTAAATTTCTTAAAAGATGCGAGCCTGTTTGGGTCTCTCGTTTTTAGGAAAGCCGTGTATAGGCGGTCTTTTTTATGCATCATTTTAATGTGTACGGCGGTCACCCAGGGTTTTCTTATCTTTTTGTTTACGGTTACGGTTTTTAACGGAAAATGCAAATGATAAAGTTCTTTAAAAACGTCCAAGAAAGTATTATAAGAGACATCAACGTTTAAGCTAGAATAAACAAAGCTCCAGTCACAGTTAAGAACTGCATTCTTAAATGCCAGGAGGCAGTCATCGGACATTTTACGGAAGGTGGCGGTACTTTTTGCTTTTTTCGGTATTTCATAACTTTGTATCGACAAGAAAATGAGAATGGGGTCACTGATACTGCAGCTTATAGTGCCAGATACCTTAACTTTGGTTGTAACGTTCGTAATAAAAAGATCAATAGCATTTGACGTGGTGTGGGTGATTCTAGTAGCAGACGTAATTACATTTACAAAGCCGTTAGAGCTGAATGTACTGCTGAGAGATTTTGAAAAAAAGGAGTCATCTAATATGTTAACATTGAAATCGCCGCCTAGAACAAGGCGATAGTTATTTACCGAGACATAGACAAAGAAGCGCTCAAGAAAAGAAATGAAGTTTCCAAAATCTGCCGAAGGGGGGCGGTATATAACAGTAAAAATAGTGTTACCACATTCTAGAGTTAGTATCTCATAATCGCTTGATATTCGAGAAAACGCATGTAGCAACTCACATTTAATAGAACGTTTTACGTGAATAGAAACACCACCACCACGTTTATCTGTTCGGTTCAAATAGAAGTGATTATAACTTGGTACAATGAGCATGTCAGCTTCATGCTGATACCAGGTTTCCGTAAACATTATTATGTCAAAAGAAACACAGCACTGATTTAAATGTAATATGATACTGTCATGTTTATTTGTTAAGGAACGGGCATTTAGGTGATAGATTGGAGTGTTATCTTTCGATGACAAGCAATGACCAAGGTTTAGAGGCAAAACTAACTCCCTGTATTCCATTGCAAATTAAAGAAAAGAAGAAAAAAACGCAAAGAGACCGAGTAGATAAGCTAACTAATCTTCACGATGTCGGCTTCATTTTTGATTGGAACGAGTGGGGAACCATCGGCTTGACGAGCAAATATTTTTCCATTGCTCACCCAGACATGTTTCCAGTTCGACTGCGGCTTCTTAGCAATCGCTTTGCCAAGAATGCGTTTTTTAATGACGGGCGAAGATGCTCGTTCACAAATATCGGCGTATTTGTGTCGAGGCCTACATCCGAGTTTGTAAGGCGCTTCTTTTTTGCTTTCTGAAGTATTGCGTCGCGCTTGCTGCGGTTTGCAAGCTGTAGGATTATGTTTGTAGTCTTAGTGTCCCGCGTCGGTACACGATGACAGATGGCAATATCCGCTCGAGTAATTTGTTCCCCAATTGATTCTCCCAGTTTTCGAATCACATCTGGAAGTACTTCGGCATCACGCTTGAGGACTCCTTTAATTTCCAGATTGGTGTTCCTCGAGTACTGCTCAGCGTCCGTAAGCCGATCCTGGCAGTTCCTCAAGCATGTTTCCAGTTCATCGCACTTTTGCGAGAGCTTTCCGTTCTCTTTCTTTAACTGAGCGTTTTCCTTAAGTACTGTATCAAGCTTTTTCTTTATGTCTTCAAACTCGCGGTTCATAAAATCCATACTGTCCTTCGCCTTTTTAACATCATTCCGCAAGTGACGTATATCACTTCTAATATCTCGTTCCAGTGTCTCCCTAAAAGCCTTCCATTCCTGGCGAAGTTCATCTTTAAGTTCATTTAGTATTTTGGAGATTTCCTTCATTATAGGGGATCACTCAAGAACAAACAACGAGAAGCAGACAGGCGTAATTTTGAACAGCTGTGGCAGCAGCAACGGTGACAACGCTTGAGGTATTTAATGTAAGAAATTGGAACAAACCTGCAAAATGACGGGATTGTAAGCGTGCTAGTTGAAGTTGGTCTTCAATTTCTATCCACTTCATCCTATTTCCGCCACCTTGCGTGTTTATGAAGCCTCATTCTGTTTTGCATGTTTCTCCTGCGAGTCTTAGCCCTGCCCTTCCTTCTTGCCTCTTCCCTCATAAGAAGGGGGATATCCTCGGGCACGTCTGCACCCATAAAAAAAAAAAACTAAAAAAAACTAGCTCTACTTCCCGTCTTCTACCCCACCTGCCTCAGAGAGAGTACGCTGCAATAGATATCATCCAAGGAGAAAGGGTGACTTGCTCCAGTGCCATAGATAACCTGGGTGCCATCCATCACGTCGTATATAAGGGCCTTCCTAATCTTCTGTATAACACCGTTCGCCTCAATAATCTGTCTGGCTACCTTCGCCCCTTTCTGTTGAACTCTGAGATGGTTCAAAAGACAGTACGCACCCTCTCCGACACTGCCCAGAGTTTGGCCACCTCCGCCTCTATCAGCTTCCCCAGATGCCGCCACTTCATGTTGAGGCCGTCATTTACAAATGTTTGCACGACAACTAGGTTCTTTCTAGTTATGTTGTCCAAAATTCTGTCCTTGGCCCTATCCATTACCTCGCTAAATCACTTGCCTTAGATGTCCTCACCCTGCACCCTCTCATCACACTTCACTGTCTTTAGGACCGCCTCTTTGCATCCTGACACGTTCCAACCTCCGACCACCCACACCATCCTGCACTGTCTCATTTTCCTCCTATCCTGTCTCCCTCCTCCTCGTGCCATCTGAAGCTGTGTTTTTCTGTCTCCCAGTGGCCCAAGTTGTTCGAAGTATCTCACTGAAGGTTGGAGTTGGCTGCTCATTTCGGGCATCGCCCTGACTCCAGGCTACCTCTTGGACCCCCTGCTGGGTAAGGCCCCCCTCTCCCCGTCAGCACTACGCTATCCCACCTGTCTCGCGCCCACTGTCTGACTCTTTCTGCGTTTTAGCCCTTCCAGTTCCGCCTGAACTGTTTCCCGCTTCTTTCCTTCGGCGTTTACCCTTTTAAATTTCTCCTCTACCCGCCCTTCCAACTGCCTTGCTATGCTCTCGCTGTATGCCAATAGGCTCCCGCAAAGCTCCCTGAGCTCGACCTCCAGCACCGCCCTACATTATCTCTCTCTTTCCGCAGTTCCTTCACCTGCACTTCTACCGCCCCTCCCCAATATGAAGTTTGTGCACAAGGTAGCTTGACAAACACCCAACCCGCTCATTGCCCGCTGATGAGCTGGGTATAGTCTTTTTAATGTCGTTTTTAAAGTGGATCGCAGTGTTCTTATTAAATCTCCGTAAATCAATATCAGTCATTTAATTTTATTTCTACTTTTAACTGGAGTTATTCTCTAAGAATTCAGTCGTAATAGACCATTTGCTATATTACCCAAGCCTCAAGGAGAATGCGGGGATTGGTATTCCACGCGCTGCACGCGCACGCCTTCCCTGTATAGAAGATTCGAAGTAAATTACGAAAATAAAGGGTTACCGAGCGCGTGTGCAAGATGCCATTTGTTTTAAATGTTTGCTTTAGAAAAGTTACAACTGCTAAGGTGGGCACGTTCGGCGCGTGGAACACCAATCCTCCTGGTTCAGACAGTTGTGTTTGACTGCGTCTGACTGCGTTGCGGCAGCGAGAAACCAGGACATCCCTGCTGCTTATATCGCGTGCCAAGTTGATTCCTTGAATTGGATGCCACGCTTCGTACGAAGCACATATGTGCCGGTGACTCGCTTTCGGTTTTCGACGCAACGCTGTCAAACGCATTCAAACGCGAGTGTATGAACCGGCCTTTAGTATTCACTGGCGGCCATATCCGTGTGCGCTGCTGCAGAGCGCGTGCCGACGGCGAGCTTCCGCAGTCCTTTTGGAGCGTGCATTTAGCACCAGCAAGGTTACCGGTCTCAGCAGGCTATTCATGTGAGCTCGTTCTGAGCATGCGCTCTAAACATCACCCTCAAATATGGCGTCTAGTGAATACCTCCTATAGGTCTATTCAAGCAAGCCGACCTTGGTCCGAACCAACCTTACTGGATCAATGTCAACCGACAAGCTTCCCAGCATGCCTGGCGCCCTTTCGTGGCGCGTGCTGTCTGTGGCGCTCGCTACACTATCAGTGCGCCCTATGGAGAGGCGCTGCGGAATCGGTGGACCGTTTTACGCAGATTACATGCGGTGGAATGGAATCGTATCGGTGTTTTTATGATAAATATAAAGTTTGCGCAAAAGTCGGCGGAAAACGAGCCTCGTTTGAAAATTATTCTTTCTCGTCCATGGAGGTTTGGACGCCGGTGGTGCTAGGAGCGCGATTCGACCGCACCTGCTCGGGTGCAAGCAGCGAAGAAGTACCCTTTCCAACACCGCTCTTTCGAGGTGCTTGTCAACTGACAGATCTAAGAGCAATGGTCCGGACCATGGTAGTTTGAACGAGGGTGCCTAATGTCCTCCTGATAAGGCTGATGATATCCTTTGTAGTACCCGATGCCGACGGCATGCGCTCACACACAAAAAAAAACACAACAAATTTTGCCGGAAATACAATGAGAACGTAGCACAGTTGACGCTAGTAGCGAGTCCAAGGAGACACTTTTTCACTCGCTCAAAAAAAAAAAAAAAAACATAATAAGCGCTCCTAACTAAATGGCCAGATGTCATCACCCTAAGCAAAGCGCGCATGAAGGCCCCTTACTCCTAACAAGTAGCGATATATTCGTTCTTTCGCATCCCGTCATGCATAGTTAATATTGCGTATAAAATAATGCGACATTTATATTTTTGAACACACTGTTTTGATGAGAAATAAACTCACCCATTGTAGATCTTGGTAAGGAGGAGGGTTGCTAACGTTTGAAGGAAGAGCTGGCTGCTTCGATTGAAGGGCTGGATCGGGCACCAAGCCTCCTCGGGTTGAAAAAGGAGCTTCAGGGAGATCCTGTTCTCTCTAAAACTTATCTGCATATACGGAGCAAAACGAGCTAGTCCAAGAACAGCAGGTTCAGCTAGTGTCCCAAATTAACAAGCATTACATGAAGCAGAAGGCAGGCTGAGTTGCAGATGTGGGGGTCACAGCGAAGCCGATCTTCAGAATGAGTGAACGAGGCGAGTTCTTTGTTTTCTTCTTCCCTTAATCATGCGCGTGAGAACGCGCAGCATAAGACTAAAAGCAAATTTGACATGCTTGTAATTGTACGTACAGTCTCAAATAAGCAATAAAAAAATGGTGGTTAAAGATTATAAAAAAAAAGATTACAAAACTGAAGAAAAAACAATGAAAGGAGTTATAGCTGGAGATAGGGAAGAAGGAGGAGGTGGAAACTTGAAGATGTTTTCTGGACGAGCCGTTCTTAGTCGGCTACTCCACGCTTGGGCTGTGTAGAGCCACTAAATAAGCTACGCTTTCAGAGTAGCGCATTTTTTTTCTTTGGCATTTTGCCGACAATACAGTCGCTCTATCCAACGATATTATGGTTCGCTGCGGCGTCATTGGACAGCGGCAATCACGTGACTCGCTATCATTATCATCGCGTTTTCTCAACGTCACCATGTTCATTGAAGTTCGGTGACAAGACTCGGGACTCGAGCAGGAATGCCGTTATCGTTGGTGTGACCCAATGAGACTGTCTTGCTGCCTTTGCTGGGGTTTATCGAACTGATGTGCATGTACGAAAAGTTGAAGAACCACATGTCCATAAAACTTATTATTCACAAGAAAATTTGCCAACGTCCAAAATGACACATGGAGAAAATTATGCGAGGAATTTTTCAGCCGCGTTGGCCGAGTAATATCTCGTGGCCAATGTTTCATTGCAACTTTAATTGTAGTGAACAATTATAGGGTATATTACGAACGAAGTGCAATGTTGTTTTGTATGAAACTGCAACACACAAAATGGCACTCTAATACAGTATGTTGAGGTACCTATGAACAAACTCCAGGGTTTCATGGCGCCTCCTTCAGATACCTGATGTAGGACATAAAATATGTGCACCAAGGAGTGAGCAAACAGTGACTTCCAATTTGTCTCAAACACCAGCGACATCTCGACAAGGTGTGCAACGTGTAGAAGGTCGGCTAGAAGTGTGCCAAGATGAAAAAGCAAGATGTAACGATATCAGAATAAGATCACACCAAAGTCGCGCCGTTGTAATGAGACCTTCTACGATGTAGAGACAGTAATCGGGAGTCAACCGACGTACAGCCGCGATTCACTTTGCGTTGACTAAGGTTAAACCTGGCAAAAAAAATTAAAAAAACGCGTTTTTTTTACATTATTCGTTGAGCATAGCCGGTAGCAGAGCAGTTGGGCAACGCCACGAAAATCCGACTGACTCGCTCGCGTTTCCCAAATTTCGTTCGGCGCCAGTCGGCACCACAGATGAATGGTCGGCACTCTTAGTCTACGAGGGAAGAAAAAAGTACGAGGTCAGAGCCGAGCGTCGATCGGGATCTTTGTAAAGAGAAGCTCCGGTAACACTTCGGCGACTCGTGAGCTGCAAACAACGCCTCTTCAAACGAGCCCGCGAATCCAATACATCGAACGGTTTGCGCCGGCAAGCACGCTGGGAGCCAGGGGGCTGGAGGTTGAATATCCGAAAGAGACGAGGCGCTGGTCTCTACGTCTATTTCGCACATGAAATAGCAAGATAGCGAAGCTAGCCGAGTGTGAACACTGACTGAAGTTACATCGGAGTACACGCAGTCTAAATGACGCCTGCAACAGAGCACAGCCAGAGGTTTTCAACAGGGGACACATGCCTTCAAATAAGCTGCGATTTCAAAACATCATGTCTCCTTTCTGTCCTTCAGTGTTCACTTCTGTGTATGCGAAAGCATTCAATGCTGCAAGCAATAAAGTCGTGTATACGTACTTTCGAAGCGATTGAAAGTGCGTTGGCTTCACGTGGAGCCCACAAGCAAAGTCCGCGACGAACTTGACGAACTGTTACCCACAGTTTATCATACACGGTTTGCCCACTGTGGTAATCGCAAACCACGTGATCGGGGGCCTTGTGTGAATGAAAGTACATTGTAGAACTAAACTCATTATATATTATTTATACAATATAAATTATATTGATAACCAAATATTTAAAAAAAGAGCGACAGTTCCTCAAACAATTATTTTAACTCGTAAAAGCGCCCTCTCACCACGAATGAGGTAACTAACCACATTTTATGTTTTGTTTATATCGTTTTGCTTTTCAAGATGGCGGCCCCCATGGCATTTTGTTTACCCGCTTCTCGCGTCTGCTGGAGTTGCGTTTTCGCTTTATTGTGAAGTGCGCACCACTGGACGACAATCAGATGTAATTTATTCACATAAGAGTTATTTCAAACAGGCAAATGTTTATTTTTGTTCTACATAGTACAATTTATACGAAAACGTTACAAACAGCACATGCAATGAAGCGGTTGCTGACGGGTGTTAGCGAGGGAGGCACTCACTTGATCGAATGACATTTTAGCGAACGCCCACGTTTCAACGAATGACCCTTTAGCGAAAAGTCGGACGCCGCGAAGCGGCGCTTTCGGGTGGGCCAAATGGGTTAACATTTTTGTAATGAGCCGCCGCAGACTGTCCCCGCGAAGCAGCGTTAGCGCAGCGCGACGGATGGGTTGACGCGCGCCCCCGTTATTCGCTGAAACGTCGATTCGCTCAAATGTCGCTGTTCGCTAAAACGTCATTCACTCATGTGATATGGACCCGTATTAGCGAACAGACACGGTAGTACAAACAGTTTGAATGTTAGCCTTCAAGCTATGGCATAAAATTTATAAACCTAAAGTAAGGTTTTTGATAGGTTTTAGACGGTGGTTCCTCCTCGATGGTGTGGAGGAGGATGGCTTGCGCTGGACGGTGACGGTGGTGTAGCAGTTCGGGCCAGACAACTGTTTACACAAATACCTTTTTCCAACAGTTTAACAAAAGACAATTTAACATACGGGATACTGGAATACAAATATCGACAACCCAAGCCCCGGACTTGGCCGCCGTTAGAGAGCGGCTCCTCTCCCTCCAGCGGTACCGAACCAAAGACCCCCTCCTTTGTCTCGCCTGTGCTCTTATCGAGAGCAGCCTGTCCCTCTTTCCCATTTTCCCGTGGGGGTCAACATCCTTATCCGGCGCTGCGAGCCCAGGGCTGGACGGCGCCAGGCGCAGGAGGCGCAGACAAGTCTGGCCCTCAGACACGAGAAATCACCCCTGGCACTCCGAACACCGGCTGGAGGGACAGGTGCCGACAGACGAAGCACAGCACCCGAGACACCTCTAGGAAAGCGACCGACACTTGTCAATGGGAAGCAACAAACGACTCTCCAAGCAAACAAGCCCAAGCGGTGGCACTGGTCGACTACCAGAGAAAAACACTTAACCGCGGAGCCTCCCCAGTTGCAGGCAGCCGAGCAGGGCGCGGAGCGCGCTGCGGCCCGCCGCGCTGCGGCCTGTTCCGAGTAAAGGGCCGCCCACACTAGCGAGAAAACGCGCCCGGCGCGCCGATAAATCGGTTAAGCGGGAAGATAAAGGGCGTGTCTCTGCACGCGCTCGTGGCGCTGACTGTGCTTCGGCGACATTTTGTTACTTGCCGCGATCGGCGTGCCACGCGCGTTTTCTCGCTAGTGTGGGCGGCCCTTTACGGGACACTCGCACCGCAAAGGGGGCTTCTTGCCTCGTGCACAAACTTCTCCCTTCCAAAGGTCGTAAACATCCCCTAGTGAACCCCACACGTCTCTCCCAAAATTGTTCGCGCAGGGCCCCCAGACGAAGCAAGTCAACAAATAAAAAGGTTCCGGAACCCCTTACACGTCTCCCCCAAAACTGTTGCACGGCTTCTAGACGTGCCAACAGTAAAAGAAAAAGGATTCAGGAACATCAACTACAACTAGGAACATGCACTAGAAAAATAATTAGGTAAACCCAGGCACAACATAAACTGTATGATATAAGAAATACACGCTAAAGCAGCACAATGGCGGTCATAAAGCAGACCGTTCCACCCGTTACAGTAACTCGCCGTAACGTTCTTTCCTATGGCACCCCACCGGCTGAGTGATCGGAAGCGTCGGCATCTGCAGCCGGCGCGCCAGCGTGGTCTCGTGCGGTTTACACCTACCAGCGCTGATTAGACAGCCGCGACAATGCGTCAGCATTCCCATGGTTTACACCCTTTCGGTGGGACACCACCACATCATAACGCTATAATGCCCGCGCCCACCTGGCCAGTTTCGCGCCGTGAGGCGTACTGCTTGTGAGGTAGCTCAAGGGGTCGTGATCGGAAACGGCATTAACCCTCGCCCCGAACACCCACTGGTCGAACTTTCTCAGAGACCAGATAATCGCAGACGCCTTGCGTTCTATCGTAGACCAGTGCGCCTGCGTTGGGTTGAACTGATGACTCGCAAACGTAATGGGACGCCTCTGCCCTCGGAACTCATTTGTGCCAAGCATGCCCGGCGGCCACAAAGGAAGCGTCCGCCAACAGCAAATAAGGCTCGCGTGAGCTTGGTGTGAATAGTGGCACGGCGTCGCACAGCGGCCGCTTTAACTCTCGGAAGGCATCGTCCGCATCCTGCGGCCAAGGTATCACGTTAGGGACGCCGCGTTTTGTTAGCCTGGTCAGCGGTTCCGCGACTGCGGCGTAGCCCTGTACATAATCCCGGTAGTAGTTACCAAGGCTCAAGACACTCCTCAGTCCTTTTCGTCTGCGGACGCTCCAAACCCTCTATAACGGCAAGTTTCTCGTCGGGGTCCCAATTCACTGCGTCAGCCACGCCACTTCCTTCGGCAGACATGCCTGTCATGAAGGCGACGTCTGGTGCGGTAAGCCGCCCCTTCTTTGGCGGGTTGTGCTGCTGGGATACAGCCGCACTTACTAGAGGTGGGCCTGCGGTCACTGCTTTAGTCCCTAACAACCGTTCCCAGTCTTCTATCGAAAGGAGGCAGTCTAACTGGGGTGCCAGCTGCTCAGTGACGGCACAGAGCAGGCTTACGGGGGCGTTCAAGCTAACTTCCCCCTCCAATCGTAGGGATATCGGGAGTCGGGCCAGCCTCGCGGTCTGCTCCTGGCCGAAGGCCGAATCAAGTTTTATAGTGCCGCTAGGTTCCCACAATTCGGGTGGAACGACACTCGCGCGCATAACCATCACCTCACTGCCGGTGTCCAAAACGGCGCACACGTTGGCCCCGCCGCAGTCGAGTGTGACCTCGAGACACCTGGACCGCTTGGGACCCTCTAACCGAGCGGCGCCTATCCTAGGGACAAGATGATATTTCTCATCCCTCGTCTCCTCAGTGTGCCCAGCCCGAATGCTTTGAACATGCAATTTCTTGTCTCTGGCATCCTTTTGGGTCCGTTGGAGACAGTCTCGGGCCAGATGGGACCCCTCATTACTCACGTAGCACCGGGGTGGCCACTTCGGATTCGAGGTGCTGCTGGAAGTTTTCTGCCCTTTCTTTGAGTCCGCGTCACCCGTTCCCTTGGATTTCGCTTTCCCCTCAGCCACCTCAAAGGTATCAATAATCTTCGACATCTCGTGAGTCCTGGGCCACCCCCCTTCTTCGCGCAGCGTTACGTGCCTTTGGGCCTCCGGGCTCAGACATTCCTTGAAGCGGTCAGCCACCATTAGCTCGATTAGTGCCTCCAGAGTTTTAGTCTCGCGGGCCTCGGTATAATAGCTAAAGTGGCTTGTCAACCGCGAGGCGAACTGAGCCCACCCCTCGTCTTTACGCTTCATTGCCCTTATGAAACGATGGCGGTGCTCCTCCGGCGTCATTTTAAGCTCCTCGAGCGCGGCTGTCTTTACCGCGTTGTACCCATACTCCGCGACAACTTTTCTTGGCAATGCAGTGGAATGTACAGGCCCGCGTCGCCTCTCCCATTTTGTGTGTGCGCGGGCTCTTCTCCTCTCCCGGAAATGGGGGAGGAGGAGAGCCTGCGTACACTCAAAATGGGAGAGGGGACGCGGGCCTGTACCTTCCACTGCATTGCCAAGAAAAGTTGTCGCGGAGTATAGACAACTCCTTCGTGGTTAACCGGGAGAAAAAATATTCCGCCTTACTTGAGAGAGCGAGCATGATCAGGTGGACTTTGCTCCTCTCGGGCACGCCGTAAATCGCAAACATCTTCTCTACCCGGTCAAACCATACGGGCAGCTCTGCGTCTTCGGGCACTTTTTGTTATACGGGATCTGGGCCATTGGCTGCCCACGACGCAGTCGCGCTTTCTGGCGTTTCGCAGCTAGCCCCGAGCTCGAGCTTTCGCAGTGCTATTTTTTCTTCCGACTCCAGCCGGAGCTTCTGCATCTCGAACTCGAGCTCGAGGCGCCTTAATGTAACAACATCGGTCTCGGCGCGGGTATCAGCAACCGTGGACGCTTGTCCGTCCGCACTCGACCCGTCCGCGCCCCCATTTATATTTAACTATGCTTTCTGGGCGCTTCGAGACACCACAACCATTCGCTGCTACCTTTTGAGGCCAAACTGACACGCCAACCCTAGGAGTGCGAAGGCTCCACTCACCCAAGGTGTTGAAGCTTGTTGTGCACTGTCGGCGGCCAGTCCTTCTCCCTCGTATCGTGGTGGCGCACTGACAGGGTGTAAACCATGGGAATGCTGACGCATTGTCGCGGCTGCCTAGTCAGCGCTGGTAGGAGTAAACCGCACGAGACCACGCTGGCGCGCCGGCTGCAGATGCCGACGCTTCCGATCACTCAGCCGGTGGGGTGCCATAGGAAAGAACGTTACGGCGTGTTACTGTAACGGGTGGGACGGTCTGCGTTATGACCGCCACTGTGCTGCTTTAGCGTATATTTCTTATATCATACAGTATATGTTGTGCCTGGGTTTACCTGATTATTTTTTTAGTGCATGTTCCTAGTTGTAGTTAATGTTCCGGAATCCTTTTTGTTTTACTGTTGGCACGTCTAGAAGCCGTGCAACAGTTTTGGGGGAGACGCGTAAGGGGTTCCGGAACCTTTTTATTTGTTGACTTACTTCGTCTGGAAGCCCTGCGCGAAAGATTTTTGGAGAGACGTGTGGGGTTCACTAGAGGATGTTTACGACCTTTGGAAGGGAGAAGTTTGTGCACGGGGCAAGAAGCCCCCTTTGCGGTGCGGGTGTCCCGTCACTCGGAAAGGGGGCTTCTTGCCCCGTGCACAATTTCTCCCTTCCAAAGGTTGTAAACATCCCCTAGTGAACCCCACACGTCTCCCCCGAAATCGTTCGCACAGGGCTTCCAGACGAAGTAAGTCAACAAATAAAAAGGTTCCGGAACCTTACACCTAAGATCAACATACATATTCTAAACAGGTAGAGGTAAAGTTGCGGTAAAGTATTTCAAAACAGCTATTAATAAACCATGCAAAAAAAAAAAACTGCACGGACGCGACATTATTTTACATAAGGGGTGCGATTACAGACCAGTTGCTTAACAGTAACTACAGGCTAATGTGGTTAAGAATAAAGCTATTTTTGGAGGTGCATTTGACCTGCCCGTCGTCCCCCCCCCCTCCCCCCAGTTGAATGTTCAACACACCTGGGCGGCTATGTTCGACAAATGTTTTGTTTTTCCTAAAAAGAAACGGAAGTTATGGAAGTGACGATATTGTGTCCGATTGGTTAAGGCTCAAATGATGGAAGTTTTCTCTTTTGTCATTTGAGCCTCTAACCAGTCAGACGTGATATTGTCACTTCAATCACTTCCGTTTCTTCTTAGGTGAAACAAGACATTTGTCGAACATTGCCCCCCTGGTCAGTTTTCTATGAGATATGTTGGATCTAGGCAGTCAATTTCTTCAGCACAATGTTTACATGTTAGGTTCGATCACAGCGCGACTTTACAACTCTCCGTCTCCTGATCTGCCTAACGGGGCTACTGGCCCTTCGATCGAAATATCAACTATCATCGACAAACCGTAAGCACCTAGAATGCCACTTTCTGACTGCAGCATCACAATCGAACATTGTTGTCCATGGAAGCAACCTCCTGGCTGAGCATTCTTCACTCGTCACCCTCGCCAACAACCTCACCTAATCTCATTATTGCTGATCACTGGTGATGCACACCCGCCGGCAATATGAAGGTGAACACCTTACCTGAATTCTTGCCTGTTTTACGGCTCCCTAAAGCTATATTAACTTACAACGTCTCAAATGGTACATGGCTTGCGGTCTAAACTTTGCGTCCTAGCCCTTTTCTGGAAAAGAGCTTGTTCGAAAACTTGCAGGAGCGTCAAAAACAAGAAGAGGGCTGTTGACCTTCATATCGCTCACGGGTGTACCTTCAAACTCCGGCTCATGTACCACCTGCCCCTGCTGTTCCCGGTCTGTGTTCGACAATGTCGCCACTCTCCAGTGCGACGTTTGTGATTTTTGGTTCCGCCAGAAATGTGAACATGCATCTCTAGCTTTGTATAGACGCCTCTCCTTATTATCAACTGAGTAGCTCTGTGCGGCTTGCCAGCTCCCACCCCTCGCCGATGACCTCTTCCCATCCATTAGCGCGCGGAGCCCCTGCGTACCCCACCATCATCCCCAGCTCTACCAAGTAGTTCTCCGACCCGCCTCCGACGAGCAACAACATCGGCAGCGTTCATCGTTCGCACAACTCCGCGTTTGGCATAGTTGTCGTGCGAAAAGTGTGCGACTGGAGTCTACAGACTCCAATCACGTTTGGTTTTCCAAGGTTTGCTTCCTAAGGAACAATCTTCCTGACCTTAAAGCACTGAAATAATCTATCCGAATACAATATTCGCTGTGTGTGAGACATGGCTGGACGCCTGTCTTCGGTGGGTAATTAATGGGAAATTAATCAATCTCGCACAATTATCTTTATTTCTGCAAGACCGTCCCTCCTTGGGGCGAAGGCGTCCGTCCTCGCCGTGCCAAAACACCTGCCCTGTCATTGTCTCGACCACCTCACCCCTCCGGGTCTAGAAGCTATCTTTGTCGAGGTATTTTGAAAACATGGAAAGCTTCTTCAGGTGTCTACATACTGTTCACCGTCCCTCCGTGAACAATCGTACGCCCTCCTCCAAGAAAGCCTACAGCGCGTCGACCCCAGCAAGTTCTATGCACTGTTCATCTGATCCACTTGATGACATGTTGTTAGACCTATTGGAAACTGCTGGCCTTACCCAACTTCATGACGCCCCATTCTACATTTCTCAGAGCAGCAACGCTACATTCCTCGACCTCGTCCGCACCAATAATCCCACCTCATTCTACCGCTGCACAGTGAAATCCAGCCTATCAGCCAGTGATCACAGCGCTCTCCTCACCAATATCCATTGCTCAGCCCTTAAGCGAGGTCATCAAGTCAAAAAGTTCAAGCAGTTCTAAAAAAACGATTCCCCTCATCTCAATCAGCTCATTCACCTCGCTCCCTGGTTCATTGTGTTTGATCACCCATCGGCTGACGAGGCCGACGACCTCTCGCTCAACATATTAGCAATTCAGCACAAATGTGTTCACCCTAAGGATCAGCAGGAGGCACGGCAGCCTTCCATGGATGACAAAGGAGATTGCAGTCTTAATCAAACGTAAACAGCTGCTATTCAAAAAAGCGCCTCTAAATCCCACTGATCTCAACCAAGCCTACTAGGCACGTACCGAAGTCAAGCATATCATCCATATCTCCCATAGGGATTACCTACTGCAACTGGGAGCAAAAGCAACCTGCCAGCCCAAACTCTTCGGCATGTTTTCACTATAAAACAATGTTCCATGCGCAGGTCTTCACACATTATGGCAGGCCCTATTCTAGTCGTGACGACATAGCAGAGCTCTTCTCTTACCACTTTTCTCAGGCTGCAGCCTTACTCGATCCTACCGCACCTAACCTTTGTCCCGCCCAACCCACAACTCTGCCAGTCAAGGCCACACCAGCAACCACACTCTCTTCCATTGTCATTCTTCAAAGTGAAACCTACAAAGCCCTTGCCTGTGTCAACTGCTCTCAACGGTCTGGGCCAGACAGCCTCCACCCCGCATTGCTTAAATTCTGTGCTGGCCGTATCTCCCCAGTCCTCACTCGCCTCTTCAACGATTTTCTCTCCCACAGCTCTGTTCCTAAATCCTGGAAAGTTGCGACAGTAACGCCTCTCAAAAAGGGACACGGTGCCCCCTCAAGTCTGACATCCACTCATACCGACTAATCTCCATAACCTCCATCATTTTCCAAACAATGGAGAGAGTCATTAGCAGGCGGCTTTTAGCCCCCCTTGAGCTGTCGAGCTTCCTTAGCCCCCACCAATGCGGTTTCCGCCCGGCAGGAGCTACGAGTCGGCCCTTGCAGCTTTCACCCATGCACTCAGCCCCAGCCTCGACAACCGAACTCTATGCGAGACCGTCCAGTTAGACTTCAGAAAGGCTTTCAACAGCGGAGACCACAGCTTGCTCCTATCCAGACTCCAACAGATGGAATCTCCAATATGAGGAATTAAAATTTTACCTTTTCACAGCACTACCTTATTCTTCAAGGGCTCTTTTCGTGATTTAGCACAAACTGGAAACACTAATAACATGTAGTGTGTTCACTGAGTTAGGTTATGTGTGCCATTGCGTGTTAAAGAGGCTTTGAGAAAACTATTTAAAGAACACTTTGCCCAACCTCAAGAGCTGTGTTGTAGGGAACGGCGTTCCAAGGAATGGCGTTCCTGAAACGCGTTCCTTTTAGGAGGAACGAAGGAACGCCACCGTTCCATTTTGCATCGGTAGAACTGGAACGGGAACGCGTTACATTTTTACGGGAACTGAAAAAAGAACGGCGTTCCTTTTTTTTGTCCAACAGGGTAAATTTTATTTCACTTCTAAGAGGGAAATTCTAAAAGTATAAAAACAATATCTCTACGAAGAGTAGGATCTCGTTACCTTTTTGGTTATTTATCTTAGGTTTATTTTGTGTGGTGCTCAGTTGCAGGAGAGCTAGTGGTCATCGATTCGTTTTTCAGTGCCCGAGGCTGTGGTAGAAGAAGCAAAACTTTTAGTTGAAGAAAAAGACGCAGAAAGAGGGATGTTCCAACTCAGCTACTTTCTTTGCTTCCACGAGTCCTCATGCACTCATAGATCTAAGGCCGACTACAACCATCACTGAAATTCCACGAAGAGACCTACAATTGCAACAAAATAAATGGTTACCAGAACACCCATGTATTGCGCACATTGGTCACCTAAAAGATATACAAAAATTTACCTTCATTTATTCTCCCCTTGTCCCCCGCCTTTAAACTCAACAACGAATCTAACCTTCACAAAAAGGACTTGACTTGTAGTTTTCAAGACTGACATTCCAAAAGCCCTGCATTCTTCTTAACTTGCTCGTCTTGCGGACAGCAACATTGAGAAGCAACTATTGTTACGTTCGAACAAGGAACTTTGTTAGTTTAAACGTGTGAGCTTGTTGTAAAAAGCTCGTACGATGTAGAGTAACAGTACATTTGGCTTGTCTGATTCACCACCAGAAAACATGAATATGATTAAAAGCTGATATTTGTAAAAATTAATATATCACCAAATGAAACCCTGCTTCCCCTTGTTTTCTGCTCCTGGTGCCCTTTATCACGACATTCAAATTCCTATGTTGCCATTTAATACGATGAATAAAAAAAACTCTCCTCGATTTGATTCCATATGGTAATCAGCGAACTACAAATGCAACGTATATGTAACGGTACGTTCCATTTTTGTATCTGTAACGGGAATGAGTTCCTTTTTCACGTGTGGAACTTGTAACGGGAACGCGTTCCAAAAATCAGAAGGAACGAGGAACGATTTTTCGTTCCTTTTTTTAAGGAACGTCTACAACACTGCTCAAGAGAAAAAGTCTTGTTCTGGATCACTGGCTAACACATGATGGCAGCAACTGGTTATTGTTGTTTTCTTCCGGTGACTTCAGAACGAGGTCGACTGGCACGGCAACCAGCTGTGGTTGTCGTGCTGATGGGAACAGTTCCAGTATTCAGGAGCTTGAAGTTCCAATTGCCAGAACTGCACCACAGCTTGCATGCCAAATGCTGAGACAACTCGTACAAAGCAGGACTTGATCTAAGTCGTCCTTAGAGTTTGCAACCTGGTTTGCAGCTTGCAACTGTATAAGGTTTTCATTCTCAAGTGTCTCATAGATGCTGCAAATTACTATGCGTCAGCGGTATCCCAGAAACTCCTTTTCAGACTAATTACTTGAAATGCGTTTTCAAGAAAGCCCTCCCCGAGACAGATCGTGATGAGGAAGAGAGCCCTCCCAGCCACTGTTTTTCTTAGATATGCAGAACTGCCGCTACTGCACTTACCCAACCGATTACGCAGTTTGTCGAATGACGAGTTGCAGGAGTGATCACTTGTAGCTGCGACATTCATAATTGCATAAGAGATCATAAAATAGATGCCAGAACCCTCATGAGGAATGTTATGCCGCAATGTCAATTTCGGTGGCCACATCGCAGTTATAATCTGTTTCAGCCTAATTTTACAAAGAAAAAACACTGCCGCCCTTTGGAGCTAACCAGAGCAACAATGCAAGTTTTGTGAGAGCTCTCCGTAGAGGAGTACACTCCCACTATATGTTGCCCCGCCCCTCAGCCAAATGTTCCGGTTGTCTCGTTGGTGCCGCAGCTTTGGTAATGCCATGTAACCTGCAGAAGGATGAGTCAACCTAGTTCCAGTAGCAGTTCACCTCGCGTACGAATATGACCAGAAAATGCTCATGCCACCCAAGGATGAGGGTCGACAAGTTTCCCAGCATAAATCTCCGATTTTCTTCTTGTGGCCCAGATGATGAGCTGGCTTTTGAGTTTTCTCACTTTATCCTACTGGTTACTGATGGTCCTTGTCTCGGGTGTCCAGCCCTTGCATCTTGCCTCCACACGTTTGTCGCCTCGTGGTATTCTCTTTAATTCTCCGAGGAACCATCGTACTGGAACAAGAAAGTAACAGCATACAGTGAGTGGACGAAGTGAGGCACACCTTATACTCAGGGGTAGATCCAGAACTCCGTTTTGGGGGGATACTGTTTCTAAGGATGCTATTCTCCCATTCTTTCGTGTGCACCAGGGGTCCACCCATGGCAAATTGCCCTCCGAAAAGGGGGGAGGGAGGGGGGAGGGGCCCGTTATGCTTAGTACTTCTAAATTAGATAAGTACTGTGGTACTCGACGCATGCTGAACGACAGGTGCCAGATGCTGCCATGCGCACAGGGTATCCTGAGGAGAGAGAGAAGACAGGTGTGAGTCCAGGAAACTGGCATGATTGAGCAAAGCTTTTTTTAGAGGTGCCTTCCCGTTAATTCCATTCAAGGGACATCCATCTCACTAGTTAATTCAGATTTATATTCAATGTACCCAGTCAACTTGCTTAGCTTGTTTGCAAATATATAACAACTGGTGAATTCACTTTTTATAATGTTGCGTGTTTTTTTTAATGTTACGCTATGATGCCAACTTCTCTTCTATGATTTTACAGATTAGCAAATCCCAGGTTCGGTCCTGATCCGCGTAATTTGCCACGATATTTATATTTTTCCAGTAAAGTGGTGTGAAAGCTTCGATACGTGGAGGTGGCTCGTGAACAAGCAATTCATTACGTTCATCATGTCGTATTACACCTGAGACTGCGGTGGAAGAAATCGGAAGAACTTTCAGTAGAAGGAACAGACACAGAGAACGTCTCAAAAGACGTTCTCTGTGTCTGTTCCTTCTACTGAAAGTTCTTCCGATTTCTTCCACCGCAGTCTCAGGTGTAATACGACATGATTAGCTACCACCAGCTCGCCTGCACTCTCACCGTCTTTTCATTACGTTCGACCGTTTTACAAGTCACGTCCGACGTACATACGCCTAAGAAGTTAACCGAGCCACACTGCGTTGGAGAAAAGACGATCGTGCCTTGGCCTGGCGCGAAGGACAGCACGAGCACTTTAAGAAATGTTTGCACTTACCAGCAACGAACTTGAAGCGAAATCCCGGAATCTCGAACGGGCGAAGTGAGTCCCCGGCTTTTGGGCTTGTTGCCTGAGCAGGCCCGTTTAGTACACATTCATAGCGTGATTCGGTAACTAACGTGACATTAAAACGCTAAGCGAGGGTCCAACCGGAAGGGAAATGTACTAGGAAAGAGAAATTCGCAGAACAGCAACACCGACAACGCCGACAGCGCGACCGGCGACGTTTAATAGAGAGTTTTAGTAGATCGTCCCGATACCTCCGATAGCCCCGATAACGATACTATGCATGCGCAAGGGAGGCGGTGGCGGAGTATCGGGTATCGTTATCCGGAGTCATTAGAAGGATCTACTAAAACTCTCTAATAACATGGCTTCGGTTACGGCAATGAACTTTTAAAGGTAACGGTAACTGCTCGATTTTTGCTTTCCATCTTGGTTTGTCATTATCACCTAGCTTATTATGTTTTTTAAAAATACTAACATTAACGCACTCAATTTAGTTAATTACGATTATTTTTTAACCCGGTTCTTTTGTTTGTTTTTGTTTTACACCTTCGGTTGTCGCCATCCAGTTGAAGAGCGCTGTGTATGCGCGATTACCGGAAGTGGCCTTGAGGGGAACCACTGGGTATAATTTCATTGTGCTGTTATTCGTCGGTCTAGCCGGGTCGCGCGGCTGGCGCGATCGCGGTCGCTGGGCCGTCGCGAAGTTGGCGCAGTGCGCAATCTCGGCGGCTCGGCCAGGTTTGGCTGGGCGCTGGGCCAGCTGGGCTCGGCCGCTCCCTCAGCCGCTCGTCTGGCTCGATGGGCTACAGCGCAGGCGGCGCATGCGCGCAGGCTCGCCGGCTCGCTGGGCTCGCCGGCTCGCTGGGCTCGTAGCTCGCTCCCTTCGAAGCGAACTTCCTCCGAAGCTCGAGCTTTCGCGCGGGTTGACGATGGAAACTTATCTTCTCAAAAAACGAGTCTGTAATGTATCGTTTGATGGCCCAAATGCAGGTATTTCTTATGTCGTTTTTTACTGTGTGTGAATCTCGCAAAACAGGCGATGAAGAGTGGTGGGTGAAATGTGGTCGCATGTGGTCGTGGATTTTGTGTACGACGTAGGATTACCCAGAAAGGTGGGTCGATATCGATAAATGCGTGGGTAAGAAGCAACTACATACACGTGACCATTTAAGCCCTTAATCCTCATTATTTTATCGTGCGAACTGACATTGTCACGTATCGCGTTCGATTTGGGTTCCAACACCGGTAACCTAACTTGTTGCATTACAACAACTGCAATAAACATTTGTTTGAAAACGATCACACGAATAAGCACGCCGTTATTGGGCTTTCTCATTAAAAGGTAGGTCGCGGGTGTTCCAGCTAGTTATTCTGAATGGTTTGGTGGTTGTCTAGCATTTCGAGCGCGCGAGGCTGTGTGTACTGTGTGCCGTACCAGCAGCCGTACGTACTTGCGCTTTCGATCACTGTGAATGTGTTTGCAACGCGGAACGTTTGTGTTCTTTGTGTATCCTCGTCCAATTTCGCTCTCTCTCTCGTATTGTCGTATGGTAACTCCTGCTGTTCTGCGGTATCATTCACGCGATGTCATATATGGGGGCATACCGATATCCACATGTTGCTTCACGGACGATCAATATTGTGTTACGTTTCTTCTTAGTCCGCGGTATATATGCCGACGTAATTCATGTTGGTAACTTGGAATTCGTTCTGAGATATATGCACGCGATATCGTATTGTATTCTCCTTTGGGCCGTGATCGACGAGCGATATTTATATATCGTGTGGCCACACAGTATGTCCATGTCGGTCACCAATATGCACGCGGTGTCGCGTTCTATTCCAATAGCAGTAAGTTTTGTCGGGATATTGTGCTCCGATATCCTGTTGTATTCCAATAACAGCATATTATATCGGGATATTGTGCTCCAATATCATGTTGTATTCCGATAACAGCATATTATATCGAGATATTGTGCTCCGATATCAATCCACATCGCGCGTATTGGGTTAATCGGATAACAATACGTTTTTTATTCGTTTCCACCAACTTCAGTGGAATACAATATTTCTAAAGGGCCGAGTTCCTATTGGCCTTTTCCAATGGGGAGTGGAGACGGGTTCTGTTTAGCTTTTCTGAAAAGACGTTTTTTCTTGTTCCCCAGAGACCTAATAACATTGTTGAACCAAGGATTACAGGCGTCACTGTCAATACGAATCAATGGCACAAAACGCTCAATAAGGTCCTACAATTTGTTCCTAAACAACAACCAGTTGCATTCGACCGTTCTTGTGGAGTGTTCGGCAAGAAATGTTACGTAATATGCAATTAGTTCTCGATTTATTTCCGCTTGGGTTTTCACAGTTTTGGGCTGTGTTAGGGTGACTTGCAATACGTTATGCTCGCTGAAACTATTGCAATAGTCAATGGAGCAGACCAGATCGGGTGACGATGACAAAACGATATCCAGGATATTGTCCAGCCGAGTCGGGGAATCGACCATTTGTGTTAGGTTGAAGTTTAAACATAATTCGAGGAATTTCCGCGATTCACTAGGGCCCTTAGACGAGAGACTTGACCAGCATATATCCGGAAAATTGAAATCACCAAACATTAAAAAGTTGGCATGAGGAAAGCGGTTTATTATCTCTAGCAAGGAAAAGTGCAGTTTAGTATACTTCGTTTCAGCTTCGGTCCGAGCGCGGCCAATGTTATGAGCTGAAGGGCCAATCAAAGAGCACAAAAAGCGCAGAGTCATGGTGTGCTCTCTGCTCTTGATAGGACTAGCCGGCGGAGGAGCGCGCACAGAGAGACGGCGAATAGCGGCTGGTCCTATCAACTGCAGAGAGCACGCCATGACGTTTCGCTTTTTGCGCTGTTTGATTGGGCCCTCTGCTCATAACATCGGCCTCGCTCGGACCGAAGTTGAAAAAAAGTATAGTGAAATCACCGTCACTGCTGGGTGGTCTGTAACGTGCTATAAGTACAAGTTTGCTGTTCGCCGAGCAAACACAGACGAAGACAAACGAGCTCAAGGTCATGACGCATATGTACAACAAAAGATGAAATGTGCTTCTTAATTGCGATGAGAACGCCACCACCGCATTGTTGCGTTCTGGCGCATCTGAAGACCGAAAAATATAAGTGACGGGGGAACAAATCGTCATCCCGAACATCAGGCGAGAGCCAAGTTTCAGTAAGAACGACTATATCCGAGTCACTATCTTCCCAGTAAGTGCTGAACACGTCCCTCGTTTGTACGAGGCTGCGCATGTTCGTATATACACCCAGAAGCTGGAAATGGATTTTATTTTGTTTGACTATGAAGATGTTGCCAAACTGCGGTGACTTGATTTCGGAGGGAGTCAGGCGCGAGCCTCCATAACTGAATCAGCATCATAAATGAAACACTTGCCGGCCATATACCATTTTTAAAACGAATCTTAAAGGGCACATTTTGGGGCTGGGCTTACAGAAAGAGCTTAGAGCGAGGCAAACGAATTGCTTCGGACAGGTCCTGCCGGACAGCAGAGTCACTACCCTTTACCTTAGAAGCAGAGCCCAGTATGCTCCCTTTATCCTTGAAACGTACCTTGCTTACCTCTTCTCGCTCGAAATCCTGTTCACGCCTCTCATCAGAAAGCGTCCTGCGACAGCATGACCGTCTGCTCGAAGCAGGTTATTCAGCCCACCTCCTCCGTACAACCCTTCAGCGTCTCATACGGGCCCCATCCGTCCTCCATTGAAACAAAATAGCCATTCACATCCGGTTTGCATTTCATACGTGCACAACGCCCACCGCCTGAAGACTCTTGCTGCTCGGTTTGACACGAAGGTGGTTTTCACTTGTAGAACGAGGTTAAACCAAATGCGCCAGGGGGTGAATAACGAGAGTCGACCACCCAAATGCTCCATCAAGCACTCCAACATGTTAAATATAAAGAGAAGCCAATCTACTCAATTCCTCTGAGGTGCGGAGGCCAGTACATCGGCCAAACTGGAAGATGCCTAAATGTTCGCCTTATAGGAGCACCATTTAGTAGTCACCAAGGCATCATCAAACTCATTTCACCTCACACTCCAAGAAAAAAGTTGGCCTCAAGGGACTAACGGCAGCATTTGGTCCTCTGAACTCCCAGTTACTCCCCGAAAGGACCATCTGGCTCAAGCTAGGTACTGTGCGCAAAAGCTGGGGACTAACTGCGCTTGACTGGGACCAACCGATAGGCGTGCGCGGGCAAAAGCATCCATTAGTCCCCCTCAGACAGGCTACATCTGCATGATTTAGTCCCCGAAGGCAAACGGAATGTTCGCCAAGAGGACGGATGCTATTTCGCTTGTCTTGGGGATCGGCGAGACTCAGCCAAGCACGACTGAAAGTGTTGACAAAACTCGGACGAAACTGGCGAATTTGTTTAATGTGACACGAACGTTAAGACATTACATGGTAGAGCTTCACGCGTTGTGTGAATGCGAGTGAACAAATGTGTTGACTCGACTTCACCCAACTATCTCGTCAAAAAGGATCTGTTGACATTCCACAAGTCCCATTTACGTAATTTGCCTTCGCGCAAAAAATGTGCATTTATCCAAACGCAACACCTCCAAATACTAACACTTTTTTTCTTTTTAAAATTAAACTTAACAGTTTGTAGAAGCCACGCTTTTAACAGCGGAATCTCGTAGTCAGAATAAATGGTCACTTCAATCACTAAAACTGAGCATTCCCACCGGCGATATAAGCAATCGCGCGATGCGACTAGATCGCATCCCCAAAAAAATTAGATGGTCACACCGGCGTGTGCGATGAGCGAGTCCAACGCCTTCGTTGGCGAGTCGTTTCTCGAAAACTCTCGCTCCGAACGCCGTTGATTGGCTCAGCCGCTCCGCGACTAGATCGCATCGCAAAAAAGTCGGGTCGAGAAGCGACTGCTCGAATCACGTCTCTTTTTTCCCGCGATGGTCGCTTTTGCGATCAAAGTTATAGCGCGACTAGATCGGATCGCCGGTGGGAACGCACCTCCGTCTCTGCGTGACAAACCTTTCTGGGTGGTCCAATGTCGAACTCAAAATCCGCAACGACACACTTGATGCACGGCATGTTCCACTTAAAGAGCACATTCAGGGGCAGCATCCAGACGCCTTCATGCCATCGTCGTCGCTGTTTCCAAAACAATCCAGATCAACAACGAAGAAGGAACCACGCCCGGAACGTCTTACATGGCAGCACCCTCCTAATACAAAACAACTGCAAACTAAAAAAAAAGCCACTCGAGAAAGCTGAAAATGCTTAAGAGGGAGCGCTCCTCCAAGCCCCATAGAGAATACACGCGATTTTCTGCCATTTTACGAAAATTCTCATTTAATAACCGTTACACCGATCTTTTCAAACTTTTTTGCTATAAAAAGATTGATTCTTCGTCCAACTATCCCACAGAGCATATTTTTCATAAAAAATTTATTATATTTTATATTAAATCGTGAAATCGGTCGGAATTGGCTGTTTTGACATGTTTACGTTAGAACGCGTTTTTAAAAACCTGTGAATTTTGAACTACAAATCTGTTAGGTGGGATATCTGCGGAATTTAACACGGAATTCAATTATATTAAAATTATAGCTGTAAGTATATCCGTTCTTTAACTACATCGAAAAAACTGAACCAAGGTGTTGTGGCTTGTTTTCCTCGTTTGGACGGTCAAGACTAGTTCGACGAGCGCCGCGTGAGGGCGACACCATTTCGCCACGCACGCTGCTCTGATTTTGTTTTACTCCGCGCGCATGTGCTCTTCAGTAACGCGCTTGTGGTGGTCCAGAGACGGCAAGACCCGTCCAGACAGAGTGGTTTTGTTTCTCGGGGTGGGGTGTCAGGCGGATAGCTGTGCGTGTTTTCATAACTAGAAAGGCCGTCCTCGCAGCTATGGGTCCAAAGAGGTATAAATATGGCAAGCGAAAGGTCTCGAAGTCGCAAATAGAGTTTGCACGTAAGCGACCCTCTGCTGAAACTTCGGATGGTGAGGTTGAATCATCGTGTCGTAGCGCTGCGAGAACGAATTGACTCGGGGTGTTGAAGATGCCGCTTGGGAAGCCATGCAACAGGCCGGAGTGGAAGAAGCGAGGCGCGCGAAGGAATCTGGCGAGATCGATGCCGAAGGCTATCCGCTTGTTACCGTCGTTGCAGACTGTGCGTGATCAAAGCGATCGTACAGGCACAAGAACGACGCTCCTTCTGGTACGGTAAGTACTACATTTCTTCCTCTAAAAGGGGCGCGAATTTTGATCGTAGATATAATATACATTTCTTTAGAGTGCGTTCGAAAGAAATCCGAAGCATGTTTTTCTCGCCACGAAAATACATTAGTCTCTGTCGCTAGGCTACATTTGGGCGGACGCTGAGCATTTGGCAATGCGTAGTTTATTTTTATGGTGAGATGACCGTGGTTAGAATCCCTCTCTGTTGTATGTGTATTTCTGTGAATGCAAGACTTGTTTCGGCAACTGGGGTGACGATTTCTCACGAAGCACTGGAAACAGTTATGCTTTTTGTGTGCCTGTTTTAGTGACCGCTGTTTTATGTACTATACATTCCGAATACACGCGGTGCCATGCAGTCAGTTCGTCAGACGACGTTTTAGACCTCGTTTCTTCGAAGCTGCACTTTTTCAAGGATAAATCGTTCCATCGGAAATAGCCGGCGTTCGTTTCATCGATACACCTTGTGACGTTTCGTCTAGTTTTTCTATTATGTGCGTGCTCGCGCTTGCGAACGTAATTGCGCGTCCGTGTCTGCTTGCGTGTGCGCCTGCATGAGCGAGGATGCTTATGTGCGTGCCCCCGTGCACATGCGTGTTTTCATGTTTACGCGTGAGTATATATACCCGCGTATCTGTATGCGTGTTATACGTGCATCTGCGTGCGTGTTTGCGCGCGTGGGCGTTTGCCTGCTCATAAGTGCGCGTGCCTGTGCGAGTGCGCGCGTGCACGTGCGTGTGTAATTAGTGCGTACGTGTGCGCGGGTGTGCTTGTGCGTGTGTACGTGAATTTGCATCCGTGCCTGCGCGTGCATCCGCGTATCTGTGTTCGCGCATGCGTATGAGTGCCTAATTCGTGCGTGTTTGAGTGGGCGCATGCATACTTGGGCGTACGTGTGCCCAAGTACGCACGTTGTCGGACTTTGCGGGAAAGGTTCGAGAAGCTCGAACCTGGTCGAACTCGAACGTCGGCTGGTCCGCGACACCTTTAGTACTCACGTTGCGGACGGTTAATTTGGTGATTGGCCGCTGATAACTTCACCGTAACTTTTTGCTTTATGTTTAGCGCCATTTTTTATATTTCTATTCGTGCGATTGTAATCTTTTGCGATTAAACTCTCTGTACCCTTTCCTTGTGACCTATGAAACGATCTCGAACGCCTCGAACAACAGCGACGCTTGCGTTCGTTCTCGGGGCTAGTAGGCAAGGAGGTTACAAGTATTTATATGACGTCAGACTGCCTTTTGATGCCGAGTCACAACACAGAAGTATGGCCACCGAAGGCAAAAGCAGTTATCCCATTGGCGAGTTTGCTTTATCTTTCAATTTTCACAACTCTCCCGAATCAGTTTTGCTTTATCGTTTGGTGGTCATGTTTGTGGGCGATGACTCAGCACGTGACTAGACCCTATAACCGTTCATGGTGTTTTTCTCTGTTTTTATTTTTAGATTGAACGATTCTGCTGCAGTGTGGAACGAACTACACGAAAGTGCTCAACCTTCTACGAAGTCTTCCGAGGAGCAGAACGTGTGGGGATCAGGACTATTGGAAGATATGTTCTCAAGTCATGAAAAACTGCCCGGTCGCCAATCATTACAAATTGTCTATGAAATACTATAAGAAACAATCAGTGTCGTGAAAAATTGTATAAAAATACTTTGTTGTGCAGTGCTGGTGGCTAGTTGTGATGAAGTAACGAAGGTATATGCCGGTAGTTTGTCATATATGTATTCGATTATGTATTTATTTTGAAAGTACCTAATATACAGTGTTGTTTTTACTTAACTGGAACGTGTTTTTCTTTTAAAAGAGGGGGAGGCATTTACCTTAGTGCCGTATTCACTGTGCCTTTAGGGGGCTCGGCGAACATTACATGGGAGATCATTGTAGCGATAAGCTGGGTGGGTAAATAACTAAAATCTGCTAATCAAGCTTCCCACGAGCGGGTTTATAGCTCGTGTTGCAATTATATATGTAAAGTCATTAGACGGTAAATAAATTTGAACGTATTACTAAAACCCAAAGGGATTTTAAGTATCTAGGTTTTCAGTTTTTTTTATGGCCAAAACATAATTGGCTCGTTTGGCCACGGGAATCGCAGTACCGCTATTTCTGCATAGTTGAATAAAGCAATCACTCGCTAACACATCGTACAAAATAAATAGCGTGTTAATTACAAACACAATGTTTATAGTGAGAAATAATATTCCGGAGCGCCTCTCGCGGCACAGATCATTTGATAGTGTTTTATCAATGCCATTTATGTAATACAGTATCGCGAGTAATATATTGTGTAATTAAAAAAATATTTATTATATATTGACAGTGCTACTGGCGAACTCTCCACGCCTGTCCACTTGTAAAGACGGATTTTGAAGTAATGTCTTGTGATTGTCTTTGTCGCCTCGTGTCCCATGTGTTTGTAGTTGACAAGTGTTTATTTGAATCCACGGTCAGTGCATTCAACCGTACGTTCAGTGCAGTTTCGCTTATTTTGCTCGAATTATTAAATTTGCATTTGTTTTAATTTTCTTCCCTTTAGTTGTGTCTGTGCGCCGCTTTTTTTACTCACATGAACACATATACAGGGTGATCCTCGAATCAGCCGGGACCCCTTCAACCGTCGCCGCGGACCACAGTTTGAGAACCGCTGAACTAAGATGTGCTAAATATCTCGAGTTAATTCCGTGATTCGTCATGTTGCAACTGCTGTTTTAGAGACAATTAATATGGGCGGCTTTATCTTGGCAGTGTACTTTGAAACGAGTTTAAATTTATCCTACTCGGAATTCGTTTTATCGTTTGAAAGAGCAAGGCTGATGAATTTTTACGACTCGTTAGAGCATGAATGAACTGGCTTAGAAATAATTACTGAACAGTGAGAGCGTCTCGTGAATTGGACTATTGGGGAGCGGATTGAAATATAGGGGCCGCTTTGTCTAGATTGTTGTCCACACAGTTGGGTGTTTATTTTGAGAGCATACACGTTGGTTATGCTCTGCAAGAGCCAGATGGGCTCTGCAAGAGCCAGACGAAGATTAAACATTGCGACGGCGAGGACGCAAGCCCCGCGTCGCCGTACGTGACGACGGACGACGTTCTTTCCCACGAACAACGGCAGTGCATCTTCAAACCGAGAGTACTGCGCGTGGTTGCCCGACCGATCCTCGCTTCAAACAACGTGCCCATTCGCGGAGCGAGTTTCTTGGCCGTTGCACGCACCTTACGATGGACCGGAACTGGAGCTACAAGTCGTAGCAGCCAATCCAGCGCATATGAACGTGCCACGCGCCTCGTGCTTCGTTGTGTCTGTCCTAAAGCTGACGTGACGCTCACGCGGCATTGGATTGGCTCCGATAGCTCGTAGGGTCCTCTGCGGTCCATCGTAAGGAGAAACGGAACATACCACGAACCCGGGGCAAAGGAGGGTGGAGGAAGAGAGGTAACGAAGGGGGAAATAAATAAAAACAAAAACACGCAGAGAAAGAATGAGAGAGAGAGAGTGAGGAGACCCGTCCGCGCGCGTGGAAGACCTGCAGTTGTCTGCGCCCGCGTTTACCCGGCAGGCTTTTGCGGGTTGGTTTTGCGGGGAGCAGGCGTTTTTTCTTTTTCTTTTTTGTCTCGCCACCGTGAATAGGGTGCCTTCGTACACATTCGCTTGTGCGGAGTGGCGACATCTCGGCGATTTCACTGCCCGACCTTTTTTTTTTTTTTTATTTATTTATTTTATTTTTTTGTTTATGCAGAGTATAGACCGTTTTATCGTGGGTAGCGCCATGTTGAGAGCGAGAGAGAAAAGGGGAAAGGGCTACTGCGCTTTCCCCCTTTCTGATTGTGTAGAACGAGTGAAAGTCCCGGATGAGAGGCATGGCCGGTGTTGGGTGTCTGCAGCGACCCAACTTCGTTCGCGCTTTCTTCTTTGTTTAAAACTCCCAAACATAATTAGAGCCATGGTCTTCAATGGCGACAGTTGCCCGGTCATCGGGACACCATTGCTGGGTGATAGGGTGCAGGAATAACGACAGAAAGCGTGGAATACTTCCGAGGACTTGTATGTAGCTTGCATAGATTCCGGCAAGGCGAGTGCGGCTGCAATGTTTTTTAAGCTCCATCGCTTTCCGCAAAACTCGGAATGGTGAACGATTTATCAATTTTTGCTTGTAATGGGCCTATTTCAACGTAGCCGTTTTTAGTAATCAACAAGCGCTACACAAAACGGGAACCTCAATTAACATTTGTAAACACCCGGAGCTGCTACAGATCGTTTTGCTGCGCTGCTTTTTTTTTTCTGTCCGTGTTCTTATATTTCTATGTGTATGAACGACGAAGACGTTCTAGATGTACTTATATCGAACCTCAGAAAGTCTCAAAGCAGCCACTAATTATTTTACTGTTTGATTCAATATTTTTGAGTACTCACCTCCAATTTCTATCGCTGGCACGTTCGCTATCGCTGTTCCCCCTGTCGCTGCACTGACGGATGCCATGACTCGAACAAAGAAACTTGCACACTGGGCTCGAAAACGCAGATCGCAACACACGAGACGAACCGTGCAGCGACTATCCAGCGTTTCAAAGCGTCCAATCAACGGAAACAACCCTACAGCGGCACTCCAAGGAGCGCTTTCGCCGGCTCTCTGGTATCACGCAGGAGATCGCGATTCAGGAAAACCGATAGAACTACCATTTAAAAAAATTTCCAGCCTCACCCGGCGGCAGAAATGAGCCTTCAACTAACTGTTGTCGATGATAAATTCGGGTCAGTCATCACTGCAAATTATCAATATTAAGATATATTCAGATACAAAATTTTAAAAGCTCGAACAGCAGTTATCACGAGAAAGCTCGCACGCACCTTGCGAGCGTACCTTATGTTCATCGGCTGTACAGCGTTCGGTGCGCGCTCCATTCACAAAATGTTCCGAGCACAGTCGAGAGGCTGGCGTTGAGGAAACGCCTTTTTGGTTTGCGGACGCAATCCACTGCCGCCTGAAACCGGGGTCATGTGGAAAGCGATAGAGCTTAAAGACATTGCAGCCGCTCTCGCCTTGCCGGATTCCTTGCAAGCTACATAGGTCCTCGGACAGTATTCGACGTTTTCAGTTTTTATTCGTGCACCCTATGACCGAGCAATGGTTTCCCCATGACCGGGGAACTGTTGCCATCGAAGCCCGTAGCTCTAATTAAGTTTGCGAGTTTAAAACGCAAAAGAAAGTGCAAACGAAGTTGGGGCACTGCAGACACCCAACACAGGCCAAGCCTCTCATCCGGGACTTTCACTCTTTCTACACAATCAGAAAGGAGGAAAGCACCGGTAGCCCTTTCCCCTTTTCTCTCTCGCCCTCTTTCAGTAAAACGGTCTATACACCAACTCATCTCTGTGACGTCACGGCGCGGTGGTGGCGCGTCGGTCGCACTTCCGGTCTGGGGCTGTGTGCAGAAGTCCCCATGCCAGACGTGTATTCCTGCGTTGTTTTGAAGGGAACTAGCCAAAAACCTGCCTTCTCGTCAAAACGCCGGGACTGGGGCCGTACCAAAAGAGACGAGAAACGTTTGAAAGTCAGTTTTCACGTGCTCGGTTCGTCCGAAAATCTGGATATGTGCCGTGAAAAGGGAAAAGCAGACGCCGTCGGACAACGATTGCTTGGGCGGGAAGCACTTTGAATTAAATTTACGGATATTGTGGTCATCAGATTTATTTGTTTTATTCCAACATGAACGCCAGAAAACCATCAAGTTGTGCGGACCACCTGCGGACTACGTTCAGTGCGTCTTCAAGTTCAAACGGCCGCCTGATCGTTCGAACTGTCGTCTGCTCTTTCAACGTTTCTGCTTGTCGTCTGCTCTCTTAGACGACGCCTGCCCGTAGATTAAACGTTGGCCCGGTACTTACTATACAAGGTAAGCACAGGTCTCAGAAGACTTAAGTTTGAAGGTTGGTAATCAGGCTCGATGTAAACAGTAAATACAAGCAGATGTTGATCATTGTTACGAGTGACCATCACTGACTTGCTATGTCTAATTGACTTGGTCCGATTCTGCTTGCGATTTTCAGTACCGACGTCTACTATCTCAGCTACGGTTCATGCTTTTGCAGCCCGAGCGGCGTCGCGACTGAAAATTGCGAGTGAAATCTCATCATGCGAATCAGGTTTTAGCGTACATACTGCGGCGTCCACGCGGAACGAATCGCCCCATGTCACATTATTCACGCGAAGTTTCGCGGTGTAACGAGCCTCGGTAATTTCGCTGACGCCGCTCAAGTAGTCAGACATCGCCAGGAAGGCGTAGAATCAACAATTCGAACGCGAAAAAAAGCAGGGAAACTCACACCGACGCCGACAACATCGCATTTCAATGGTTTGTTTATGGGCGACGGCGGGCTTCTTGCCCACACCCCCATCGCGAATGCGCGGCGCCGGTGGCGTCCGCTAGGGGCGCTCCGGTTTGTTTGTAAACATGAGTTGGTGTATACGTGCTTTGGCATCTCTCGGTGCGAGCCCGCAATTTTTGCTATAGACGAGCGCGCGAAGACCGCCCTGTTTACAAACACGGTTTTTGCTTTGCCCACACCGGGTGTGGGCACTGCGGAATCGCAGCGTCTCGTTTTTGAAGAGAAGCCGCCTCTGCGTGGTGCGCCGTACTCAAGGCAGCGCCACCGCAGAGGGACGGCGTCGGAGCCGCGTGTCGGTGTATATACTTCGTTTCACGTCATGTGCGAGCGAAGTGAAAGCTAGAAGCGCGAGCCCAAGGCTCCGAGCGTGCCGGCTTCGCACGTGCGTACGTGCACCATAGGCGCTGTTACAAGCAGCATGCTCGCGCTTGTAGCGTTGGCTTCGTTAGCCCATAAGGTGAAACGAACTAGCCTTTTGATACCATATTTTCTCCAGAAGTTAATTTATAAACCGGGTGTTCTTTTTTTTCTTTTTTTTTTCTTTCTTTCATTAAACTTTCAAGTTGTATGATAAAGCCTCAAAGGCAATACAATGTCTCTGTCAGTTACTTCAAAATATCTGTATTCCTTGGCAGAGTCCTGCCTTTTCCGGGCGGATACTTCGAAAGTCTGACTGATTATTGAATTCCTGTTGCCCAAGAGGATAACAAAGGAATATGTGCAGAGAAAGACGCTTCTTTTGACGCTTACAAAAACAAAAAAGAAAAAAAAAAAAAGAAAAACGGTTGCAAAACTTGTCCTTGGATCCCTGGAAAAGGTCAAGACCGCTCAAGATTTTACAACTGACAGCCGTCGAATTCGGAGTTGTTCGGATAAATCCGAATTCGCGATAGTTTCACCGGCGAGTGTTTCACGGAGTTTATAGCATTTGTCAGAAAGTTAAAGTCCCTATCTACAACTTAGGTTAGGGCCCACCAGGCCCAATCACAGACCAGTTATAGGCACGTGTGCATTAGCGTGCTTTTCTTATACGCGCGTCGAAGTAATGCATTACGTGACTGGCTCCCGATTGAACCTAACGGGCCGTGGCGTCGGCTGACGACCATCGCAGGACGAGACGAAATCATAGTGCTAAATTCTTCTCGTTGATAAGACTGAAGGATGTGAATGAAATGTACTGTACTTTTTGCTTGGTGGATGTTTTAATGATTTCGCGTACATAAAGCTGACTATCATGTCATGATTCGTGTGGCACCGAAATACGGCTGGTGGATTGCTGAAATCATCACCTCATCAACCCTCCCGGAACCCGCTAGGAACCCACTTGCCAGTATTCGTTAGACCCACTGTGTCCGACCAAATCCGATCAACTGCCTCGCGCTTCGACACCAAGGCGGTTTTTGTTTGCAGCGTCTAGGCGATCTGAACCGATTATTTTATCTATACTTCAAATGGTGCAGGTGTCAACGATTTGCAGTGTTGTTCAAGATAGTCGACAAAAGTATTTACGACAAGATACTAAATACCCAAGTGAGAAAGTATTTAGAGTAGTATTCAAGTTACTTTTGCGCCAAACTATTTTGAGTAAAGTGCAAATACTTTGAAAAATAATTGAATTACTTTCGAAGATACTTTATAAGCGCGCGACGAGCTGAAGTTATTACAACTAAATAAAAAAATGGGGGCATCTTGATTATATTAACTTAGCTGAAACGCATATCGTTCGATGACCTGTGCTTCGATGACCTGTCTAGGGGGACAAATGAGTGTACACCTCATTTGTCCCCCTAGACACGTGCAAAGGAAAAAGAAAGAACATTTAGTCTTAGTACTTGCCCTTTGGGGACAAACTTCTTCGTACGCCGGAAAAGGTATTTGAGATACTCAGTAGAAGATACTAAGCAATGTAGTTAAGATAGAGTGCTAATTACTCTCAATCGAATGTATCTTCAAGATACCAAAATACCGACAAAAGTATCTTAATTACAGTATCTTGAGTAGAGTATTTGAGATACGTAGAAGCCTTGCTATTTGCTTGTTTCAAGCGAACCTCCTGCCGTCATATTGCTGGCGACACAGGACAAAAGTGGTTTACCCGCCCTCTTGTTCAACATACCATAAAATACGCAGTATAATTACGAAATATTTACATATATCTTTACTGACATGCGTATGTACATATACAGAAAGCTGGTGCACAACTGCTGAGGAAACGCACTGGTCGACACTTTTCAATATTTTAAAGATAAAGGTAAAACAAATAAACAGTGGGCGACACCAGTCCAAAATGTATACCTCGGTAAAAAAAGTTCCCGTGTGTCTGTGTTTCCCCAAAGCAATTCGAGAGCCAGTTCTGTAAGCTACGGAGGATGCTCGGCGAATGGCGAAGCCATTGATGTGTCTAGACTGAAAAATAGTCGCCGAGGGGACACTCAGAGGCATGACACGGCTGTTGTCTGTCCGTCATAAAGACATTGGTTTTTGAGCGAAACAATAATTCGGATTCGCCATTCGCCGAGCTTCCCCCGCAGATTACAGAGATTGATCCTCTACTCTAGGAAAAGTAGACGCGCAGGAAGTTGTGCGAGGAAAGAAAAAAAGGTAGCGAGTGGCGAATATTTGTGATTGCGTGTGCCGGAAAAATATAAAAAGAACCTGAACAATACTTAAAAATTAACAATCTCGACCAGCCAGCAGACTTTACTGAGGCCTGCATTTTCATTTTCGCAAATTTCGGCAAACTCCAGTCGTGTGGCTTTAGCCCCATAACTTTTGCAACTGTGAATCCGTGGGCGTCAATCAACGCCAGGCCGCTTCGTCATCCATAGCCCAAAAGCGACGTTCACTGCGCCCACCAGGATACCAGCCAAGGTCGCTGTACCGGGGCCACCCGATACGTGATACTTGTCCGCCGCCAGCAGCCCTTTTTTCGTCTTTTTTCTCTCGGTCGAGGCAGGGCCGGCATTTGGAGTGGGCGACCTATGCAGTTGCACCGGGCGCCATTCATAGAGGGGAGCCGAAAGGGCCGCCAGGTCATGCAGGGCTCAAACCTCGAGGGGATAAAATCAAAAACAAAAAACGACCGCATCGCCGTTTGGCATTTCGGCCGCAAAACCAGCGACTAAGTTCTTGTTATAATTGGCGTCCATCAACCCGCAGCCACCTGTGAATGTTGTTTTACTATAGAGAACCTCTCCCCCCGGTGAGAATCAAAGCGTCATTGAATGAGTCATGAACGACTGGGCAAGAGGTCAACTCCGCACAGCTCTCAAATGACGAGCGGAGCAAAACCTGACTGGCAAAAAGCGATGGAGCCAGCATACCGCACTCTTAGCGCAACTTACTAAACGGTGGCGCCAAACCCATCGGCGAGCAAATCACTGTGTCGGAGCGAGTCACGGGACAAAATAGTATTGGAACGGAGTTTTGCTCTTAGTTATCACGTGCTTCGCTGAGAGTCTCTGATTGGCTCGCAGAAAACGTAGGCTTCACCCTTTGCCAAGTTATTCTGAGCCGAAGAATGACTTCGCTCAGTAGGTCTGACCGGGGGTAAAATGAACCCGATTCCTCCCGACATTCGAGCTGCGCTTTGGGCAACGCTCGCTGTGGAGTCTCTAGCAGTAAGCTGAACGAACCAATGCCCCCTCAGCATCCGGTGAGTCTCTGTGCCCAGAGGCTTCAACCTAACTGAAAATAATATGTGTAAAGAACTTTGGATCCGCAGCTCTTTCTTTTTTTGTGTGTAAGCGACCAGCGACGACTACGGACTTCCAATGCCGATCAGTGTTGCCAACTCAAAATTCAGAAACTCGCCACAAAAATCCCGAAAACCGCGAAAAACATATAAATTTATAATGTTGCGCAAGAATGGCCGCATCACAGCAGGCAAACCTGGTGTCCGACATGAAGGTCTAACTCTTGCAGTTCAGTTTCTCGTTTACATTGTTGTGTGGTACGACATTCTTTTTACAAGTTAATGTTGTAAGCGAGAACATGCAATGCAAAACGAAGGACATCGTAGCAACCACCCAGCTGATGAAAGCATGCAGCGATTGCATCGACAATTATCGCGATGTCGGGTACGAAACTGCAACTGGCAACTGCGAACGGTCTTCCCGAGAGCATGGGTATTGACAGTGCGACGAAACCGGCCCCTCGACTTCGGCGGAAAAAGCGCCAGTTCTGTTATGAGTGCCAGGACGAGGTTGATGATGTCGAGACAAAATTCAAGCGAGAGTTCTTCTACGAGATGATTCACACCGTGAGATGTCGATTGAAGAACGCTTCACGCGGATGGAGCAGCACGTGAGCTTCTGGGGGTTCCTTTACGGCCTCACCCGACTTCCCGACAAAGCGGAACGTCTTAAACTTTGCCAATGCCTTGACCATGCACTCAGAGTCTGAGACACCTAGAAAGTGCAGACATCGACGGTACAGATCTCTGCGAGGAGCTGATCTAACTATGCAGCCTGCTGCCCACTGGATGCAGTGCTCGCCAGGACGTCCTCCAGTTCATTCTGGACAACCATCTATGTGACAAATTCCCTCATACGTGGGTGTCATTGAGGATCCTCCTCCCTTTGCCAATGTCAATGGCCACCGCTGAGAGGAGTTTCTAAAATTAAAGCTTATTAAGACATACCTAAGATCAACCATGGCAGATGACAGGATATCGTCATTGGCAATTTCGTCCATTGAAAACAAGATAGCGTCTAGCCTGGATATGTCGCAAGACGTAGCCCAATTTGCGTTGTTGAAGGCTCGGAAGGTTGCCTTCTACGGCATTTGACATGGTTAACTTGTGCTTTTGTTTTCTCTGTCCCTTAAACGTTAGCTTGCTATGGGAGACCCACAGCTGAAGTTTGGTTAATCTAAGAAATAAATGATTCTTGAACTTTGAACACGGTGCCGACAAAGCGCACAATGCTCGCGGACGTCGTTCGTTTTTAGGACGCGGTTTTCGACTGACAACGACAAAATCGCGACCATTCGCGCTGGGTCACTGTGGCATGTTTGCTTACAACATGATGTTTGGTGCGAGAATAGTATACGTGTGTGTAAGGGGGGGGGGGGGGGGGGGCGCCACGCCTGCAGTTTGCCCAGGGCGCTTGCTGCTCTAAGGCCGGCCCTGGGTCGAGAAATTTGTGCTGAAAACGAAGAGACACGTAGTGGATGTATTTGGACAGAGCAGGCCTATTCAACTCAGAGTACCGCAAGATTGAACGGCTTATTATGATCATGGTTAATGCTGTTTCATTAGAGGGGCCATGAAACGATTTTGCTACTTTCACCGAATACTGTTCTGAATGAATACTTGAAGTTCATTATGGGAGGAAAGCGTGTGGCAACCCTCCACAGACCTTGCGTATTCGTGCTTGTCGTGCTCTAATAAGTGATCGGTGGGCCATTGTCCGTGGGATCCTGTGCACCACGTGACCACGCTGGAAAAAACGCACCTCTGGTGGTCACATGACCACGTGACCATGTCCCGTGGGGGTCATGTGAACATGGTCAGTTGGATCCCGCCCACCACGTGACCAAACTGCGAATAGCGCGCCTATGGTGGTCGCATGATCACGTGACCTTGTTGCGTGGGGTCACGTAATTACGCAGCGACGATTAAACTTGTAGCTCATGGCGTTGCGCATGAGATACTTGCGTGACACTTGTGTCAGTATGGTTGTGCAAAGTGCCCGAAATTCGAACTTAAAATTGCTGCAACGGAACTTTAAACCGCGTGGAAGCAAATTAGTCACGGTTTCCGGTTTTAGCGCACGCGCCAGCCTTTGTCCCTACAATAGGCGAAATAAAAGGCAGTACATTGGGGGATAAGCGAGTGAGGAGAGGACACTTTCATGGTAGCCGGCAGGTAGACCGGCATAACATACTTGTTTGTTGCTGTTGTTAAAAAAACATCTGTATTAAGTCTAATAAAGGAAAAATAGAAAGGGAAAACGATGTGTGACTACCCCTATTCCGGGTCCCATTAAATTTTTATCGAGGTGCGCGCTGTCCGAGGCAGAACGAAAGTTCTTGTGTTCGTGGCTTTTATTTTCAGCGCTGTAATAATACGAATGTTGAGGACCCAAATAAGTCACTAAGATTATCAAAATATTTTTCCTGCTTCTCCTGGCTCGTGCAAATGTACTTTACCATTTGCGAAAATCAATGCCGCTATGCTCTAGAATGTAATGCGTCAAAAAGTAGGATTAATTTCGTTAGACTGAACAAAATTACGCGTAAACTCCTCTCAATAGTGTTATGGTAGGTCATATGATAGAGTTAGTATGCCATATGATAGTTGTCCTCTTCTAATTAGCTTCTTAGAACATCTAAGGACCTTGCGTTTGCAAGAGACGTGCGATTTTATGGGAAAAGGCAACTCAGAAAGATACAAACTTACGTCCACATTCAAGACGACCAAGATCCGCTCCTTTGTGCACTCTATTGCACGTGGCAGTGCCTTGTTGAATGACCGTACTTCGGGCTCAACTGCCTTCTTTCGGAGTTGCGGTATGAGCTTGTAACAGAACACAAAATGTACTCTTTGCCTGAGCCATAGGAGCAGGTCCCGAAAAGCAAAGTCCAGATGCTAGCTGTGCTTTGCAAAAACGCGCACACTTATTGAATCATCGGAAAATATGTGATAGCATTTCTCGGTAGAAAGAACACGAAAACATAAAATTTAGCCAAAAGATGTAGATACGTCATGTTTTTCTTTGGGATCTAGTATAAAACTAAAATAACAAGACCTTGAGATAGTTGCATGATTTTCGTGTTGCACAACAAACTGTGATGTTTGCTTCAAACGACTATTGAAGGTGTCAAAAAGAAAAAAAAGACGGGTTTATCACGGTTATCGAACGCGGTTTTATCCAGGTTCGTTTCAACGAAAGGGGTGCGGTATATCGAAGCACGGTTTAGCGAAAATGGATACATTTTATCGAGGCCTCCGTTTGAGAAATGCTGTTTGTAGGCGGCGGCAAGCTAGGCTTCCAAACAGACCGCGCTTCGTGCGGGCACCCCTCGCTGTCGCTCGGGAAAAGTTTAATATAAGTTCGAGCGTGGATCGCCAAAGGTTGGTTAGCATGCGGGCGGTCGCCATTTTCTCTAAACGGCGATCCGATCTGCTGTTGTCGCGAAAACGGTGTTCGCTAAAACGAGCTTCCCTAAACCCCACTTCTCCGAAAATCAGCACATTTTTCTCCATAGCTTACAACCATGCTGGGGTGTTGTAAGCTCTTCTTCTTTGACCGAGGCTGACCCCCTGTCGCCATTTTGCAGGTTGTTTCCGCCTACGTAGACTACCGCAAAATCGAACTTTTTGAAAGGCAACCCGTCAATGTTCTCCTTGAGAGCCTGCACCGTGGCTCCCGAGAAGCTAAAGCTGCACACTTGTATACATTCATCTAAAAAGCGCGGCAAAGCCATTTCACTGGGCTGCTCCCGAAGATTGCGCCTTTCATCTTCGTCCGGACCTCAGTGAAATCTTCTAAATCTCACTTCTTTGTATACCAAGGTCGAACGCTAGAGCACGTTTTTTGAAAGCAATACACCACAAGCGCACACAAGGAACTGAATAAAGACGCAGGATCGGCTGAGTGAGAAACGGCTAGTTAGATTTATTTTTGCCTCAAACATGCAGTCCGTGTTTGAAGTGCAGGCCACTATATATAGACTACCGAAAAGTAGCTCCTAAAGTCATTTTTACGGAACGTGCAGATGGTCTTCACCGGAGAAGAAAATTGTGGCGGAGCGCTTATTTGTACGTGTTTTACTTGTTTTGATATCTAGCATTCAACAATGCTGCAGAGTGCCACCGTGAAAACTAACACCAAACAAAAACTAACCCAAAACAAACGAAAGAGCCAGAACCCGTGCAAACTGCGAGCGAGGTCTTTCCTTTTGTCTTTACTTTGTGCACGCGGCCCAACGCTGCCCGGTGCCGCCAGCTCCGTCCAGACGGATTTTGCGGGCACTGAAAGTGAAGGGAAACAAAAGGAGACAGACGCGCGCGTCTCCAACCGAGAAAAAGGAGGCAGGAGGCTTTGAAGTTGAACTGGTTGAACTTGAGCGCAGACGTCTCTGTCGAAGAGCGGGCCCCGGACGGACGAGTTCACCCCAAGTTGGAGGGGAGGCAGGCGAAACCAAATTCGCGTAACCTGCCGATCGCGGCGGCGGCATTTGCACCCGCAAATGAATGGGCTTGGCAACTTACAGACTCGCAAGACTTCACACTCAATGAACCGATCAAGTTAACCAGTTGACAGAAAAAAAAAGAGAAATAAAATATTTTGCTACGCGAAAGCGGTAGGTTTTGTACTAACAGCTACAAAGCGTCTTTACTACGGCTGATCGAACGCCGTTATATCGAGGCTCATCTTAGCGAAAGGGGTACGGTTTATCGAAGCACGGTTTAGCGAGAGGTGCACGTTTTATCGAGGCCTCCGTTTGAGAGCTGCTGTTTCTAGGCGGCGGCAAGCTAGTAGTAATGCAAAACTATCGATAAATTGACTATCGATACTATCGATAGTTTTTCCAAAACTATCGATAGTGTCGCAGAACTATTGATAGTAGACTATCGGTAGTACTATCGACAGTTTTTCGATAGTCGACTGTCGATAGTACTCTCGATAGTTTTTCGACAGTCAACTATCGAGAGTTTTTCGATAGTACTATCGATTCCTTTTTTACTATCGATACTCAGTTTTCTGGTGACTATCGATAGTACTATGGATAGTTTTGCACTACTAGAGCGAACACAGTTGCCGCACCGCCGCTCGCTTCCCCTTCCTCCTCTCTTCGGCCAAACTCCCGTCTTCGTCATCACTGAAAGCTGAACCGAAGTTGAGACGGTAATTGCTTGGGCTAATTGGTGTCCCATTTGAAAAAAAAAAAAAAAAAATAAAGCGAGAAAAAGAGACGAGGGAGCGACGCACACTACTAATGTCGCATAGCTATCGATAGTAAACCGTCAGCAGTACTATCGATAGGTTTACGATAGTCGACTATCGATAGTTTTCTGATAGTCGCTTAACAACAATTTTCCGATCGTCGAGTATCGATAGTACTATCCATAGATTTTCGATAGTCGACTATCGATAGTCTTTCGATAGACGACTATCGATAGTACTATCGATAGTTTCTTTTACTATCGATGGTCAAATTTCTGGCGACTATCGATACTATCGATAGTACTATCGATATTTTTAGACCACTACAAGCTAGGCTTCCAATCAGACCGCGCTTGGCGCGGTCGCCCCTCACTGTCGCTGGGGGAAAATTTATTATAACCTCAAGCTTGAGCGTGCACTACCAATAGTTCACCGCCAAGGGTTCGGCAATGTAGGCTAATGAACCAGGGGGATATCGGAAACGGCACGCCGGCTGCCGTCATTTTCTCTAAACTGCGATTGGATAAACTGATATCGATAAAACAGCGTTCCCTAAAAGGAGCTTCTCTAAACCGCATGCCTTTGGGACAAAACGGGAATCCGCGGAGGTAAGAGCGGCATCGAAATACGCACATCTGAGTCCATTTGGACTGTTGGCGTTTTGTCTTCGCCAACGGGCGACACAATGCAAATAACCCGTGCCGCGTTTTTTTTTTTTTTTTTTTTTTACATTTGTTTTTGCTCTTTTGAGGTGTGCGTGTCCTGCGTGTGTTGCTAGAGAAGTATGCCAATTATTGAGATTCTAAAAGCAAACGTCTCGCAAGATGAGGTAATCGGATAACACTAACACTGACATTATGTCAAACTGATAACCTGTATCTCCCTAGGTTTACCCCCAAAATTTACAAAACGTCCTTGTACTTACACAAGATAATGACTTCGGAAGGCATTTTAGGTGTGTTTTGCTACTTTTTTTTTACTTTACGAGCTACCTTGCGGATGTTTGGAACAATACAGAGGCGTGAACTTCAAAACACCAAGTAATCAAATGACTAATGCCGAACGTATAAATGCCGGAAAATTAAATAAAATTATGTCGTGCTAAATAAAAAAAAAAAAAAAAAAAAAAACTTGTTCGTTTACAGGTAACTTAAATCGATACATGGGGATTTAATTCCCCATGTGTAATTCGTTCGGGAAATTCATAATCTCGCGAAGGGAGTTTTTGTGCAATAAGAAGAATTGTTTTTTTCATTTCCGCAGTTCAATATCGTAGCTTATCATCATGTATGTCAGCACAAATGACATTCACCAACCAAAACAAAATCACACTTTCTTCGAAAGCATTGCTACATATTAAAAAAAAAATAATAAAAACCAAAAGAGCAAATAATAATAGGCCTCGTGAACAATTATAGCAAACAACGAAGACATTATTTATTTTGTTTAATCTACGCGCTTTGATATACTTTGCACAATTCGGAAGGTGCATCTGGTGTTTCAGATAAGAACGGTCGACCATATCCGGTGACCATTTTTAATTCTGACTAGAAAAATGCATCTTGCTGCCACAATGCCCAGGAAAACGGAACCGGTCGTTGTTGTTGTTGTTATTTTTTTATTTTTTTTTTTAGGGGGGGGGGGGGGGGGGGGCGGGGTTGCCTCCAAGAAAAAAAAAGTCAGAAACACCTGGTCAATCTGAAGCGTTGTTTGCGGATTTCGCAACATTGGCATTTCAAGCAACTTTCTCCAAAAATGTGTTGTGACTACTGGCCCAGAAGTATTTACCGACAAAGTAAGTATGGGAATGATTGACCCAAATTATTTATCACGAAGTATCGACGTCGTTATTTTGAAATAAAAAATCGCGCAGACGACTGCACAATAAGCCGTACAGCTCAAGTTTTATCTTTTTTTCTCCGCATTTATTCCGGCCAGGATTTTCAAACTTTGTCAGCGTGTTATCCTCTATTTGGCTAATCTTCGTGACAAGTATTGTTGTCCTTGTTAGCGGGACAAGTTCACGAAAAACGCTCAAATAAAGGCATTTTCGTAAATGTGCATAATTTTGAAAATAAATTTAAAAAGAAAGGCCATCTTCGATTTTTTCAAACTCTTTCAAGTTAGCGCCAGTGATATGTACTAACAGGATGTGCAAAAACATGTTGCATTATTTGTGTGTCTTTAAAGTTACAAAGCAAGAAAATCTGGCCAAATGGAGGCTACCGCGGTTGCCATGAATGATGCCTGTGCGTACGCCTATTTGACAATTTCATTATTTTTACACAGCGTAAAACTTCTCCCGGGTGGTCAGATTGACAGCACAGAGGTGGAGGGTACTTTTGAAGTGATGATTCTTGATACGTCTTTTTTTGTCCTTACTATTAGTACAAGAGTCACAAAAATGCGCAGAAGCTGGAGCAATCGCGAGACGCTAGCCTGTCGCACGCTTCGCAGGGCCCGCTTTCTATGGCGGGCGTGTAGCGTCTCTGCGCACGCCACGTAGGGGAAACGATCGGTGCGGCTCCGATAACAGGCGTTTAGGTAACAGGATATAGGGCTCTAACACGATATTGAGGATAGGGCGCCGTACAACGGGGGCACCTTCGCGCGGCAATAGAGCCTTGGCCGTGGTGGGCCGCACACCGCAAAAAAAAAAAAAAGAGGAAGAAAGATTTTCGTTTGTTTATAATGCAATTAAATGCAAAGGTGCAAGCGAGCTGGACAGTTCGTTTGTTTGAGACTTTTTATGCTCCCTTTTCATCACATTTTTGTCTTAGACGCATTGTAGCCGCTTCGCACTAGCCTGCCAGCAGGCCTGGGTGGAATCGAGCCTTTATTGTCCGAGTGGCTTGCTTGTAGACGCTATCGTTCGTGCTACGAGCAATTCGTGTCGCAGTGAGTTGACGCATCTATACACTGTCAGCAGTGCCAGGATTGAATTCCAGGCACGGGATGGAGGGAATTCCAGGCACGGGATGGAGGGAATCCCAGGCTGTTGTTTTCATTTCAACTGAACTCCTAAAAGTCAGCCCTTGCTAATCAATGCCACGTTGGGTAATTTGGTGCTGAGGACGTCCACCATATCTGACGCACATTTCATATCTGATGTAGCCGGCCCTCGAAGGTTGTAAACAGTTGCATCATGGTGCTTGACGAGGCCTCCAATCCCATCGCAGGCGTTCTTGGTATGCCCAGTAGCGGAAACTAGCCACTTGGCCGACAGGTACTCGGTCTTAGCGAGCTCATGAAGTTGGTGCCTATTCCTGAAGTAGCTTGCTCCGCCGTCACTGACCCACATAAAATGTGCGTAGAAAGGAGCAACCTCCCCAAGCCGCTCGTGAATGTTCCCAAGGCCATAGTATGCGCGGGCGGAATCGTGGCTGGTGTCATCACTGATTGGAGCGCAGCTACAAGTCCCTTTTTTTGGTTGTCACTATGCATGACGTCGCATGTGAATATCTTCTCTAATAATATATGGCAACCGAAGAGGTTGTGCCCTCTAATGGTTTCGCCTCCCCTCCTTTTCCTTCAATCAACGCACCCTTTTTTGTGACGTGATCCTCCGGGTGACCAATTAATCAAAAACACGAAAGATGCAGCTACACTGCCTAAAACGTGGACGGGAAGGAAAATACGACGTTTCGGGCGAACGTCCTTCTTCAAGTGATAGATACGAAACACGGCGAGAAACAAAGAAAGGGTCGTATACGTCACAAGAAAAGGGGGCTATACATTTGTTACTCACCGATTTTTTGTTTCTTACACGAAGATGGGCGTCCGCCCGAAACTTCGTGTATTACTTCCCGTTCACGTCCTATTTATTGTAGCACAATAATATTTCTTTTGTGATTACGTGCCGAAGATCATTGTTCTCGGCAGCCCCCATTCTCTTACACGCTGAGATAAACATCTGCTATCGGAACCACTTCTGTTGATTCCTTTGCTTGGCGTACACAGAGACGCTACACGCCGACTACCGAAAACGTACCCTGCGAAGCGTGCGACAGGCTAGCGTCTCTCGATTGCTCCGGCTCATGCGTACTTTTTTTTTTTTTTAAATCTCGGACGAAGAAAAAATAACTTGCTAAACATTATCACTTAGAAACTATCGCCCACCCCTGCGCTGCCAATCTGACCACCCCGGAGCACTCTTACGGGCTGTAAAAATTATGAACTTGTCAACTACGGGTATGTATAAGACACAGAAACAATGCAATAATATTTTTGCACATCATGCTCACAGAAACAATGCAATAATATTTTTGCACATCATGCTCATAGATACTATTGGCGCTATTTTGGAAGAGTTAAAATATCGAAGATAGCATTTTATTTAATTGATTTGCAAAAGTATGCATATTTAGTAAAATGCCTCGATTTGAGCGTTTCTCGTCAACTTTTCCTGCTAATCAGGGCGACAATGTTTATAGCAAAATAGAGGACAACACGCTGGCAAAGTTTGAAAACGGGCTTGAATAAATGCGGACAAAAAAAAAAAGTTAAAACTTTGGCAGTATTGCTCAATGTGCCGTCGTCTGTGCGATTTTTTTATTTCAAAATAACGACGTCGATACGTAGTGATAAATAATTTGGGTCAACCATTCCGATACGGGCCAGCAGCCACAACACATTCTCGGGGAGAGCTGCCTGAAGTGCCAATTTTGCTAAATCCACAGACAACGCTTCAGATTGAGCAGGTGTTTCTGACTTGTTTTCTTGAAGGTAACTCCTAAAACAAAGACCGGTTCCGTTTTTCTGGGCATTGAGGCAGCAAGATGCATTTTTCTGGTCAAAATTAAAAACTGTCACCGGACACGGTCGGCCGTTCTTATCTGAAGACAGAGTCGTCCTAGAGAAAACTGCCGCGGCATAACATAACAGAACTGCATGTATATTTGACGCACAAATATCAGTAAGCTAGGTGGCCTCTTTACGTTTTATTTATGTAGAATACGCTTGCAACATCACATTTTAATGCTTTCTTTTAGTGGGTAGAGGAAAATCGGACCCTTCACGTAACATATTTTTGTAGATTTACTTTTTCGAGTACAAAAGAGGGATTTTCGTAGTGGAGGAGAAGTAACCAAACTTAGGAACGAATAGAGACACGACAAGAAATGTAGAAACGAAAACTGGTGGTCAGTCAAGTGCAAAACAAGCACCCAGGAGATTTTATTCACATTGCGTGGTCGCATTTTAATATTGCAATTATGAAATTCGTCTAAATTTGGAAAATAGACGCAAGTGGAAACGTTCTCAATTGAAAGAACGCATGTTGTTCCTTTCCTCACTCAGAATACTACCTTCACTACCTTCAGGTTTTATTGTGCGTAGATCAAAGGTAAATACATTAGAAATATTACAGAAGGAGGTCCCAGAGTCAGAGACTGGAAAGGGACCTCCTGTTAATGGTAGCAATAATAATAAAACAAATTTACAGCAGTCAGAATAGAAAATAAATTATGACATGAATAAGTGAAACACAGAACTAATTGCAGTGATATAAAATGAACAAAATAACAGTAAGTTAAAACACTCACAATAATTATAAACTTATTAATAAAATAACACCGAATAAACAGAGCAAGGTTATAACAGTTGGAATTGCAAATCAATTTTGAGAATAAGTGAAATGCAGTACTAATTACAATAATATGAGAGACAAAACGGCAATTATCAAAAAGAGAGATACACAATGACGTCATGACAGCAATGTATGACTAAAAGGACTGAAGAAATATGCGAAGTTTCTGCTTAAACACGTGAATTGATGGTGATTGCTTGATGACTAAAGGTAATGAATTCGACACAGCCGTGGCTGAGAAGTTGGTGGTAAATTTACCATAGTTAGTCCTAGGCTTAGGCAATAACAAGTTATGATGAAATGCGAATCGAGTTATCTTATGCTGTGGAAACTGATTATCGTTAAGAAGTGTTAGAGCGAGTTTGCCGTTCACGAAATTATACACAAGTAACCCGAGGGTATGTTTATTTAAATTGCTAACAGATAAAATATTAAAAGCGCGGAAAAACCAAGAAATATCAGATGAAAAGTGACTAAAGGTGATGATACGAAACGCTTGATTTTGGACGTGCTGCAATGGAGACAAATGTGTGCGATAAGTATTTCCCCACGAAGATATGCAGTAGTTAAGATGACTATGTATAAATGCGTAGTAGAGGGAAATGAGCGTATCGATGTGGAAAAAGGCGCGTACTTTGATTAATGCTCTTATGCCGAATGCTGTTTTTCTAGTTAAGGAGTTAATATGCCTGTGGAATTTTAAATGAGTGTCTAATTCAACCCCAAGAAATACAACGTGGCTTGCAGCCGTCAATACATTAGAGTTTAAGTGAACCGATGGAAGCCCTGGAACGATTTTGTTGGTTGATGTGAAAATGACAAAAGTAGATTTAGAAGCGTTAATGTTCAGTATATTACGCCGACACCAGTCAGCAACATTGGCAGCGTCAGCGTTAATTTTGAGTAACAATGAGTCAAGGCTGTTATCGGAAGTAAAGATGGTAGTATCGTCAGCGTATAGTAAACAGTCAGAAAAATTAATGCACTGAGGAAGGTCGTTAATATATATTAGGAACAGCAGAGGTCCAAGAATGGAGCCCTGGGGGACGCCAATATTAGTAGTTCTAAAGTGGGAATAGGCACCAGAAATATAGACGACCTGTTGTCTGTCCTGTAAATAGTTGCTAATTAATGCTAGTGTGGGACCAGTTATACCAATAGAGTCTAGTTTTGCAAAAAGTATATTATGGTTAGTTGAATCAAAAGCTTTAGAAAGGTCAATAAATAAAGCACCAGCAAATTTACCGCAGTCTATGGCTCTTTTAATATCATCAGTTAAGGAAATTAGTGCCAGGTCAGTTGAAAAACCAGCCCTAAAACCAAACTGACGTGGCGACAGGACGTTAAATTTTGAGAGGTAGCATGTGAGACGTATAACAACTAGTTTTTCAATAATTTTGCTAAAGAACGAAAGAATTGCAATCGGACGATAGTTAGTTACAAGGCGCTTATCACCCTTCTTAAAAACAGGTATTAGCTTAGCTACTTTCAATACGCTAGGAAAAACGCCAGTTTTAAATACGAGATTTATAATGTAGGAAAGAACGTCACAGATTAAATGAGCTATTAGTTTAATATGAAAAGAATAAAAGTTGTCAAGACCAGCACTTGTTATTTTTAGGTTATGGATGACAGTGCGGACTTCAACAGGAGATACGGGAAAAAGAAAGAAGCTATGAGGTAAGCCCTGATAATGGTGGTCGTGAGGAATAAAAGGCTGAGGATGATCAGTGAAAAATGAGTCGCTAAAAGCGTTCGCAATGTCAGATGGGTTATTGTAGGTAACGTTGCCAAATTGAACAGAATTTATGGGGGCAGTCGTGGTCGTCCTGTTCAAGAACGAGTTTAGTATTTTCCATTGCTTTTTGACGTCGTTACCAGCACGGTGAACTTCATTCTCGTAAAACCTTCGTTTAGCATCTTTAAGCAGCCTAGCTAGTGTATTACTATAATTTCGAAAACGAATCTTTAGCGGTAAGTTAAAGGGTTGTCTTTTAGTCTTTTTATATAGGTTATCTTTTTTTCGCAGGCACCTCAGCAGACTAAATGTCATCCAAGGGCTGTAAGGAGTCGAGGTATTCTTTTTACATGTGGTTATTGAAGAAGAAGCAGCCAGAGCCCTGGTAATAATGGCACAGAGCTCGTCAAAGGCAACCTCAGGATGAGTGACGTTAGTTACTGCTGACCAATCAGAGTTAGATATAAGCTCAACAAACAATGAAGTGTTCACTTTCTTCCTTGTTAGGCATACGTCGTTCTCATGGGAAACAAAATTCAATCGCACAAACACAGGGTAATGATCTGTGATAGAAACTTCGATAACGCCAGCGTCCGGAGATGTTAATAGATTAGACAGTGCGTGGTCAATTAGTGAAGCCTGTCCGCTGGCAGTGCACCTAGTTGGAGTGGTTATGAGACATTCGTAACCGTTGCCATTTAGACAGTTAATGTATTCATTATAACAAGAAGTGTTAGTATCGATTAGGTTAATATTAATGTCTCCCAAGATGATGACGTTTTTGCGTTCGATTGATAGTCTATGGAGCACTTCGCTAAGCGCTAAACAAAATTCACTAGTGGAGGATGATGGTGAGCGATAAATGCATCCAACAATAATGTTTTTTCCGTCTTGCGAAAAGAATCATTCATGGAATTCTGCCCAGACAGATTCACAGCTAGGCAGGTTAAGCGTTAGGTCATGTCGACGATGATAATGAAAACCAGAAGAGATAAATATAGCAGCCCCACCATGACTACTTCCAGCGCGATGGCAATATTCGGCTGAGTAAGAAGGAAAATCGTACAAGTTTTTATCGGATATACTCAGCCAAGTTTCGGTAAGGCAAATAATAGAGAACCGATGCCCAACAGAAGATAAAAAGTTAGTAATGTCATCGGTGTGCTTGCGCAAGCTGCGCGCGTTAAAATGAATCAGCGATCTGCAAGGTGAAGAAAAGTAATGTTCTAGTTCAGAAGGTGAGACGAGCGATGCCATTATGAAAGTTTAGGAATAATTCAGGTGAAAATCGAAAGGTCTGAATCGGACGCTATGCGAAAGACGCGGCTAGCAGTATTTTGGCGAGCTTTGATATGGCAGTTATCAGTCCAAAGGAAGAGCCAACCTTTTTCCTTCTTCAGTGTTAGTGCCTTGGAAAATAACCGCTTGTTTTCAGGAGACAAATGTTCGTTAACGAACATTTGTCTCCTGTAGCGGGACTTCGCTCTTCCTCCACAACCCCAATACAGTGAAGACGATGACGAGTTAATGTTTCAAAGGCCTGCTCATAGAATGATAACATCATGTCCCTTGATTGCAGATTAGCGCAGTCTTCAGGCACGGGTCCGCCCAAGTTGAAGGACTGGAGGCGGTCACAAACTGGAGTCGATAAGACTGTTTGCCGAGCCGACCAAGTCTTGCGCTAGAACGTATAAATAGCAGATTGGTTAAAAGCAGAGTCAATAATTATGTTCAATGCAGGACACTAAATAACAATTGCGAGCTTTCATGAAAATTTCAAACTAGGTAATGATAGCGACGTACTTAGTCCCTCGAACACATCCGAATCTGGAAGCAATCTGTTTACAATAGAAGCTATACGTTTATTCAGTGTGTGGTTCGCACCAACCTGAAGTACACAAAGTGATTCTCAATCGATCGTGGCAATCGCACCATTCTGATAAAGGGAAAATGTACATCACTTGCGACAGAAATCATAACTGAATGGGGACGTCATAAAAAAAGTTCTTACCTCTTGATTTTGGTTTTCTTCGGGAAGGCCAGCCGACTGACATATCGCGACTGAAAAGTCTAGGCCTTCTAAACCAATAACGACCACAACAGAGCGGCCGTGCGCGAACAGCCGTCACCGCCGGACGGACAACATATCGGCGTTCAGAGTTCTCCGAATCCTCCGGAGAAGTCACTCCCCGCGAACATTGACCTACCGCACGCGCCACTCCACACCCCTCTAGCCCCTCGGGGCGACTGCCGGCCGCGGCCCGCCGCCGCCGCTGCCGTGGGCGACTCGGCACGAGCCTCACAAACCCGCGAATCCGCTGCGAGCATCGAATGCGACGTCATCACGTGTCATTTACGTCACCCTACCGAAGGAGACGTGAAGCGCCGTCCGCGAATTTCTCGGGGCACGGAAGCACTGTGAAGGCTGTCACTAGCGGCGTTTTGGTTGCGTTACGACTGCACTGAAGGAAATGCAACTGTAACGAACAAAAATGTGGTTTACGTTTGTCACAGGTTCAGTGAAAATTAACAATAAAAGATCCGAATGATCCCCATGCAAACAAAATTTATAATTTTGTTAGGACCGCTGACCGGACGATAGGTCCACGCCCTGGTGGACGGACTCACTGTGAGGGGCGAAGAACGAGACGGACACGTTGCGTTAAAATAACGAAAACAATTTACTTAACTCACGTTCAAGACAACGCACACACCAAACGTAAAACAAAATAATAATCACACGTCACTCTGCCCTTCTCGCGCGCGGCGCTTTCACCCATAATGAAATTCAAGTAAAAAAAAATTCACACCACTTTTCTTAGCGCACAGGCGCTACTCACATATAAAAGAAACAATCGGCACAGCAACGCTTCAACGGCGTTGTCCAAACTAGACACGAACAAAGGAACAAAAAAAAAAATGGTATAACAAGGTAATAGCTCTAAATTGTACGATACATTTTTTACAAGGGTGAGTGATGCGAACCTGGCTCCGGAGAGTGGTGTGGGTGACGCGGGCCTGTTGCGACGCTGGTCGAAACGGGGAAGTCTGTGCGTGCTTGGATGCTCCGTGCGATGCTCCTCGGCACCACACTCATCCACGAGCACACACACTTGGGGGCCTGCAGAGCCGCTCCGAGCTCTTCCCGCGTTCCGCCTTCCGCCGCACCCGCTGTCGCTCCCAACTTTCGCGACGCGTCCACCCACCGGTCCAGTCTTCGCATACACTGCCCTGACTCGGCTCGGAATCAAGCCGAGGTCCTCACTTTCTCAAATTCCAGCGGCAGACACCACTCTCCCTTGCCCAAAAAATAATTGTTTCTCTGCAGTGGCAACAACAAAAATAAAAAAAAACAAAAACACACGTCACACTGGCAAGCCGAGCCTACCCCAGCGAACCATAAAGCGCACCCCCACTCGGACATCTGGAAACCATTCCCAACATTCCGGGAAGCGAGGGGGCCCATCGCTACTAACTAAAAAAACCTCGCGCGAAACGTCCTCGGGGCGAGGGGGCCAGGGGGCCATAAAACAGAAAACGGACGGTGCCCGAACCCTGCCGCTCAACGCGTGGGGCAAGGGAGCGTCCCATGACGGGATGCGTTCCCTCGGGAAAATTTCAAAAAAAAAAAAAAAAAAAAAAGTCGAATTCTGTGACACCACCCCCAATTCAAAAATATTCACCAGTGAATATTAAGACAATCACAAAATTCGACACAAAACTGGGCGGCAGCCTGCACATGTGCATACGGCTGAACAGATATTTGTCATGAACAGGCATAAACACGAAGCATTAAAAAAAATGTAATCGTGCTCAAACAGCAAAATAAAACACACTGACCCCGTGGGCTCCTCTTAGGCTATACAGACACTTCGTTTGCGAAAGCCAGGCTGCATGATGAAAGTCCAGTTTCTCACCTCTATTATATTCAAGTCAGCATCCTGAAAGTTGCTAAACAACAAGCACGTAAGATAAGGCCCCGCAAAAAGAAAGAGAGTCTCTTCTCGTTACTCCCAACAGCTTACCGCAAGAAAAATAACTTGTAAACCTCCAATTTCACACAGGGTTTGCGGAGCGCATGCTGACACAATTAATTTATACATACACCTCTGCTTGCTCCTAGACAAGAACATAGCCGATTCTTTTCGTGTTCAGGGCCTCCACATGCCAGTTATCGACACACTCTAACAATTACCTAACAGTTACAAAACGAAACATGTTAGGCACCACTGAGCTACATTTTAAGCCGTTTTACAAATATTCAGAGGCCCTTTTTCTACCTGCCTAGCAAGGGGTCTTTCTCTAACCTCCCAACCGGGGCCTCCGCACCGTACTGCTTAGTTTGGAATGCCCCGTCGCCCCTGCGCCTCTTTGAAATGCCGCGTAGTCCGCTCCTTCCACTGCAGCTTTTGTTCCGAGGTCCCGCTCGCAAGCCCTCCGGCTTTGAGTGCGGGTTGCACGTGGTGAGCGCGGCCGGTTCCCCTTGATTGCCGTCTCTCTTCGAAGACTTTTCCGCAGACTCCCGCTCGACTTCGTCACTTGACTCCGCGCGCTAGAGTCGTTCTTTACTTTCCCTGCCTTCCTCCTGGATGCCGTCTCTCGGTGCCCCGTCAGCTTCAAACTCGGAGATGACGCTTTCTTGGTCTCAAAGCTCTTGCTCTTTCGCAACAAAGACCCTTCTCTTGGTGTCCTGGCCCGCTCGTTTGAATCGGCTCTCGTCGTCCTCTTCTTGAATCTCGCCTTTAGATGCCCGTGTGGCTGGACGATCGGAGGACCTTCACAGGGCTCCGGGTCTCTGCTCCCGTTCTCGTGCGTCGCCGGCTGGCTGGCGGGCGAATCTGCCTTGCTGCCGTCAGTTCTGACCTCTCCCGGCTTCCCCTTGGTGACGCTGTCCTTGTCGCCGCCCTCTTGCTCGCTGCAAGCTTCAGCTTTGCGCCTCGGTCCTTCGAGTGCTGCGTTTCGGGACGTCTGTCGCTCGGGCGGCACGAGCTTTCTTTTCTCGTCCTTGTTGTCCGAAGTGATTCCCAGGACCTCCGGCAAGTCCTCATTTCCCGACGACCTCAACCAGCTGACGCGCCTCTTCTTGGGCGATCGCTTCGTGTCAGGATGGGACGAGCCGTACTTGCGTGGCAGCTTGGCGGTCGGGTTCTGGTTCTCCGGACCGCCCCCTTCAGTCTGGACTCCGTTTTCCTCCAACTTGCGGGACTTTGGCACGGCAGCATACCTCCCCGTCGGGGTCTCCTTGTGGGCCACGCCCTGTTCCCTCTCTGGGGCCTCTTCCTCGGACTCGAACAGCGGGATCGTCTCTCCCAAGCAGCAGACCCCGGCCTGTGTCTGTTCTTCGTCGACCGCGTTCCACTTCGTGGTGAATACGTCCACATCTTTGGTCGAAATGCCCTGCGGAGCCTTCCCCCTCGACGTCTCGAGGCTTACCTTCTCAGGGTCCGTGGCCCGAAAAAGCTCTAACATTTCTTCCAGCTTTCGAATTTCGGCCTCAGCTTTTGTTCGGTACTCGAAAAGCTTATCCGCCCTTTCTTCTGATACCCATTTACCTTTGAGGAGTTCACTCTCCCAGTCTTCGACTAATTCCAAGTCCTGCTTAGCATCCACTAGCTGAGTCTGTAACCACTCCTCAAGGCTAGCTTCATCGAGACCTAAATCTTGCCCTAAGGCCAATAGTTCCTTAAGCTTCATATTTCGGTCGCGTGGCCCGTTTCAGTTCCCGCTACCGTAGGATACCTTTTCCATACTACCGGTCGGCAAGCTGGGCTGTGAGCTCCCGCAACGGCGTCAGCCACACAGCGCACTTCCTACGGCCCAGGCGACCTCAATCTCATCCCCCGCTCCTCACGGACTGAGCCGTCACCGTGGTCAGCAGGTCCTGTCGCGGACGCCAGTTTGTCACAGGTTCGGTGAAAATTAACAATAAAAGATCCGAATGATCCCCATGCAAACAAAATTTATAATTTTGTTAGGACCGCTGACCGGACGATAGGTCCACGCCCTGGTGGACGGACTCACTGTGAGGGGCGAGGAACGAGACGGACACGTTGCGTTAAAATAACGAAAACAATTTACTTAACTCACGTTCAAGACAACGCACACACCAAACGTAAAACAAAATAATAATCACACGTCACTCTGCCCTTCTCGCGCGCGGCGCTTTCACCCATAATGAAATTCAAGTAAAAAAAAATTCACACCACTTTTCTTAGCGCACAGGCGCTACTCACATATAAAAGAAACAATCGGCACAGCAACGCTTCAACGGCGTTGTCCAAACTAGACACGAACAAAGGAACAAAAAAAAATGGTATAACAAGGTAATAGCTCTAAATTGTACGATACATTTTTTACAAGGGTGAGTGATGCGAACCTGGCTCCGGAGAGTGGTGTGGGTGACGCGGGCCTGTTGCGACGCTGGTCGAAACGGGGAAGTCTGTGCGTGCTTGGATGCTCCGTGCGATGCTCCTCGGCACCACACTCATCCACGAGCACACACACTTGGGGGCCTGCAGAGCCGCTCCGAGCTCTTCCCGCGTTCCGCCTTCCGCCGCACCCGCTGTCGCTCCCAACTTTCGCGACGCGTCCACCCACCGGTCCAGTCTCCGCATACACTGCCCTGACTCGGCTCGGAATCAAGCCGAGGTCCTCACTTTCTCAAATTCCAGCGGCAGACACCACTCTCCCTTGCCCAAAAAATAATTGTTTCTCTGCAGTGGCAACAACAAAAATAAAAAAAAAAAAAAAAAAACACACGTCACACTGGCAAGCCGATCCTACCCCAGCGAACCATAAAGCGCACCCCCACTCGGACATCTGGAAACCATTCCCAACATTCCGGGAAGCGAGGGGGCCCATCGCTACTAACTAAAAAAACCTCGCGCGAAACGTCCTCGGGGCGAGGGGGCCAGGGGGCCATAAAACAGAAAACGGACGGTGCCCGAACCCTGCCGCTCAACGCGTGGGGCAAGGGAGCATCCCATGACGGGATGCGTTCCCTCGGGAAAACTTCAAAAAAAAAAAAAAAAAAAAAAAAAAAAAAAAGTCGAATTCTGTGACAACGTTCTTTCCCGAGGAGTTTTAAGGGACACGAGCTCTCATTTCGCTGCTAGACCCAGATACGTTACGCACTCATTCGCCTCGGAGGGAGAGCGCCTTTTCACGCCTTCGACGCGCGCGCCATCTGGATTCTTGAAAAGTTCCTATCGGAGATGAAAATCGAGGAGCGCTCCCTCTTAAGAGAGAGAGAGTGAAAAGAAAGAAAAAAAAGTGATGACGAAAGTAATCCCTGGAGAAGGGGAACAAGAGGCACAAAGGACAAACATAAATCTCCAAATACAGCTAGGTGTCTGGTGAGCGATTTAATTGCATCACAATTAAAAAAAAAGTGTTTGCTTGTACGTCACTCGACCGGCGTGTTGAAAGTGGCGACCTTCTCTCGTCCTTGGAGCTCTTCGGTGTCCTTGTGTCATGTGTAGTGGGAGGGGGAAAAGAGATTATCTTCTGCGCGCACTGCCCCCTCCCCCCAAGCCCCTACCCCGCATTCTTTGCTCCTTCTGCACGCGGGGGGGGGGGGGGGGGGGGGGGTTGGGCGTTGGTTGTGCAAATGGGGTCCGTCGGGAAAATGGGAGGTGTCTTTGTTTGAAAAGAACCTGTTTTAAGTAAGTTGAAAGTTGAAAGGCGACCAGCCTCCTTCGTCGGAGGCTGGTCGCCTTGTGTCGTCTTCGATCATGGCGGGATCCGGTTTGGATTCGCGGTACTGAAGCACTGCACTTGATCTGTTCTGAAGTAACAAGTCAAGGGAACTCGATTAAGGTATGTTGAAGTGCTTCTGTTTATGGTGTATTTATTAGCTGCGGCTTCAGAAAGTGTTTTGTTTTGAGCGCGTTCTCTAGCTTGCAAAGCACGCGCCATGCTCTATTCTTCTTGGCACCATGGTTGCTGATTTTGTTATGCAGCACAGAGACCTCATATTCAATCGTATCGAGCGAAACGCCAGTTCTACCTATGGCTTATTTTTTTTGTATGTGTGTTTCGGAGACCCTGGCAGGGTCGCTTGACCATAAACGCCTGTCCACACATGCAGCGGAGCGCTAGAGGCATAGCGCTGACCTTGCGCTAAGTGCGTGCTGACGGGATCGGTCACCAGCTTTGTATCGCACCGACAAAACTCTTGCTCATGGCAGACGAAAAGTAGCTCATGACACGTGAGCAGCGCTACATCAGCGCTTCGCAGCGTGTGAGAACCGGCATTAATGGAGATATTTATTCGATTGTACACTAGACTTTCGCGTTGATGGCAAGAGATCGTGCCGTCACTTTGAAGCATAGTTTGAGCACGCACGCGCTGGGTCTGTAATTCGCAGCGAACGGTCTACTAAAATCTAATATTGCGCTGGTCTGCTGTCAACAGATCGCATGTTGGATGTGAACCATTGTATCACTTATGCAGCCTATTTGTTAATTTACAATGTATGTGTTATAACTTATATCTCATATATTTGTCAAGCGATTGGGTATTTACGCTGCCCTGTTACTAATAATCCAAATTCCTCCCAAAAAAATTGGGTTGCGTGTATGTTTATGCAGCCTAGAACTTGGTCTGCCTCGACGGGCGACGAGTCTCCCAGCTGTAGAGCAATTTAGCCAGTGCAGTACAACCGCTAGCCTGGGGTCTTTAACGTGCATCACGCAGTAGTGATACACGACCGCAAGCCGATACGATGCTCATCCAGATCGAAACGGGCAGGGGTGGGGATTGAACTCAGGATCCCTGAGTTCTGCAGCGCGAGCTTTCGCTCCACGTGCTTCGAGCTGGTGTGCGCTAGCCCACTCGGCCACCGATCCCACCAAATTCCTCCCAAACAAGCAAGAAGCTGCCGGTGCCTAAATAAACGGTGCTGGGACCACGACCGGCTTGGACCGACGTCCCAGTGTACAAGCCATCGTCGACGCAAGTGCACTCTTCGGAATTTGGCCTTATCGTGGATTCTACCGCCCAGGAACTTCGACTTCAGTCATCCTTGAATGCAATGTGTATCTACGAGGCAATAAAGCTACGTTTAACCTGAACTGCACAAATTCGTTTCGGAGATTTGTGGCTCGGTACCAAATATAAAGGATAAACCTTTAGTCCCAGAAGCCTAAATCCAAGGGCGCAATGTTTAGACCCAGGGGTCCAAGTGCAAGGGTCTAATTAGTCCTCGGGGTTCATTTGAAACGGTGTAACAGTTAGTCCCAGGGGTCCAAGCGCAAGGGTCTAACAGTTCGTCTTCGAGGTTCAATTGAAACGGTGCAACAGTTGGTCCCAAAGGACCAAGTGTAAGGGCCTAACAGCTAGTCCTCGAGGCGTAACTGAAAGGGTGTAACAGTTAGTCCCAACGGTGCTAGTGCGAGGGACTAACTGACGGGGCGCAAGAGTTGCTCCCGTTACAGTTGCTCCCCTAGGGGACTAATGGTGGTGGCAGCGCATTTGGTCCCCCGAGGGACTAAGTCGCGCTCCCTTTTTTCTTAGAGTGCATAGTCGTGCATGCCCGTACCTGCCACGATTGCACCCCAGGCTTTGAAAAAACCACTGTGCTTGAAACACCCAGGGATAAGTGTGGGCGAGAAAAAATTGAGGCGTTTAAGATCAAATACGCCGCGAACAATGTTTTTGAGCCTTCTCTGGTGTTATCATCAAAAGAGCTGGAGTTCCTCGCGCCAAAGTTATCGTAAAGCTAGTTTTTATCAATTCAGTTCAGAAAGCGTTTATTGGCCTTTGGGGGAGGGAGAATGGGGCTGAGATCGGTGGCTTACAAGCCTGGATCTATGGCCAAGGGAAGGGGTTGAGGGGGGTTAAAGATAGGCGGTGAGCCCCGCATCGTGGATGAAATCCACGAGCGTGGTCATAACCGCCCGACGTTAGTCGGGAGGGCCCTGAGGATGGACCCATTCCTCCATGCTGGATACGTCTGGTGGTATGTGTTTTCGACGAATCTCTTCCAGCTCCGGACAGTCCCGGAGTAAGTGGCTTTGGTCGGCAAGAAGGCTGGGGTCTTGACAGAAGCTGCAATGGGGTGATGTGGGTGGCTTGGTCCAATGCGTCCTGCGTGCCGGTGTGCATGTGGTGTTTGTGATTATCCTCCGGAGCAGCACCGTTGATCCCCTGCCCATTCCGCTCGGGAGCGGATTTACGCAGGGGGTCAGGGCTGCCCTCAGGGTCTGTCTTGAGGATTCTTTAACGAGCTGTTTTGCCTCCTCAGGGTCGTAGTCTGGGTCTTCGCCATCGTCGCCAAGCTCAGGCGGGAGCGAGTACCCGTGTTCTTGTAGGTGATTTGGCACACTACTCGGCTCGCGGGGGGAATCCAGATGCGCGCGGGCCATGCAGTGAGCTTGTACGTTGCCCTGAATGTCTGCGTGGGCAGGTATCCAGGACATTTTGATGGTTGAACCGGCTGCAATTAGGTCGGAGGCCATCCTTCGGATTGCCTTAACTCGCTTGTTTGGGGAGTGGCGAGAGCGACATTCTATTAATGCAGCCGCAGAGTCAGTGAAAATCTGTAGGTGTGTCGGTCGGATTTCCTTCTCGATGACGGTACGCAGTGCCAGTTGGATAGCTCCAAGTTCTTCGCCCTTGACCGATGTGCCGCCGGGCAATGTTTCGGCCATGGTGATTCCTAGGCGGGGAATCACAACCGCAGCGGAGCAAAACGGTTTAGGGAAGGAGACGAAAGCCGCATCAGTGTATGCTGCGAGCTTCTCATTGGTGTCCGTCCACTCTTGGACGAGTTTGCAGTGCTGTCGCACTTGGCAAGCTTGCTTGCCAGGGCGACTGGGCCCGGCTCTTCTTGGTACCGGTCGGTCGTCCACGAGGCACACATCGTCGCTCCATGGGGGGTCAACCTCCGGGAGAGGGGGAAGGGCTCTGATATCTGAGCCGATCATCTCTAGGATTTGTCGTCCGGAGGCTGAGTGTTGGAGTCGCTCTAGATGAGCTCGTGCTCTCTCCTCTACGGTTTCTCGAGCCGTGTTGAGCTTCGCGTGTGCCTTGAGCTTGTCTAGCGGTGTATATCGGGGGAGGCCAGTGACAATTCGAGCTGCGTTGTTGGTAAGGATTTCCAGTTTCTTCCATTGTGTGTTGGAAAGTCGGTAGTGGGGGGCACCGTAGCAGATGCGGGAGACGATGAGGGTTTTCACCATGCGGCGGGCAACTTCCTCGTCAGCGCCTCCTCTGGTGCCGCTGATCCTTCTAAAGACGTTAAGTGCTGCCTGGCACTGTTGGGTGACCATTGTTAGCCAAGCCTTTGCGGTGCCATCCTCGTGGAATTGGAGTCCTAGGATGCGTACCTCAGGTGCTGATCTGATCGGTTGGCCCGCGAGAGTCAAGTGAAGAGTTGAGCTTCGCGTCCCTTTCCCGTCTGGGGGCTATGACTACGTAGGTTGTCTTATCCGGCGAGGCGGTTAAGCCTACGCTTTGGAGGTGACTTGTCACGACGTCGATCCCCCGTTGGAGGACGCGCTGTTGTTGCGGAACGTTGCCGCGCACTGTCCAGAGGGAAACGTCGTCCGCATAGATGGTGAAATGGAGGTTGGATACCTGTTGCAGTCGACCGGGGAGACGCGCCATGGCCAAATTGAAGAGAAGTGGGGACAGAACTGACCCTTGTGGAACTCCTACTTTGTTCGGTTTTGGCGCTGCCAGGTGTTTGCCGATCCGGACCGCGAAGGTGCGAGTCTCGTGGAAAGACTTGATGAAATTTAGGGCGCGGCCTTCAATGCCGAGGGCGCGCGCTTCTTGGACAATTGCCCAGTGTGGGACGCTGTCGAAGGCTTTTTTGACATCAATCGCGACGACTGTTCTGATTTTAAATTTCTGTTGAATGGGCTTTGGAATAAGATCTTTGGAGAGTAGGATAAGGCTTTCCTGCGTGCCCAGGCCAGTTCTGAACCCTGTCTGCGTCGGATGAAAGGCTTTCGCCCGCTCCAGATACCAGGAGAGGCGGCCAAGTAGCATTCTCTCCACCAGCTTGCAGACGCAGGAGGTGAGAGAGATTGGACGGAAGTTGGCTAGGGTGGTCGGCTTCTTGCCGGGCTTAGGAATTGGAATAACAGTGGAGAGTTTCCACTGGTCTGGAATGTTGCTAGTGCGCCACACTTCGTTAATGTCTTCAAGAAGCCGAGTTTTTGTGGCTTCGGGAAGGTTTCGGAGCATGGCGGTGGTTATTCCGTCCGGACCTGGAGCGCCGTTTGGTTTCCCGTGGTGTAGAGCGTCCTCCATTTCTCCTCTGGTGAAAGGTTGGTTCATGGGGTCCTTCTCGTTGATCTTGACCCTTTCGTATGGGTCCCCCACAGCTGGTGGGGTGCTGGTCGCCGCTGGCTGGGGGAAGAGCGTGTCTCCAGCCTTTTGCGCTAGCGTTTCAACCGTCTTGTTTGTCGTGAGTGCGAGCGTGAGGGTCGCTGCGCGATCCCTTGTTTTGCCCAGCATGGCTCTGGTGACTGCCCATAGTTTTTGAGCAGATGTTTTTTCCGAGAGCGAGGCACTGAACTCCAGCCACTTTTGCCGATCGAGCTGAACCGCATATTTGCGGGCAGCTACCGTGGCTCTTGTCACCTCCCTCAAGGCTCGCGCGTTTTTCGGGCCTCTTCTGTAGCGTTGTAGAGCCCTCAGCCGCCGAGCCCAGAGATTCAACAGGGGAAGGTCCGGGATGGGAGTGTCGAGCTTTATTTGTTTCTTTGTGGTCGCGGCCAGGAGGGCCTCCTTGATGGACTCGAAGACCGTTGGTGCTGTGCTGCTTTGGAGTTTGCTCCTGTACAGGTCTCAGTTCACGACATGTACGAGCCGTTTCCCGGGCTTGGAGGCCGCCGATCGGTTGAGGGCCAGGACTATCCTGATGGGCAGGTGATCGCTCCCGCGAGTGTCGGCCTCCGGCTTCCAAGTGTGATTGGCCGTGTGTGGGCTGTTTGTCTAGGTGGTATCTGGGGTGGTGTGTTTCTGCCGAGCGTTGCAGCTCAGTTGTGTGTTCATCCCTACGGTGTTCATCAGGGTGTAGCGGTGGTGGGTCATTTCATCCAAAAGATTTTGGCCTGCCGAGGTGTCCTGGGCGTAGCCCCACGCTGTGTGTTGGAGGTTGAAGTCTCCCCCGACTATCTTCTGCTCTTTTGGGTAAAGGCCGTCGAGGTGAGCAATCCATCCGTGGTTCCTGGGTTCCCTGAGGGAAGCCCCAGGTCGGTAATGCACGGACACCAGAATGACAGGAATGTCTTGCTGGGTGGTTCGAACGGCTACCACTTCCTGATGTTCCGTGCACCATTGCTGAAGGTCGATCTTGTGCTGCGGCCAGTGTTTCTTGAGGTAGACCATGGCTTGTCCTTCCCGGCCTCCGAACTGGCCCGCCCTAACGGACGGTATCGAGGGATTTGCGTAGGACTTATAGCCGGTCAGCTAGACGGTGGTACAGTAGACTTCTTGCAGTAGGTAGGCGTCTGGGCGTTCCTGTGGTTTGTTATGATGCGTGGCTTTGAGTTCTGCGGCACGTAACCGCAAACCTCGGCAGTTCCACTGGGTCACATTTACTGCCATGCTGGGGGTTAGGGTCGCTCTGTACGGCAGTGCCGGTCTGGGCGGCGATGGCCGTGAAGAGCTGGAGCAGCATGGCAGGGTCGATGGTAATCGTTGAGGAGCAGTTAGCTGGGGCGCAGGCTGTTGACCCTTTCCCCGCTTCTTGCGGTAGTCTTGTCGGATGCGCTTTGAGTTGTCTTGAGACCCCGGAGGAGTGGTATGCCGTCGCGCCGCCTCTCGAATTTTGCGGACAATATCAAGTCTCCTTCGGCAGTATTTGTCTGTAGCCAGGTGTCCATTCTTTCGGCACATTTGGCAGAAAGGGATGGGGGAAGGGCAGGTCACGTTTCCTTGGTCGTCCATTGTCTCTTCGTGGGGCTTTCCGCACGCGGAGCAGACCTGGGGTTCTGGACAGATGTCCGGCTTGTGGCCGATCTTATGACAGTTGCTGCAGGTCACAGCTCGTGCCCTGTACGGGTGTACCTGCAGGACGCTGCGCCTGTACCAGACGTGTCTGGGTAGATGGGTTCCCTGGAAGGTGATGAGTGCAGTATTGCCTCCTCGGCTCATCGGCCGAGCTGCCACAATCACTGACCCCTCAGTCTCCAGGCCTGCCATCAGTGAAACATTGTCATCTCCCTGGTCGATGCCATAGATGACACCGCGGATTTGGTTGTCGCCGACTGGCTTGTACGCCTGGATGGGTAGAGGTGGTTTCCCAGCAATATGGATTTCGGTAATGCCAAGAAGCGTTTGGGCGGTAGCCTCGGAGTTTACCGTGACGGTTATTGTGTTGGTTTCCTTGGTGGTTTTAATGGAGACCGCACCCGGTGCGAGCTGGACGGAGGCGGTGATGGCCTCCATTAGCCCTTTTTTTTGGGAGAGTTGTGACGTCTGTCTTGGTCTTTGGGCGCAATGTGATCATGTGGCGCTCTTGCGTTTTGGGTTTAGGCGGGGAGTCCACGGTGCGCGTGTCGGATTTTGCGCTAAGGCGTGCTCTCTTGGCCGCTTTTTTCGAAAGCTTTGTCACCCATGGGTGGGGCGAGTTGTGATCGTTGTCGCTGTTTTCTCCCTTGTTAGCTGTGAAGGTGAACAGCGACGTTGAGGCCGCGGCAGCGCCATCAGAGCAAGAGGAGAGCCCACTTGAGGAAGGATTTTGGGCAGCTGTTGTCGCCGACGGGGTCATTTCTGACGACCCCGCTTCCATGTCTTGGTCGCCGGGCGCGTGGTGTTCAATCGCGACGTCGGCGTTGTCGAGTTTTTTCTTCGGTGGTTTTCGTGACGGGATGGTAGTGGTTTGCCCCGTGTTAGGCTTGGGAGTGGACGAGGCTTGGTGTGATGGATCCTTAGTCAGGCCGAGTTTTGAGTTGCGTTTCAAACGGACCTCAGAAATCGCCGTCTGGAGACAGGCGTGCATGTCTGCTTCGGATACTTGTTCGAGGTAGCGGCCTACCATCGATTTGCAGAAGTTGAGCATACCTTGCGGCAGGGCCTGGGCGGGCTGGCGCTGGGATGCTGTCATGGCGGTGGATACGGCCGGTGTTGGAGCCGGCCGGAACCATGGCGAAGAGGCCGAGCTGATGGGTGTCGCAAGTCCTGGTTGAGCCGGTGGCTGGGCCCAGGACTGGCGTAGAACGGCAGCAAATGTGGCTGCAAATTTGTCGACCATGATCGACTTGGGCGCGCTGGGTTGGGTTGCGGAGCTTCGAAAGGACACGTCCTTCCTAGTCGGCGGTCAAGCGCGCGCTCCCTTTTTATCAATTATTCATTTTGCCTTCTTTTCCTTTCTTTTCTTCTTAGTTTTTCCCGTTTTCAGGGGTTAATTTCTTTTCTTTTCTTCTTTTTTCCCTTTATTCAAGGGTTAATTTTCTTTCTTTCCTTCTTCCCGTTGCTGTTTATTCAGGGGTTAATTTCCATAAATGTCCTATCTTTTTAAATTGGTATCTTTAATATTTTGAGCAATTTAGTTTTATTTTAAATTTGAGCACTTTCATTTTCTTTATTTTCGTTTAATTTTTGTTCTCCTTCTTTCAATTCTTTGAAGTTCGCGGTCGTAGCGTCATGGGCATTTCATAAATGTTCGCTGCTCATTGAAAGAACTGTGTATGTCTGTGTTCGTCCTTCAAGTGTTGTATTCTCTCTGTGTATTGTGTAGTTTTCAGTGCGCTTTGCTATGGGTACTTTCTGGAATTACGCAGCATGGCAGTGCGATGCGACGCCATTTTCGCTCATTTGTGTTTTGCGTTTTACACAGGACTGGTGAATTTTTTTACTGCGTTTCGGCAAAGCGTGATCCTTGTTCTCAACAATTTGAATATAAGAAGAAACGCCGTGTAACTTACTCTAAAAGGTGCGCCGGATAGATTTTAAAAGCGATATTTCAGCATCGGAAATAAACTTCCGCTTGAAGGTCATCGACCTCGCCGGTTTATTTGCTGAAAAATATAGCTAGGATTATACGCATTTCATTTTCTTAAATGTTTTGGAACCTTATGGTTTAACACGCTCAATGTAAAGCTATTTTCACGGTACACGAAGCGAAAGGTTATCTTGTGCGTCTGTCAAGCAGAAATGGTTTGTGGACGCAAAAATAACATGTGTCAGAATAACATTTTGTGATACTTGGATAATGTCTATTGTGATTTAGCAGCTAGTTGACAGTTTCACACAAAAAAATCAGATCTTACTTTTGAAATTCTATTGTTATAAACATCTAGCACTATACCAAGATATATTTCGTGTCGGCACGTATATACCTGTTTAAACCTCGAGAGGCAATGTTCGTCTTCTTCTTCTTGGGAATACTGCTCTTACATCACAGCGATGCTAGTTTACTTCAGAAGAGGAAAGGAGATTATCCCGATGCCAACGAGGTAAGAAAATACCGCACATGTAACTCATTTATAACGACGTGATGCGCAAATAATATTTTTTGTAGTTGGAACACAAGTACGTGAAGATTCATATATACACATGTATGACGTCGCAGGTTACTTTGAAGAGTAAATCTCTCGTCGCAGCTTCCCACTAAATTTACCCCAGTGTCATCACCCCGACTAGCAGTGTATTCACAAAATGTTTTCTTAGGCAGGATGTTATGCGAAAAGTGTCAAGCACGAGTGTGACAAAAAGTTTCGGACACAAGCCGAGGTAACAAGAAGCATACATCACCCATATTTGGCAATGCACAAAAATCCAAGAAAGCCATCCTAGTCCTGATATATGGTACAAGCACTCGATTAGCCGAAATGTTTGTAACACACGAGATTTATGAAGCTGCTCGATGGGAATCGAACTCTGTACCATGCTTTCAAGAAGAGGCACTCTGAATGCAGTAGTCCTGCGTGGAGGAAAAAACAGCAGGCAGTTGCTTACCAAAAAAAAAAATTATTTGTCGTTATAGCTTGCCACACGTCCCCCGCTGGACTGCGCCTTTATGTCAGCCGCCACCTGGACATATCTAGACAGCTTCGAGCGAACACAACCGCGAGCTTACTAATTTCGGTTGGTCATAAAACAGGAGTCTATCAAAGTAAGACACAGTGATTATAACTTTGATATGCGCTGTTTGAAAGTCGTTTTATTTGTTCCGACCCACACGCATATGCGATGATTGTGGACAAGCTTGAATCGGCTCGCTTCGATCGTTCCAGTCCGTGATCGCAGTTGCTTTCTGAGTCTCTTGTGCTGGCTGTCTTCTTCCTTTAACGCTCACGTAGAGCTCATATCTTGTTCTAGAAACGACAGTCAAGTTGGCGCTAAAGCTTGTCACACGCATCCCGTAGGGCTGCTTGGTTCCTGCTCATTTCGATGTGCTAAGATCGCATTCATGCATACCCAGATGCGATAGTAGTGTAATTAAACGGACACAGAAATACAGTTTAGGGACGCTGACAATAAAGGTGCCCTGACCTGGGTTTCATGCATGAGACACCTGTGGACAAAAATAGAAAACTTCTAGACCTCACTCTTATTTTCAATCAAGGACACGTGTGCTGGAGGTACGAACCCCGGTCAGCAAGACTGTTTCTGCCGTTCACATCAAAACACTCAAGAATCATTTAGAGATCCGTCGCCAGCACGGCTCTAAACTCTGCACTTCACAAATCACTGTAAACATCATATAGGAAAAAACTTAAAAAAACTTATGTCACGACTACGTGAATCAGGATATCCTACAAGTCTCATGGTACCCGCGTGTGAGAACATCTTCAAAAATGTGAAGCGTAGAAGACCGGAGAACGAAAACGCAGACAAAATTCGAGGAACAACTGCGGCGCTATCCTACATTCACGGGATCACGCACAAGTTGAAGAAGCTTGCCGCCAGAAATTAAGTTCAAGTAGTATGCTTTGTGCCCAACAAAGGCTACTCCACGTGCAGACAAGTTAATCAAAAAAAGGAAAAAAAAAAAACCTGCTACACGGCCGACAGAACGCAGTATACCCCATACACAACAGGAGTGGTGTACCATATTCCCCTTCCATGCCGCAAAAGCTACATAGGCCAAACGGGCCGATGTATCAAGGACAGAGACCACGTGCATGCAGCGTCATTTAAAGAAACAGCGGCAGGGTATCTGGCAGCTGATTGCAAGCCATGCCAGTGAAGTTCGGCTTTTAACAGCACAACCACTGTGGCCAGCAACAACAAACCTCGTGCAAGTGAGATGCTCGAGGCGCCTGCTATCCTGAAACACGCGAAAGATTTTGTCATCACCCTGTAAATCACCGTTCGCGAAAAAGAAAGAAAATACCTACGAAATCTCACGCTTTGAAAAGCAACAACTGCTTGTCGCAGGTTAGTTTAAAAATCAGTATTTTTTAGAAAATTCTGCGTAAATGTTCCGTATCATTTGTATAAGTGGAAATATCGGTAGTTATCTTTATTAGTGCAAAAGGTTAATTTAGATACTATGTTTAACGTACTCTACTCTCTGTATTGGACTCTCAACAAGGAAGCAAACGCACGAGGAAGAAGTTTACACTAAAACACCATTCGCGGTCAGCTGTTTGTCCTCTTCTGTCCTGTCTTTCTTCGTGTTCAAGTTAATTCTAAAGTTCAAAACTGATAGATATATATACAAATAATAAAGATTATCCCTGCTTCTGCCCAAGATACCTTTTCGGCAAATACTCAAGCTCTCTTTGTGAGAGTTAAAGATGGCCTGCTGACACACTTGTCGATGTGTCCTTCGATTCTTGCTGCCTCGATACTTTACCTGGTGCGCTGATTAGGGCTCCTTCACAGCACAGTGCAGTTTCTCAAAAGCGCTGAACACCAATAGTCCCTACATTGTTGTCCAGAATGTCCAGGGTTGGCGTTGACGACTTTGTTGGCATGCTCACGAAGGCATTCGTTCAGACAGCGACCAGCCGCGCCTATGTACACTCCCCCACGAGAAAGTGGGAAGGAGTAAATTACACCTTCTACACAGGGAACAAAGTTCAATCTGTGCTTCTTGGTGCAACTTACGGTGTTATTTGAAGCCGAATTTATCTTTTTACACGTACTGTAGAGCTTTTTGGGCGGCTGAAGAAACAACACCTATGTTAATTCTACTTCCTGCCCTCTTAAGGCTATGAGGGACCTTATGCATGTATGGTAATGCCACCGGTCCTCTTGACCTACCAACTCGCCCAGTCAGCAATCTTTTCAGCTAATTTTCACCTTCCGGATATAGACTTCTGTAAAAAGGTGGTGGAAAAAGACTTTCAACTAGAGGCCACTATTGCGCTTTTCTGCACGCAACTGAAAACCATTAACGGAAAAATTGTGTGATTATAAAAATCACAGTCAACGACACTCCCCCTCCCCCCCCCCCCCAAAAAAAAAAAAAACCTTTCCTGCTTTACGGAAGTTATACTAGAAAACCCCCGCAAAAAAGAGATGCATAATACGACAGTCTCGCTTGAACAAGCGAACGTATATGTGGATGTTCTTGATCGTGAAAGAATATAAAACGTGAGAAAAGTTGCCTCTGAAACAATTGCGAGTGCCCGAGCCCACCAGGGCAAACACGGCAAAGGAGGTTACCTAGACACATACTGTCTAAACTGGAACACCAAATACACGTTGAAAAGACACGATGAGAATTTAGCAGGCTCTAACGCTCCTAATGAAGTACTTGCAAGATACACTGTTGTGAAGAAAACGCTACACATTGTTTCTCGGACAAAGATGGACAGACCGCGGTGCTTCCAACGCGAAGCACGCCTTCCCAGGGCCGCAGCAACGTTTGACCAGTACCACCTGCTGCTCTAGTTGGCACGCCGAGGTACTTGACAGGAACACAGCTCCAAATAGTACCTTCGAAAGCCAAGGGTGTCGTGGCCCCAAACCCATGCCAAAGGCCGAATCATTTCTTTCAGTTCACAACTGCGGGAGCTGCATCGCAAAAACCTTTACTCAGGTTTAGCGCCTTAGTGAAACATTTTCTTTCTCGCTACAAAACAAAACATCCAAATCATCCGAGGACGCCAGCACTTTAACTCCTGTATCTCCGAACCTCTACCCTTGCAGTGTTTTTCATTTTTTTAGGCTCAAAAAGACGGGCTCTAGACGGCGTAAATAATAAAGGCAACATTGGTCACCCTTTACATACCAATGAATCAATGGGACTATGACGCGACAATTGATTGTTTATAATTATCTTGTGGAGTAGTTCGCCAAGGGCAACTTAAAGCCGCCTATTATATATTGTCCTAGCCGAGATAGCGCAGCATGTCGACCAGTACTGGGCCAACGTCGGCACGTACCGGGAACTGAACGGCGGAAGGCGGCCAGCGGTGCCACTGAGTAGCCAGCCCCTGCAGGCGTTGGCACTTCTCGGACCTGGATAGTCAGTCTCGCCATGCAAGTTCCGGCTACTGGCTGGCACCGGTTCCTGGCTGCTATTTGTGACCAGTCTCGCTGTTAAAGTACCAGCTCCTGCCGACATTGGTTTCTAGCTGTATTCTCTGACCAGTTTCGCCGTGAAGTTCCAGCTAATTGCCGATATGGTTTTCATTATGCATTTTGAGGCCAGTCTTGCCGCGAATGTTCCAGCTACTGGCCGACGCCGGTTCCTCGTTGCGATTTGTGGCCAATCTTACAGCCAAGGCTCCGCCTATTGGCCGACATTGTGTTTAGTGCATTCATTGCAAGTCCAGCCATGAACTTGAGACAACTAACTGACATCGCTTCGTCGGTGTAGCCACTGGACTAAAAAAATCTACAACAGTTATGGGTAATCGGCAATGTTTGACATTTCCCAAAATTATTCTAAGATGCAATGAACGTTTTATTATTGTTTAACCTAATAAAGCGATACTATTCTTAGACTGTTTTAGAACAGTTTCATTGCATTTACTTAATAATTACAGGGTTGTTTATTTTCAACGCCCACGAGCGGCTCTACTTTGAGAATGCGCTTCCCATAGCCACCCTGTCGTCTTGCTGACCGCGCATTCCCGATTACTTTGATCTGTATCATTGCACCGTCGGTAAGAACGAAGCCACGATTCGGGGCACTTTCGTGCATGGTTAGACCTGCACTAAATAGACGCGAATAGAAGAAAATGATAAAAATGGCATGCACAGATGAACGTTTTGATTTCCTCCAGTGTCATACAGATGTCAACGAAAAAAAAAAACAAAAAAACGCCAGATCGCTTCTGCCAAGCGGCATCCACGAACGTGGCAACCCGTAAACTGTACTTCGTTTTTCAGTCGGTGCGTACTGCCGATGCAACACGACAATGCGGCCGGTAAAGCAGCGTCCAAAGCGCAGTTACATGGCTTAAGTCATCTTCCTGCGCTTGTGTGACGAAATGCGCTGTGACCTTGAGCCCGAAAGATCGACGCACGCCTGGTTTAGCGAGCTCGCAACTTCCACCGCTCTGTCGGCTTATAGACGCGCGTTGAACCGGATTTTTCTTCTCTCCCGCGTCAGAGATATCTTTAGTTTTACGGCAGGGCGATAGGTAGACTGTGAGATAGGGTATGGTCCAGAAAAAAAGAGCGCCGGTCAGCGCGTTACTCCAAAATCTTAACCGAAATATACGACGAAGATGAAAACAACAACACTATTTTAAATGACCTGTATACATAGAAACAAATGCTGCCGTATATGTCGTTTTTAACGTACTTTTTTGATGCTAAATCTACAATAGAAAGAGTTATTTTATTTATGTTTTTTCGGGTGCTTAAAATAAGGTGGTTGCAATGTTTAATCAAATATTTAAACATATTTTCAGGTTATCCAGAAGCTCCCTCAAACGTACATGCTTCAATCAGTTGAAAATTATTCGGATTTAACTTGTGGTTATCAAGTTTTCTACAGTGGGACGTATGGAAACAAAACTTACTCAAATTATGACCTATTCTTTCTCTACATGGACGGTAGTCTGTGAGTATGTTATTTGCGTTTAACATACAAAAACTATCGTTGATATATTACAACAAGATTAGAGTTTTAACCTGTTTACTTTGCAGATTTAACCAGCCACTTTATATAAGAAATGTGACTGGGTACATAATTACTATGAGCATAGAACCAGGTGCGCTGAGGTTTCTTTTGTATGGAATTCGTTTAACCGCATAAGCGGTGACATAACGAACTACGTCCGAAGTCTTTTTCTAACACGCTGGATATCCACTTATGTGTTCATTTCTTTCGGTCTATTCGCTGAGTTTGTAGGCAATTGGGTAGTGTTCTACTTTTATGTTCACGCTAAATTTGGAAGAACCCTTAAGACTTTGCAACAATTTTGCAATCAGTAATTCAATCCAGTTCTATTCAAGTAGATTCGATGGTGGTTGACCTTGTTTTTCGTAGGAACTGACCAGCTGTTGATACGTTTTTTAAGCACTGGCCTATTGTTTTAGGAAAAAGTGAATGGGAGTAGCACCGTCGATGTCATAGGAATATAATCCAGTCCGCCGATTGTCGGCTAGTCTATACCTCGCTGGGTTGATAGTTGTGCAACCAATAACATCTTAAGACCGTACCCACGCTCAGGTACTGTACCTACCGCGAAAGCATGAGTGCGCTTCAAGATAGAAACTCGCAGATAGCCGGTATGCTTCAAATGTAGCAGCAATCAATGCATCGAAGTTATTACATATGGTATGCTACACGTGTGGTTTACAAGAAACTTTTCTTCTCAAAAGCTTAGTGTAACTTTTCACTATCTGCATTTTGAACTCGAAATGCAACTAGAATTGTTTGCGGAAAGCCGAAATCCAGGTTGCAGACAGAGGAATCGTTTTTAAAAACTTGAAATCTAGATGGACTTCAGATGAATTTCAAGTTCCATAATCTAGATTGCGAAAAGTTATACTGGGTATTTCGGTAGGATTGCTCTTCTAAAATAATTTATATTGGTCGACTTATTTGTTTTTGTGACAATATTTCATTTATTTTTGAGCAGAATCATGGTTTGCAACAGAATACAAACTTGAGATTGTGTTTTCCGACATGATGTCTTGTATGATAATAAAAACACCGGACAACTGGTTTCCTCAAAGTGGGTGCGAAAAACTAGCTAGAGCACAAGTGGGGCATGTTGGTGGTTCAAAGCATTTACATTAAGTAATTGTTTCGAATTAACACTGTATTCTATCAGAAATTGAATAGCGCACAGAAAAATATAGTCTCTGCTCAAGGTGCTAATTAACTTTTCAAAATGGCACGACTTTTTACTGGTACAACTTAGTAGTAATGTTAGTATGATTATGTAAACGTATTCGGCTCTGGAATTGTGTCTCTTCCTAAAACAATGAACACAAGCATCTCGCATATAAACCAACCCAAGACGCGGTCACGAATTTTGTTCTGCGCGGGAAATTCAGTAACTTGAGGAAACAATTAGCTTCTTCTGACATAACTGAAGTTACGGAAGGGATGAAAACAAGAACACATAAAAAGAAGGGACAACAGAAAACGTCTACGAGCAGAGCTAATAGTTTATTGAAAACAACCCTTTTATAGAGACAGGGCACCCCTGTCGACGCCAGAAACCTCTTTACGCGCTCACTTCTACTATTTGCTTGAAAGAAAACAATAAAAACAATCTCCCCCAACAATATCAACAAGCTTCAGGCCCAGGACCCAGCAAGTGATATTAAACATACCTTGATTTTTCAACCCCAACCTTCTCGTCGTAATACAGCATACAAAAAGCTATATTATATTTGAAAACACTTCTGGCTTCTTTAAAACGATTGAGGGCAGACTAACACCATTTTCCTTTACAACTGATACTAACAGACTATTTGACGACATGTTTTAATTGATTTGATTTTACGCTTAAAATTATCGTAATGTTCCAACCAAGAAAATAATTGTTGCACTGCGCTAAATGCTTTCCAACCTTTGAATCACGCAACTTTGAAAAAAACCTTGTGTTCTTAAAATCTATCGTCCACGCCGCTGTCTGTCTGCCCGATGTTCAAAAAAAAAGAAAAACTACATTCTAAATGCATGCCATACACTGCGCATTTCCTTCGCTGAATAGTAGAATATTTATACCTTTTTCACTTCCTTGGCGATGAATGGAAAAAGGCGTCAGCTTCCAAAGGCGAATATCAATTCATTCTTCGCGGTTACATGGTTCAGGTTATTCCTTAGAAGCTACTTGGAGCACTGGGAAGAACCCTTTGCTTAAGCAAGGTAAGCGTGGTAGAAAAAAAAGGGCTACAGTTCGTTTTGTCTACATTTCTTTTATGTAATGTCATACAATTTGAAAGCGCTATGGGCTCGTTATGATGTAACATTGTTTTTACACAAACGTTTGTTTAGTAGGTACGCCTTTCTCTGTTGACCAAAGTTTATGCAAACTTATTCAGATTATCCCACTGAGTGTAGGAAAAGTGTTATACATATGACATTCCTTTGCCATGTGCATTTTTGTACGACGGTCAAACTGGCCGCTGCATGAACGATATGATCTTAGAACAGAGGAGAGCGGTTTCGTCGAAGTCGCTTAGTTTAGAGACTGTACTGGATTTGGCGAAGTGCAACAACTGGTTTCCGGGCAGCTGCACGTGGATTTTGAAGAGAAAATATGATCAGGTTAAAGCTTGACATAGCACGGAATGAATGGAGCAGTTCGAGCAGAGAAGTAGCTTGATCATGGCCGAACTCGCTGCAGGACTGGAGAATGCACAGCAAGTTTGCTCTCGAGGTGAACTACGCATTTCACCTGTTTCAGTATAAATGTAGAATGCCTAGTAAGTGAATCATACAATCACTTAGTGTTTCTACAGTGGCGTATGGATCTTCGTACGAGAAGGTGGCGATAAGCATAGCTCGGTCGGCCGGCCAAATAGCTATTAAGTCCACGGTCCAGCAAGCGGTCTCCCCTGCTCTGGATTTTTCTTGAGCGCTAAGTCCTAGAGGTAGCACACCAATAAAGAAGAAACCGTTTGCATATTCCGAATAAGGTTGGTTCCCCGTGTACATAAATATTCCCTTAGGTGGACAATGCCCTGCGAATAGTGTACAAACACAACACGTCATTTTGTTATGAAATCTCGCGTGCGAAATATTAGTTGTCTGCTCAGCTGCGTGCGGATAACGTTTTTGACACAGAAGCGAATGGTTTGTCGGTTATAAGCTCACGTATGTACGCATTTTCTTTGTGTATTCGTGTGTTTATGTGTGCTTATTTGTAGATTCATTATCAAACTGATTTATTAATATAGCCAAAGTTCGAAGCTAAAACCCTCAAGCATTTTCTTATTTTTCACTAAACCTTCTAAGCCAGCAAAGGATATACGAGTGCTTCACACACACGCTTAGACGGCATAAATAAAGACTAAATATTGAACATAGAGGAAGCTTTACTTTCTGTTCAATCAGTAAAAATTATGTTAAAAAAATGTTTGGGGGAATGGACAGATGACCTCAAAAGTTTCTGTATTTGAGCACGTTTCCAAAAATACACCAATGATCTGGTGTCCATTTCTGGGCTCTTGAAATTTGAGTGTTCGCGGGGAAAACTAGTTTATTGTCATGTTTAGTCAGCACAATATTGAAACAAGCATAAGGCGGCAATAGCTTCTCCAGAACCATTCAATGTTATTTTTAACTGATTATTTACAGTCTGTGACCTGATGATGACAAAAGAAACGTTTTCTACACCACCACAAGCTTGCCTCGAAAACTATAAAAGGCACTGCAGATCGCCTGTATTCAACTATACCATACACGGTTGCCCTTACCCAGAAGTATAAAAAGAGAAACTCCATAAAGGTTCTGCAAATTTTAATAAAGGAAGTCATAGACTCTATATGTTCTTTGTACTACCAGCTTTGTTTCGCTTTCGCTTAGCATTTTTAAAGCCTACCAAGTTTTGAAGCGATCCCAGGCAGCACGGCTTCGCTATCCAGGAGGTGTTGTCCAAGCTTTATTCAGCCGTGACACCATCACCATTGCATTATCTCAGAGAACACAGCAGAATCACAACTACGCAGCGTGGTTCATGTCTTGGTTCAGGCTACTCTTGAGCTTGGGCCGATATATTTTCACCCGCTCGTGTGCCGTGCGAAGAGATATCTGCAAGTATCCTACTCCTTGGATATGAAGGTAACGCTTATTTCTATATATACCGGGCGCGCAGGGCTCAAATCTCATCAGAACATAGCCCCAGTCATTCGAGCAAGATGCCAAAGTTTGAACACTTACCTTCACTGAAATAAAAAAAATGTAAAGGTGAAAAACTGTTTACGTGTATGAGATGCCGCTGTTTGTGACCACATCACACAGATGGCACCACTTGCAATTGAGGCTTCCCGCGCTCCCTGACTTGTCTAAGCTCCTACAATACCTGAGAAAAGCATCGTATCCTTTCCCGAGCCGTATAAATTGTTAATAGAAGAAAAAATCCAAAATAGTAGTCACGTGTTATTATTTTTTTTTTTTGTGAAAAGGCATGCAGATAAATACCGAGGAAGACGTCGTCTGCTTCTGTCTTCACGAACGCCGACAGTCATCTACGTGCACCTGCATTTATTATTAATTTTTTACTTTTATTTTATCACCAACAGGTGTTCCTTATGCGAAAGTTCACGCGAAAACAGTGGAGTCAGGTCGTACTGTAGTACGCGGAAATAGAAGGCTTTAAAAAGGTCAAGCGCAATTTCTTCTTGGAGTTCGGCTTGCGGCCTCCTTCAAAGTCGGTGATCTGAACCTTGGCCTGGATTTTTTGCAGAAGAATGTAGTGTCAAGAACAAAACGCACGTCTTCCACGTTTTTTCTTAAACGGAATAGCTCCCCTTCGCCGTCGTCGGTGCCTTTGAGTCAGATCCCCATTTTTGTATTTGCGAAGAGCCGCACGTTTGTTCGGCGTATCCGAGCAAACCGTGCGCAAGGCAATCAGCTAGATTCGCACGTACAAGCTTGATTTGAATCGTGAGTTGTTGCGTGGTGACCACGAGATGCGGCTCGCCTTTTGCCGGGAAGAACTCTTCAGGATTGCACAAGATCCATCGCATTTGCAGTTTTCGCTGTTAAGCGATGAGGCGACATTTCAGCTGGACGGCAAGGTCAACACGCAAAACTGCCGCTACTCGAGTTCGACGAATCCCCAATGAACGCTTCGGAGGGCTTTGCAGACGCCGAAAGTAACAGTTTGATGCAAAATATGGAAAGACGGCGTCGTTGGCCTTTTTTTCTTCGACGAAAACGTGTATGGAGTCACCTACCAGCAGGTGCAGATGACCTGCAGATGATACAGGATGGGTTTCTTCCTGAGTTTGAAGCATAGAGTTATTACAATAAACGCTAGAGGCTCAGCTGGCGCTAGTGTGCTGTTGCAAATTGAAGCAGACAGCATGCAGTCAGAAATTGACTTCCGGTAATGCATTTCTATGGGAAAAAGCGAGTGCATTTTCCCTCTGCGCTCGATTATAAGAGCAAATATCACTGATAATTTGTACGTGCTAGGCACATTGGAACATTTCTTGGTTACGCAGACGAAATAATTGGTCAGTTGCAGCATTTTTATTTAAAATTCATAGTATGAAAAACGGTGTTAAAACCGCTTCGTACGTGTATTAATGTGCACTGTCGGACACTGTTAGCGCGAACACGGCATGGACGCTTTCCAGCATGGGGGATATACGTGCCAAACGAACGAAGGACATGTGGAAAACCAAGAGACGGCAAGAACTACGCAGTAACACTGGATAAGTAAATCCTTGTGCATGCAGACGATCAAAATAAATTGAAAGCCACGTAATGTAGTCAGAATTGCAATAAGTAAGTACTGCTTTATCCTTTCTGCCCATGAATATGTGCGAAGATGCTTGTTCTGGGTTCAAATAATCACCCGCACGCTCCAAATCTTTGCAAATAGGGGAAGCCAGAGAGCACGTACCCGATAAAAACTGCCCGACATAGAAAATAATAAAAAGACACCTTTCGTAGCTCACGTGCTTTATTTTTTGCGTTCGAATGTTTTTTTAACCGATCGTAAAGGTGCACGACGGAGTCATTTTCATCCAATGACAGGACGGGCAAATTAGCAATATATGAGCACCACCGAAATGCTAGCAAACCTTGAACACACTCTACACCCTTTCGATCGTTAGTTTGCTTAGACTCGTCGCTCGTTTTCACATACCATTTTTGAAACAGAGGTTTGGACCTGAAATAGAGCGAAGTTTAACATCGTTCAGTGGTAGAGAAAAATGGTGTAACTAAAGCAATTACGCTTTCACAATACCAATAAAGGTGCACACTATCGGGCACAACCGAAATGACAAAAGTTATTTATGTTATTTTCCGGCGAAGACACATAATTCACGCGCGTTTTTCTATAGGAATACACAGGGAGGCTGGAAATGTAGACTGCATGCTGTCTGCTTCAATATGGAACCGGAAGTCCCGTAGACACTAGCGCCAGCTGAGCCTCTAGCGTTTGTTGTAATAACTCTATGGTTTGAAGCAATGCTGATAAGGCGGAACGTATGCATTTTTATGCAAGATGGGGCGTCACCCCACTGGGGGACAAGTGAAAGGTACTGACTGGACATTATCTTCCCAGGAAGCTGGATGGGCCGGAGATCGCCGAACATGCCGTGGCGGTCCCGATAGCCAGACCTCACAATATGCGACTTTTTCGTTTAGATATTAGCGAAGTTTCAGGTTTACGAGGGCCGTATCTCCATACTCGACGTCTTAAAGCAGCGCATGGAGGCAGCTTTCGCTCCAATCAGGAAGAGGATACGAGTTGCGGCATTTGGAGAGTAAAATGCCATAGCCCTGTACTTGGCGGATAGGAGGCCATGTCGAAGCCCTGCTTCCGACAGAAGTAGAGCCGAAGGGCCCTGCCTATAAGTGATCTGACAACAGTCTACGGAGCGAACATACACCTTCCAGTGAAGTGTACGGTTTATTTATTTTCATAAATTGACAAACGCTCCTTTAAGGGCTGAGATAATAGTAAACGTGTACACGAACACCCCAATAACCAATTATTAGAAAAAACATGTGTCTCTGATTAGAACACTTGTTTCTCATATCGATATGAATGTAATATACGGGCATCTAAATTTTGACATCGATCCTATCTGGGTAACTAACTGGTCGCGCGCTGCTAAGTGTGACGTAGAAGCGCGCGACGAGTTAGCCAATCCTATTCCATCCTAACCTCTTCAGATATCAGCAACATTTGTTTCTGACATCTGAAAACAAATATTGATTTTCGATAAACGATAATTTATTATCGATCAATAAATTTACCATCGACCGATAATCGGTCAATGGTAGATTCATTGGTAGATGCCAAAGTTTTAACGTAACGTCAAGTGAAGTCACAGAATTTTAAAACTCCCCCGAAAAAAAAACTTTTATCTTTGTCCCTCCTCTGGCATCGAACCAGCAAACTTTTGTTCAGCAGCCCGAGGCGCTATTTCACCGCAACTGATGCAAGTGTCTCTGTCGTGCTTAGACGTCCGAAGCATTTGTGGGAAGTGCGAGGACTCGCCGCTCCTTTACGGCGTCAAGTCCAGATAATAGTTGGTGATTCTTCCAAAAGAGGGAGCTTGAAATGTACTCGCGCTTAAGATGTACACGTGGGAAAGTGTGAGTACACACCGCTGGATGTCACAATGTCCAGTTAGGACCAAATGGTGATATCGCCACAAGGTGTCGCTTAAGATATACTCGATAAAAATGTTTACTCTGGCATAACATAAGATAATGTTAATAGTAAAGTTTAGAAATTTCGCCACCTATGCAGGTCGCATCTTCAGTACATACTAACACAACTGAGGCGGGCAGTCAACCAGTTACTCTCCCCCTCCCCTTCCCCTCAAACCGGTTGGGACTACCCTCCCCCCCCTCGCCCTTAGTCCTCATCCTTCCTGCCTCTGCAAAACCGGCCGGGACACGTATTCTCGTCCCTGTCGGGACGGCGCCTGCCAACCCACCCAAAACGAGGAACGGGGGAAACCAAGAGAGCGGGGCTGGAATTCTCCCAGTCCCCTCCTTTCGAACTGGCCGGGAGATTCGCCCAAGGCCTCAGCCGCACCGTACGGTCCCTGTGAGACGAAGTCAACTTATCACAAATGTCCCCGTAAATGTCCGGCGGAAAGCCACGGTTAGTGTTGCACGCGGATAGGTCACGACGAATGAACAATGATTCAAGTAACTTCCTTGGGCCCCCGCTGGTCTCGACCCAATGGCGTTGCAATGTCCAGGCCAAAGGTGTGGCCCGTCGTCCACCAATGGTCGACAAGTTGTCTTTTATTGTGTCGCGTGCGTGGCCCTGGCCACGTCTCTTTTGTATTCCTTCAGTCTGGTAGTCCTCTTCCTTCCTGTCTCGCCAATGTACGTACCATCACAACCGCCGCACTTCACTTTGTACACCACCTCACTCTGGACGTCCGCAGGGTTGCGGTCCTTTGGCTTCGGAAACACATTCGCCAGAGTGTAATGAGGTTTAAGCACAGTTTGTATGCCCAACGGACCTAAAGCTCTCGTTACTTCGTCGCGAACATATGGGACAGACACAACCGATGCGTTCTTTTCCCGTGAGACACTCTCCCTACCCCTGTGCATGCGCTTCAGAGTAGCGGCAATAAACGGCTTTGGATAGGGGCGTTCTTTTGAAGCATTAACTACGTTGTTTAGTTCCTGCTTCCGGAGGCTCTCGTTTGAGGATACTGCATCACAACGACATAAAAACGTTCTCACCACAGACCTCTTATGTTCCGTAGGGTGGTCGGAATTGTAGGTAAAAAAATTATCAGTGTTGCAAGGCTTGCGGTACACTGCCGTCTCTATACTGCCGTCACCACCCCGCGCTCAAGTATGTCTAAAAAAGGCAAAACACCATCTTTCTCTCTCTCATAAGTAAATTGAATGGCGTGGTGAACGCTGTTCAGCGCCACGTAGAGGTCATGCAGGTTGGCCCTTTTCAAAATAACAAACCTGAGGTCCACGTACCTACAATATGCCTTAACAGGGAAAGGTATTGCGCTCACAACCTGTGTTTCAACATTCTCCATAACCAAGTTTGCCACGGGTACAGAAACAGGACTTCCCATGGGACACCCTTCAATTTGATATTAAATCACGTTGGCAAAGCTGAAGTAGGTTTGGTTCAAGCAAAACCGCAATAAAATAACAATCTCCTCCTCCAGCAAGGAAGTACAGCTTGGCAAAGTTGAATCATCCTTTAGACGCGCCTCAACTACATCAGCAGCCAAGCGAATGGAGACATTTGTAAACGAAGAAATGACATCCAATGCCACCATCACATCGTCGTTCCCCAGCTGCTGAGTGAAAATATATGTGACAAAATCAAGGGAATTCCGAATAGACCGTGAGTTCCTGTCTGTCAAAGGCCTCAACAATTCAACTAAAAACTTCGACAGGTTGTAAGTTGGCGAACCGACAGACGACGCAATATGGCGAAGAGGGCAGCCGGCTTTGCGCATCTTGGGCAACCCGTACATCTTAGGAGTCGCCCGATCTGACGAAAAAAGTCGGTGGTATAACGTTTGATCCAGCCGACCCTTGCTCCGTAATCCTCGCAAATCATCAACGAGCTGCTCTCGGAATTGTTGTGCGGTCGCTGTTCAGTTTCAGGAATTGCAAAGGGACATTCAAAATTTTACGCATTTTCTCGTCATAGTCAGTCCAATCTAACAACATAGCGCCCTTCCCATTTTCAGCACTAAGGATAACTATGGAGGCGTCAGCTTTAAGATCAACTAACGCCGCGCGTTCCCCAACACTAATGTTCGTACCTGTACTCTTGACATTTGCCAAGACGCTTACAACGCGGCTACGGACCAAGTTGACCCCTGCCGTATCCCTGACATGACGACATATCTCCTCGACCTGCTCGATAATGTCCCGTTTCGGGACTCTCCGCGGGCAAGAACAAAGTCCAGTTACTTCGCCAACAGACTCACGTGGTCTTCGGAAAGTAACCTTGAAGAGAAGTTATGCACGGCTGCCGAACTCTGACGCTGCGGCCGGTCCTGGGGCAGCAGTCGGGAAAGCTTCTGGCGATGAATCTTTGAGTTCTTGTATCTTTCGAAATCATCAGTCCGCTTGCGAGCCCTGATATTATTGTAGAAGTCATTGGGACGTAGTTTCGTTTGAAGGCAGGTTTCAGCTGCATACATACGAGGTCTTGCCTGTTGTATTTTGCTTGTTATCCTGGATTCGTACTTTCAAAGAGTTGCGGCTGAAGCACCAGCCAGCTTCCGGCAATAAAGGGTGTCGACCAGAGGCTTGCAGTGGAGGCTTTTTGGGCCCATGTTGTGGTTGAGGCATTCGTAATTGAAGCATTGCGGACACTCCAGGCCGACGATCTTTGTAGACTGCTTGACGTACTCTCTCACCGTGCCAAGAAGAATGCATCCGTAAAGAACTAGAATAAATGCAAAAATGTTTCAAAAGCCAGGTGAAATTATGATTAAAAACGTCTACACTGGCTTAACATGACAAAATGGTAACAACAAGGTTTAGACGTTTCGCCACCTATGCAGGTGGCATCTTCTGTATATACTGACACAACTAAGGCGGGCAGTCAACCAGCCACTCTCCCCCTCCCCTTTCCCTAAAACCGATCGGGACTACCCCCCCGACCGCTGCCAAATCGGTCGGGAGAACTACTCTCCTCCCGGTCCGGACGGCGCCCGCCAACCCGCCCGAGAGGAGGAACGGGGGAAACCTGGAGAGCGAGGCTGGAATTCTCCCGCTCCTCCCCCACCTCCTCACGAACCGGCCGGGAGATTCACCCACGGCCGCAGCCGCACCGTAGAGTCTCTGTGAGACGAAGTCTACAAATCAGATATGTCCCCTTAAATGTCCGCCAGGAAGCCACGGTTAGTGTTGCACACGTATGGGCCCCACCGCTGGTCTGGACCCAACGTCGTTGCGCTGTCCAGGTGAAACCTGCGTCTGTCGTCCAGCAATGGTCGACAAGTTCAGTCTTTGATCGTGTCACGTGCGTTGCCTGTGCCACTTCTCTTTTGTGTTCATTCAGTCTAGTTGTCCTCTTCCTTCCAATGTACAGTGCCTCTCAAACTTAACGCCGCCACTCGTTTACACCCGGTTACGCAAATATTGATATATTGCATGCTACCAGAAGATAAATTGGTCGCTGCAGCTGCTCGAATACCTTCCCCTGGTTGGGTTCTCATCGGGGACGCGAATGTTCACCAAGCAGTTCGACCACTAGGTTCAGGAATAGCTCAACAAGTAAATAAACCGGACGATCTAGTGGCGGCGTTAAGTTTGAGGGGCACTGTACATAGCATCACAATCGCTACACTGCACTTTGTACATCACCCCACTCTGTACGTCCGTAGGGGTGTCAGGAATGTTTAAATTACGAGTGCCTCAACAACAACGTGGTACCGAAAAGCCTCCACTCCAAGCCTCTCGCCGACACCCCCTATGGCCGGAAGCAGCCTGGTGACTTCAGCCGCAACTGTTTGAAAGCGCGAATCCAGAAAAACAAGCAACAAATACAACAGGCAAGACGTCATATGTATGCAGCTGAAACTTGCCTTTGAACGAAGCACGTCCCAATGACTTCCATGCTATCACCAGGGCCCGCAATCGGGCTGAGGAGTCGGAAAGAGACAAGAGCTCTAAGATTCATCGCCAGAGCTTTAACGACTGCTCTCCCAGCACCGGCCACATCTTGAGAGTTCGGCAGTCGTGCATAGCTTCTCTTCTAGGTCTCTTTTCGAAGACCAGGCGAGTCTGTTGGCGAAGGGACTGAACTTTGATATTGCCCCGCGGAGAGTCCCGAAACGGGACATTATCGTGGATGTAGAGGCGAGATTTCGCCAAATCAGGGATACCACTGGGGTCAACTTGGCCCGAAGCCACATTGTAAGCGTCTTGGCGAATTCCGAAAGTGCCGGTACAAACACTAGTGCTGGGGAACAAGCGGCGTTAGTTGATCTTAAAGCTGACAGCTCCATAGTTATTCTTTTTGCTGACAAGGGGAGGCGCACTGTGTTGTTGGATTGGAATGACCATGACAAGAAAATGCATAAAATTTTGAATGTTCCTTTGCAATTCCTGAAACCGAACAGCGACCCCACAACGAAATCCGAGAGCAGCTCGTTGATCATTTGCGAGGACTACGGAGCAAGGATCGCCTGGATCAAACGTTACACCGCCGACTTTTTTCGTCGGATGGGGCGAGTCCTAGGATTTACGGGTTGCCGAAGATGCACAAAGCCGGCTGCCCTCTTTGCCCTATTAATTCGTTTGTTGGTTCGCCAATTTTCAACCTGTCGAAGTTCTTAGTTGAATTGTTGAGGCCGGTGACAGACGGGAACTCACGGTCTAGTCAGGATTCACTTGATTTTTATATTCGCACTTAGCTGCTGGGGAACGACGATGTGATGGTGTCATTTGATGTTACTTCTTTGTTTACAAATCTCCCCATTCGCTTGGCTGCTGATGCAGTTGAGGCGCGTCTGAAGGATGATTCAACGTTGGCAATCAGTACTTCCTTGCTGGTGGGGGAGATTGTTATTTTATCGCGGTTTTGCTTGAACCAAACCTACTTCAGTTTGGCCAACGTGATTTATTATCAAATTGGAGGGTGTCCCATGGGAAGTCCTGTTTCTGTTCCCGTGGAAAACTGGGTTATGGAGCATGTTGAAACACATGCTTTGAGCTCGCTACCTTTTCCTGTTAAGATGTATTGTAGCTACACGCATGGACGACACGCTTGTAATTATGAAAATGGCCAACCTGCATGTCTCCCACTCGGCGCGGAACAGCGCTCACCCTGGCATTCAGTTTATTTATGAGACAAAGGAAGATGGTTTTTGCCTTTTTTGACGTACTTGTGCGCCGGGGTGGTGACGGCAATATAGAGACGGCAGTGTACCGCAAGCTTTGCGACATTGGTAATTATTCAACCTACAATTCCCACCACCAAACGGAACATAAGCGGTCTGTGGTGAAAACGTTTTTATCTCGTCGTGATAAAGTGTCCTCAAACGAGAGCCCCCGGAAGCAGGAACTAAATGTAGAGTCCCCGGGTGTGGGGACGTGTGTCAAGAACATCCAGTCCAGTCGGAGCTCTGAAGAAGACTGCTTTATGTAACGAAACATTCCTATTATATCGCAGAAAACAAGGAAAAGGAAGAATGATGATAGCGTGATACATAGGACAACACAGAGAAGAAAAGGAAGTGATAACGAAACATGAACGCAACATTTCTTCCCCCCCCCCCTTAAATGACAAGTAAAGAAAACTAAAAGTGAATATAATACAGCCGGGAAAAAGAGAAGGATAGAAATAGGACATAGCGTACAAGACATATAGACAACACGCCATTAGTTACATATGTCAACACAGTTTCAACACAGTTTTAACACGCATGCGAACAATACAGTTATTATATTGAAACACATCCACATCATTCAGACTTAGGTGTTCCTGGCCAGGAACTATAAAGCTAATCACGCTTCCTTACACGCATCGATTTCCATGGACTCCTATGTACACTTTGTTAATCAAACAAAATCGCCATAGTACAAAGGTGGTCGACGGTTTCGACGTGGCCTTTGCATTCCTGGCAGTCGGGGCGTTTCTATTGCACTGTCTGGCGAATGCGCTGCCCTTCCGGAGGGGAAAGGCTCACCGACCAGCGACAGTCCTCTTTGTCCCGAGCCACGTCCCGACGGCGTTGCACAGGGTTCCATCCTGAGTTCACGTGAGTGTCTTGGGGTCCCGAAGGGTGGCGGTGTATATGGTCGACGCTGTTGTCTTTGCCACTGTATCGGGCTAGTCAAGGAAGTCTGTATGTGTGGTCGGTGCTGTTTTCGCTGCCACTGCGTGGGAGTAGCTCCGGTTGCCTGCCAGTCACTTGGACAGCCCACTTGAAGTGGGCTGTCCAAGTGTATGGCTCCTTGTTGCTGGGCTGCTTTGATTGTGCGAGATCGTCTCAGGCTCTGGGACGACAGACAACTTTGAAGCGTTCCACGCCCTGCCATCCTCAAGTCGGTACGTCCATCTCCCGACCTGCTTTATTATTCGCATAGGAGGAGTGAACGCTGGGCTTCCCTTGCGTATATTGCCCAGCTTCTTTACTCTAACGAGATCACCCACTCTAAAACGCGGTGTCTTGGCCGCCCATCTTCCGTCAGTGTAGCACCCGCTCTTCTCTTGTGTTTGCCGTACGCGGTCGCGCATTCGCTGCATTTCCTCAACAGTATTCTTAAGGAACTTCGTGTACGAGAGTCCAAGGATGTGTAGCCTGTTGCCCGGCTTGCGACCGTGGAGGAGAAGAGCGGGAGAAAGTTCCGTAGTAGCGTGCTGTGTACACCGGTAAATGAAAATGTAGTCCAGAACAGCGGCTTGCAGCGATCGGTTCTCGAGTGTAGCACACTGCACGTAGGACTTGAATGTGCGATTAAATCTTTCAACTTGCCCATTGGCTTACGAATGGTAGTTCGAGACCAGCTGGTGCTTTATACCACGATGAGCCAGGAACCTCTTAAACTCCTGGAACGTAAACTGGGAAGTGTACTTCCGGCCACTTGGAGAAGTAATCGACCATCGTGATTACATAGCGGAAAGCCGGTGATGCTCTCTCGAAGGGACCGACAATGTCAATTCCGGCCTTCGACCACGGCCGCTCAGGCAGTGGGACTGGTTGCAAGGGTGTTGGCGATGTCTTCGTGCTTTTGTCAGCGGTTCTGCAAACACCGCATGCTTGTACTGCCGCTTTTACGTCCGCGTTCATGCGTGGCCACCAATAGAGATCACCAAGGTGAGTCTGTGTCCTGACGATGCCTGGGTGACCCTCGTGCGCTCGCGCGATGAGTGGCTTTCTCATGCTCGCAGGAACGACGAACTGATCACCCCGTAGCAGTAGACCATCGTACACAGAGAGTGTGTCTTTAATGCTGTAGAAGATGGCTTCGTCAGAAGACGACTCCCTCCACGGTGGCCATTCCGAGGTGACAAAGGACATCACGGCGGTCAGTTCAGGGTCGTCAGCTGTTTCCTCTTGAAGCTGAGCCTTTGTGATGCATTCGTCTTCCAACGCGGTGAAAGACACGATCTCTTCGTCGAAATCTGTGCCACCTTCGTCAGTTGGTATGGGGAGCCTGGAAAGTTCGTCCGCGACCTGATTTTCGCTGCCCCGCTGGTATTCCACTTGGAAGTTATGCTTCAGGAGGCGTGTCGACCACCGAGTGAGTCGGAGTGGACGAAGTCCAGCTCCTCGCGTGCTCAACAAGGACGCGAGAGCCTGGTGATCTGTGCGTAATGTGAAACGGCGACTCCACAGGTAGGTGTGCCATTTCTCGCACGCCCACAAGCAGGCAAGGGCTTCTCGCTCTCCGGTGGAGTTCTTGCGCTCAGCCGGAGTGAGGGTACGTGAAGCAAAGGCGACAGTCTGTACTTCCTTGCCATGAGGCTGCTGGAGCACTGCTCCAAGTCCATATGCGGAAGCATCCGTGGCTACGATGATGGGCAGGCCTGATTTGAACATCTTGAGAGTTTTAGCCGATGACAGCAACCTCTTCACACGCCGGAAGCTCTGGTCAGCATCTTGATCCCAAATGTAAGGCGTGTCCTTTCGGAGGTACCTACGCAGAGGCTCCACCTCTGAAGCCAGATGGGGTAGGAAACGAGAATAATATTCAACCCTCCCGAGAAACGATCTCAGTTGCGTCAGATCTGTTGGAATGGGAGCAGCCTGTAGGGCATCCACCTTTGGTTGCAAAGGAGCAATTCCGGCTTTACTAACTTTGTGTCCCAGAGAAGAAAGTTCTGCGACGTCGAAAACACACTTGTTGTTTAGCTTCAGGCCCACGTCAGAAATCCGTTGGAGTACTTCCCGCAGACGTTCCAGATGTTCTTGTGGGGTCCTGCCGAACACGACAATGTCGTCAAGGAAAAACAAAACCCCTTGACAACCATGCAGGATCTTGGACATCATATTTTGAAAAATTTGCTGGTGCGGAAGCCAAGCCGAAACATACTCTTTTAAAGCGAAACAGCCCTTCGTGTGTGATGAATTCTGTGATATCACGGCTGTCGGGATGTAAGGGCACTTGGTGGTATGCTGCTGCAAGGTCCAATTTCGAAAGTGATGTGCGCCGTGAAGCGCATTCAGTAGCTCTTCGATGTGTGGAGGGGGTAGCTGTCAATTACCACCGCTTTGTTAGCGCTACGGAGGTCCACGCACATCTGAATGGTCCCGTCCTTTTTCTGCACTATCACAATGGGTGACATCCATTCCGAGGTATTGATGCGTTCAATGACCCCTGCTTCTTCGAGACGCTTAATCTCTTCCGAAACAGGTTGGCGAGCAGTTTGCGGAATTCGCCTCATACGATGTTTGACAGGTGGAACTGAAGGACGAGTTCTCACCTTGCACTTGATCCCCTTGACTCTACCCAGGCCAGGGATGAACAGGTGATTAAAGTGCTCGAGACACGGTGGAAGTTTCGGCTGTAAAGATGCAGGTTTTTCCGCCGTAGCTGCAGACGGTGGCATCACTGTCGCCCGTACTCGCCGCTGTTGCCGATCCGCCCACTCTTCCTCCAGCGCCGCCGAAAAGTCATCCGGTGGTGACTGTACGCCGGTTGATGTTGAAGAATCTGGTTGTCGACCTTCTATGATGTCAGCAGTCTGTGTTTGTAACACAGAAGGATCTGGCGGGCTCGACGACGCTTCGTCAAGTTCGCCGGTCTCCGTGTAGAAGCACGTTTTGGTTGCTCCGCTCAATTGAATGTCCAGTGCCACTATAGCGTTCATGCCAAGTAGCGACATGCCTCTGTCTGCGATGTAGAACAAGACTTGTGCCTGTCGCGTCTTGAACACCACTGTAGCCGTAAAGGCACCCGGGACGTCGATGGGTTCACGGGAAAAGTTCAGTAATGTAACAGGTGGTGGCACGACTTTTACATCACTGGCGAATCGCTGTGTGAATGTGGACTTGTCCATCATAGAAACGGACGATCCCGTATCTAACAAGAATGACAGTGGTGTCCCAAACACTTTGACGCTGATAAAAATACGCGTTTTAGAGGCTCCCGTAATGTAATTTACGAGCCCTGCTTCATCGTCGTCATCAAAATCCGATAGAATTGGTTCAACTTTTTCGCGCCGATGCCGTTGAGAGTAAGCTCTGGGCACGCTTCTGCAAACATCGCCGAAATGGCCTCGACAGCCACAGTTGTAGCAGCAAAGGTTCCGTGCTGGGCAGGTGTCATAGCTCCGGCAACGTTCCCAGCCGTGACCGCAATTGGAGCACGTGGGCCCATGACTTCTTGTGTAGTCCTGTCGGGGAGTCTGGTGTCTCGCAAAGTCTTGCCGCGAACAAGTTGATGGTGTAAACTGGACCACTCTGCGGTCCGACGACTGTTTGAATCCTGAGTGTCCACCTCCATAAGATTGGTCGCGACCGGTACCGCCGCAAGTTGTACAGGACAGAGCAGTCGAAGACTGACTGTCAAGCATGCTCCGGGAGGACGATCTTCGCCTGTCTGCCGGCTGGTGCCTAGAAGAACGACCACTGCACCGGCGCTGCATCTCCCGAGGTGCCTCATTTCTTGAAGACGGCAGAGACCGTTGCCATAAAAAGTCTTCCCTTGCCAGTAATCTTGCTTCAAAAACCCCATTTCTGGTGGTAACCTGACAAGTCGCTTGAGCGTTCGCAGGCGGAGTTGTCAATGACGCCCATTCTCGCACCTCACGTCGTGAGCGTTCAAGGTTCAGAACTGTCTGGATGACCGCGTCAAATGGAAGAGCGGCATTCAGAACCTTACGCTCCTGAATTTCGGTCGGCGCGACGCCAATCATAAACTGCTTCCGAACCTGCTCTTGGGTTTTGTTTCCGAAGTTGGCCGGAATTGCAAGTGCTCGAAGCGCCGACAGGGAGTCTTTGAGCGACTCACCCTCTTGTTGTTTCCGACTGTGAAATTTAAGCTGTTGCAGAGTTACGTTCGTAGGTTGCGCGAACCCTGCTTCCAGAAACCTTACGGTCTCTGAGTTGACGTCTGTCGCAGGTTGACCGACAGCATTTCCGCCGCTTGCTGTTGCCGACGTTGCTGGCGCCTGTTCAACAGCAAGCTGTGGCATTTGTACGGATTCAAATATTTGCTGACCGGTCTGGCCGAGACAGTTGAGCAGCATGGCTTGCCGACGCTCTGGGTGGTAGTCTCGAGCACCAGTGGCCAACAAGTATCGCTCCAACATCCGAATCTACTGTTCCCATGGAATGGGCGGAGGACCCGGCTTTGTCAAGAACTCCGGAGGAAGTCGTCCACCGGACGCCATTATTGAATTGACTCTGAATGGAGGCCGTTCTATCTAGCCGCCATCTTGATTGTCGCTGGGACGAAGAAGGCTTGTCCAGGATAGCTAGGTTCGACATTGTACATGTACCTTTTTTTAGTACACGGAAGTGACGTCATCACGTCTGATTGGTTGGAAACAAAAGTGACGTAATTTCCCTAAAAAAATGTGGGCGGAGTCGGCAAAACTGGGCGGAGTCGGCTACCGGACGCGACAACAAAATGACGTTTCGTTTTGTACTGAGTACGTTTCAAAAGGTACTTGCTCGGAACTAGGTGTCATTGGCAGCATGTTTTCGGCGGCGAGGTGTCGCCGTCTCGTCACTTCGACTTTTTCTTTAGTAGAGCTTTTTTTTTCGCCAGAAAGGCTGTATCGGGAACACCGCGATGCATTCGAGCTCCCGGAGGAGATCTTTCGGAAGCAATACCGCCTGCCCAAGATCGTGGTGCGGTGGTTGTGCGACGAACTTCGCGAGGAACCGGAGGTGAGGAGAGTGCGTACCACGTCATGACTGTGGAGCTTCAAGTGTTGTGTGCACTGCGCTTCTACGGCACGGGGAGCTTCCAAGGCATGGTGGAGAGCGACGAACACGTAGCGCGGGACCAAAAGACAGTCAGCGTTGCAGTCCGCGCCGTGTCCGTCGCTATCGTGCGTCGTCTCGGGGTCCAGCGTGGCTGGATCCACTTCCCCGAGACGCCGGGCGAGAGGTTCGACGCGGAGAAGGGCTTCAGGCTGCTCGGCAAGATACCCGGTGTCATCGGTTGCGTGGATGGGACCATGGTCTCCATCGTCGGCCCGTCCAAGAACGACCCCACCGTCACGAAGGCGGCGTACTGGTGCCGCAAGTACTTCTACGCCCTCAACGTGATGGTGGTAAGTACACTCATGTTACGTTGTCAAAACGCGCCCCAAATCTGTAGAAAAAAAAACGTATTGCCGATACGGTTTAAGTATGCCGTTTTATGACTGCGGGCTGTGGGGTCTCACGACTGCGCGAGCGTGTGCTCTACGTAGCATGTGAGCCGTGAGACTCTTCTCCCAAAAATAATACTTGTCTGTTAAAACGTGCAAGCTTCCGTAAAAAAAAAAAAAAACATTATTTTTGTTTCAAGGTAGTTAGTTGTACCTTGCATCCAGGAAGGTGTGTTGACATGCATGTGTCAGACAAAATAACTTAAAAGGTTCTGAAATTGCGACTGCTTTGTGAACCATAAGTACAATCTACTACTTGTGGATTCAGGTAATTACATGTCAATATCTCTCTCACTTTCAGGTGTGTGACGCCGACTGCCGGATAATGTGCATCGACCTACGGTATCCCGGGTCGGTGCACGACTCCTTCGTGTGGCAATTTTCCTGGCTCCGAAACCAACTCGAGCAAGGGCAGGTGCCACGCGACGGCCGGTTCCTGCTTGGTGAGCATACTAAATTCATTCCTTACGCACACGGTGGCTCCCACTGCTTGAAAGCCACAGTACCACACATACTGTGCTTGTTGTGAGGCACACAGACACAGTTGCTGGAACTTCTTGAAGTGAGACAACACCCAAAGTTTGGCCATTAATCTCTGTTTATGTCCACATAACTCTCACACTCTGCAGGCTACGAAAGCCACACTACACCAATCTCACGACAGTGATAGACTAGGCAAGGCATGCGACCGCAGTGCGAGTCGCTGTCCGGTTCGGCCCACTCACTGTTAGTGTCTGCCTGTACCCTCTTGCTGGTTGGTTTTTGCGTGAAGTTGGAGCTCTTTCACTGATACCTGGGGGCTCGCCTGGTCGCTTTGACGGTCGTCAGTTTGTACGGAATGGCATCAATTCCTCCTTGGCCACTTGGGGCTCGCCAAATCTTTCCTCGGGTCGTCTCTGTCCCACACACTGGATTCTTTTCCCTGACCCTTCTTCTTCGGTCTGCTTATATAGCTCCTCCTATTAGACCCTCCGCGTCCCAACAGGACCTGACTCCTTTCCAATCTAACCACCCCCTCTCTTTTCCCCATCTCCAACTCCACCGAGGATTAGGAAAGAGGTTCGTCGAACTGGCGCCTTATCCCCTTGCTTGCCAAAGACAAGGCCAGCGTGTTCTGCTCTGCCCGTGCCTAAGGTCACGGCCACACTCCCAAAAGCAACAGACTTTTTATCTGTCGGATGCAAGGGCCTAATAATGCACTTGCATACAACACAGCACCCCTAAGGAATCGTGCACACATCCCATACAACCCACCAGGAAAACACATAGTTACATGAAATAACAGGGAGTTTGCAGGCAAGCTGGTGCTAATTAATCATAATGTAAACTGATACTGTAGTGCAGAAATATTAACACACTTTTAAGTCCCACTGAAGTTACATTTTAATTGACATAGTTGCACACAGCTGTTTTCTTGCCTTTTATTTTAAAAAGTAAAGTATGTAATATGTTCCATCCTCTACATGTGCAGGTGACAGCGGCTACCCCTTGGAGCCTTGGCTCATCACCCCTGTCCCCGGGAACCACGCGACCTCCACCGCTTGCGGCCGGTTTAATAAGGCGCATTCCTCGATCAGGTCTGTTGTGGAGCGCTGCATCGGGCTGTTGAAAAAGAGATTCCGGTGTCTGCAAAGGCACCGGGCTCTGTATTACCACCCTTCAACAGCCACCGCCATTATTTCGGCATGTGCAGTGCTCCACAACATCTGCCTTGCATCGAGCGAGCCAGAACCGGAGTCAGACTCCGACCCTGAAGAGTCAGAGTTGGAGTCTGAGCCGAGCTCGGACGGTTCTGAGCCGAGCTCGGAGAGGTCAGCGTCGGCTCCCGAGAGGCTGGCTCCTGCCGGCCCTCCGGTCGGCCTTCCGGTCGGCCTCTCGGACAGGGGGAAGGCTCTGAGGCAGCGCCTTGTCGCCCGGTTCGGAATCCGCCGCAGACGTGCCCGTGCGGAGCGCCACACGCAAGGGGTCCGCCGCCACGACGGTAGTCCCGACCACCAGGGACACCGTCGGGAAGCCCCTCAGCGTCCTCGCTGCGGTGGTGCCCAGCACGGACGCCGCCAGCGACAGGGAACCTCTCGCCACCACGACTGAGGTCCTGACCACCAAGGACCCCGTCACATCCTTGCCCTCAGTGAAGTCCTACGCGTGGAAGCCGCGAAGTGCAAACTTCGCTTCCTGCTCCACAGTCATGGCCGTCCACAAGCTACATACTCTCTTCAGCTCCTACACCTTGTGAAGTTCGTCGCACAGCCAGCGTGCTGCCTCCGGATACGTGTCGAGTGCATCGCGGTGAAATCGATACAGCCTTTTTTTTATTCTTATGAGCAGAAGGCACGAGACGCAGTCGACAGTGACAGAAAAGGTTCGGAGGTTTAGTTGCCAGACCAACAAATCATCTGGATTGCCCCTGCAAAGAACTCAGAAGTAATTTAGACTACCTCTAGAAAGAAATGCTTGCTTTTGCAGAGATTGCTTTCTTAGTTGCTGATTGAACCAGGGATATTGTTGTCATGGACATTGTTTCATTTTACAAATGCTTCAAAGCGTCTTGCCTTCTGCTCCATTTTATTATCTCTTTTATGGTACTTCATCAAAGTTAGGTGATTGTGTTATCTCAAGACAGTGCACATGTAGTTTGTTTTTAAAATTGCTTTATTTCTTAAAGAAAAACCTGTGACTTCATGAATAAAAGTGTGATAACATGGAATGTAATATTTCATTCTTGAAAGTAAAACTGAGCATCGACTGGAACCATGTAAGCAATTGGACAATCTTAAGTATATATCACAGATATCTTGTTGAACACTCTGGTCTTATTTGAGCACAATAGTTAAATTTCGAAAGGAAAAAAAAATATTCTCTGACTAGCATACCACCATATAAACAATGGACCACTTTGAAAGAATTATCAGAGATGTTGCGCCAAACATTCTTATTTGAGCACAGCAATGGCAAGTTCTCGAAAGATAAAAAAATTGTTTCTGACTAAAGCAGCCGTCACTCGCGCGCTCCCCGTTGGTTCCGCCGACCCCTCCGCTGCCCCCGGCACACCCGGCTCCTCGTGGTTCGACATTTTGGTTTGAAGAAGGCGCGTAGCGCACATCCCGCATAATATTGTAACAACTTTCTTTTCAATTAATTCTTAAATGTATTGCAAAAGGGTACAAAAAAGCGGTTTGTTTTAACAACGCCCAAAAGGTTTTGATTGTTTTTCAATACTTTTACCTGTACTAGAACAGATGCGACGGCCAGCGACGCACAGGATTGGTTGCCGTTCCTTCGCTAAACGCAGGAACTGCTCCCCGCGTCGTAGTAAATCCTATCCCGTATCCCGCGCGTAGGGACGCCTCAGGGAATGCGTAGCTACTTCCGCTCGTCGGTGGTTGGCTCCGGACGTCGCTGAAACAGGTGACGGGTGTCAAGTTTGCGATGACGTAGCGGCGTCAAAGTGGGCAGAGCCGCCACGTGAGTGTTGCTAGGATACGCTCCTCCTTTGCTTACGTCGCTTCCATGTACCTTTTCTCAAATGTCCAACCTGGCGATCCAGCAGGATCACTCGTCGGGGCCCAACCGACGAAATCGGACACCGAGCCGTTGCTTGCCCAGGAGAACGGTAAGTCCCAGGGACCTCCTCGTCGCCAAAAATGAATGTAGAGTCCCCGGGTGTGGGGACGTGTGTCAAGAACAACCAGTCCAGTATGAGCTCTCAGAAAGACTGCTTTATGTAACGAGACATTCCCATTTTATCGCAGAAAACAAGGAAGAGGAAGGATGATCATAGCTTGATATATTCCTATGTATCACGCTATCATCATCCACAGAGAAGAAAAGGAAGTGATAACAAAACATGATGAACACAACACTAAACAACGTAGTTATACTTTAAATGAACGCCGCTATCCAAAGGCGTTTATTGCTGATACTTACAAGTGCATGCAGAAGGGTAGGGAGAGGGTATCACGGAAAAAGAACGCATCGATTGTGTCCATCCCATTTGTTCGGGGCGTGTCAGACGCAGTAAGGAGAGCCTTACGTCCGTTGGACGGAGCAACTGTGTTTAAACCTTATTACACACTGGCGAACGTGTTCCCGAAGCCCAAGGACCGTTCCCCTGCGGACGTCGAGAGTGGGGTGGTGTACAAAGTGCAGTGCGGTGATTGTGATGTTATGTACTATCGGGGAAAAATGAAATGCGAACAGAGGAGCACGTGTCCCTCGGTACAGGCTGCGCCGCCTAGAAGTGACCCTAGGGGCAAGGGTTTGTGGCCTACTCCGATGTGACTACACCCCTCGCTCGGCGCTTCTCAAGCTTCGGCATTGCACCTCTTGGTGCGCTGAAAGCTATCACCGCTATCCTTGCTCGCTCGACGCGTGCGGCGCGAGGAAGCTCGCCGCTAGTAGCAGCTTGCGCGCGCGCTGGCTGCGCTGGCTCAGCGCGGCCGCAGCGTTTCCTCCTCTTCGCTCGCGCAGCTTTTTTTTATTGTTTTGTTATACGCATCATGAGTTTGTAATAAAAATTACAGAAGGACACTTAAGACTGCTTACGGGGGTGTAGGAAGACGAAAGCATTATAGTCCCGCGGGTGAAATGTATTCGAGTAACGTTTCGACACGTATAACAGTTTAGGACGGAGATCGACGCCAAGTACGGTGCCTAGGATGACGCCGAGGACGAACTCTCTGACGACCTAAAGGACGACGTCTAGGAAGACTTCTAGAACGACCTTAAGGACCACGTCTAGGACGACGCCTAGAGGACGACGTCTAGGACGACCTCTAGGACGACGTCTAGGACGACGCCTAGAGGACGACGTCTAAAACGATTTCGAGGACGACGTTGTGGGCGACTTCCAGGAAGACTTCTAGAACGACCTCAAGGACCACGTCTAGGAGGACACCTAGAGGACGACGTCTAGGACGACCTCTAGGACGACGTCTAGGACGACGCCTAGAGGACGACGTCTAAAACGATTTCGAGGACGACGTTGTGGGTGACATCCAGGAAGACTTCTAGGACGACCTCAAGGACCACGTCTAGGACGGCGCCTAGAGAACGACGTCTAGGACGACCTCTAGGACGACGTCTAGGACAACGCCTAGAGGACGACGTCTAAAACGATTTCGAGGACGACGTTGTGGGCGACTTCCAGGAAGACTTCTAGGACGACCTCAAGGACCACGTCTAGGACGGCGCCTAGAGAACGACGTCTAGGACGACCTCTAGGACGACGTCTAGGACAACGCCTAGAGGACGACGTCTAAAACGATTTCGAGGACGACGTTGTGGGCGACTTCCAGGAAGACTTCTAGGACGACCTCAAGGACCACGTCTAGGACGGCGCCTAGAGAACGACGTCTAGGACGACCTCTAGGACGACGTCTAGGACAACGCCTAGAGGACGACGTCTAAAACGATTTCGAGGACGACATTGTGGGCGACTTCCAGGAAGACTTCTAGGACGACCTCAAGGACCACGTCTAGGACGGCGCCTAGAGAACGACGTCTAGGACGACCTCTAGGACGACGTCTAGGACAACGCCTAGAGGACGACGTCTAAAACGATTTCTAGGACGACGTTGAGGGCGACTTCCAGGAAGACTTCTAGAACGACCTCAAGAACCACGTCTAGGATGGCGCCTAGGGAACGACGTCTAGGACGACCTCTAGGACGACGTCTAGGACAACGCCTAGAGGACGACGTCTAAAACGATTCCTAGGACGACGTTGAGGGCGACTTCCAGGAAGACTTCTAGAACGACCTCAAGGACCACGTCTAGAACGGCGCCTAGAGAACGACGTCTAGGACGACCTCTAGGACGACGTCTAGGACAACGCCTAGAGGACGACGTCTAAAACGATTGCTAAGACGGTGTTGAGGGCGACTTCCAGGAAGACTTCTAGAACGACCTCAAGGACCATGTCTAGGACAACGCCTAGAGGACGACGTCTAAAACGATTTCTAGGACGACGTTGAGGGCGACTTCCAGGAAGACTTCTAGAACGACCTCAAGGACCACGTCTAGGACGGCGCCTAGAGAACGACGTCTAGGACGACCTCTGGGACGACGTCGAGGACAACGCCTAGAGGACGACGTCTAAAACGATTGCTAGGACGGTGTTGAGGGCGACTTCCAGGAAGACTTCTAGAACGACCTCAAGGACCACGTCTAGGACAACGCCTAGAGGACGACGTCTAAAACGATTTCTAGGACGACGTTGAGGGCGACTTCCAGGAAGACTTCTAGAACGACCTCAAGGACCACGTCTAGGACGGCGCCTAGAGAACGACATCTAGGACGACCTCTTGGACGACGTCTAGGACAACGCCTAGAGGACGACGTCTAAAACGATTCCTAGGACGACGTTGAGGGCGACTTCCAGGAAGACTTCTAGAACGACCTCAAGGACCACGTCTAGGACGGCGCCTAAACGACGTCTAGGACGACCTCTAGGACGACGTCTGGGACAACGCCTAGAGGACGACGTCTAAAACGATTGCTAAGACGGTGTTGAGGGCGACTTCCAGGAAGACTTCTAGAACGACCTCAAGGACCACGTCTAGGACACCTAGAGGACGACGTCTAAAACGATTTCTAGGACGACGTTGAGGGCGACTTCCAGGAAGACTTCTAGAACGACCTCAAGGACCACGTCTAGGACGGCGCCTAGAGAACGACGTCTAGGACGACCTCTTGGACGACGTCTAGGACAACGCCTAGAGGACGACGTCTAAAACGATTTTTAGGACGACGTTGAGGGCGACTTCCAGGAAGACTTCTAGAACGACTTCAAGGACCACGTCTAGGACGGCGCCTAGAGAACGACGTCTAGGACGACCTCTAGGACGACGTCGAGGACAACGCCTAGAGGACGACGTCTAAAACGATTGCTAGGACGGTGTTGAGGGCGACTTCCAGGAAGACTTCTAGAACGACCTCAAGGACCACGTCTAGGACAACGCCTAGAGGACGACGTCTAAAACGATTTCTAGGACGACGTTGAGGGCGACTTCCAGGAAGACTTCTAGAACGACCTCAAGGACCACGTCTAGGACGGCGCCTAGAGAACGACGTCTAGGACGACCTCTAGGACGACGTCTAGGACAACGCCTAGAGGACGACGTCTAAAACGATTGCTAAGACGGTGTTGAGGGCGACTTCCAGGAAGACTTCTAGAACGACCTCAAGGACCACGTCTAGGACAACGCCTAGAGGACGACGTCTAAAACGATTTCTAGGACGACGTTGAGGGCGACTTCCAGGAAGACTTCTAGAACGACCTCAAGGACCACGTCTAGGACGGCGCCTAGAGAACGACGTCTAGGACGACCTCTAGGACGACGTCTAGGACAACGCCTAGAGGACGACGTCTAAAACGATTGCTAGGACGACGTTGAGGGCGACTTCCAGGAAGACTTCTAGAACGAACTCAAGGACCACGTCTAGGACACCTAGAGGACGACGTCTAAAACGATTGCTAGGACGGTGTTGAGGGCGACTTCCAGGAAGACTTCTAGAACGACCTCAAGGACCACGTCTAGGACAACGCCTAGAGGACGACGTCTAAAACGATTTCTAGGACGACGTTGAGGGCGACTTCCAGGAAGACTTCTAGAACGACCTCAAGGACCACGTCTAGGACGGCGCCTAGAGAACGACATCTAGGACGACCTCTTGGACGACGTCTAGGACAACGCCTAGAGGACGACGTCTAAAACGATTCCTAGGACGACGTTGAGGGCGACTTCCAGGAAGACTTCTAGAACGACCTCAAGGACCACGTCTAGGACGGCGCCTAAACGACGTCTAGGACGACCTCTAGGACGACGTCTGGGACAACGCCTAGAGGACGACGTCTAAAACGATTGCTAAGACGGTGTTGAGGGCGACTTCCAGGAAGACTTCTAGAACGACCTCAAGGACCACGTCTAGGACACCTAGAGGACGACGTCTAAAACGATTTCTAGGACGACGTTGAGGGCGACTTCCAGGAAGACTTCTAGAACGACCTCAAGGACCACGTCTAGGACGGCGCCTAGAGAACGACGTCTAGGACGACCTCTAGGACGACGTCTAGGACAACGCCTAGAGGACGACGTCTAAAACGATTGCTAGGACGACGTTGAGGGCGACTTCCAGGAAGACTTCTAGAACGACCTCAAGGACCACGTCTAGGACGGCGCCTAGAGAACGACGTCTAGGACGACCTCTAGGACGACGTCTAGGACAACGCCTAGAGGACGACGTCTAAAACGATTGCTAGGACGACGTTGAGGGCGACTTCCAGGAAGACTTCTAGAACGACCTCAAGGACCACGTCTAGGACACCTAGAGGACGACGTCTAAAACGATTTCTAGGACGACGTTGAGGGCGACTTCCAGAAAGACTTCTAGAACGACCTCAAGGACCACGTCTAGGACGGCGCCTAGAGAACGACGTCTTGGACGACCTCTAGGACGACGTCTAGGACAACGCCTAGAGGACGACGTCTAAAACGATTTCTAGGACGACGTTGAGGGCGACTTCCAGGAAGACTTCTAGAACGACCTCAAGGACCACGTCTAGGACGACGCCTAGAGGACGACGTCTAGGACGACCTCTAAGACGACGCCAAAGACGGCGTTGTCCTGAGCATACGATTGAGCGGCGCGTGCTTGATGACGTATTTTTATGGCCATCCTTGGAGCCAACGACGCCGCTTTTTCGTGAAATGGGACAAGGCTTTCGCCTTAAAATACTTGGCGAAAGCAGCGCGACATACAGAACGAAAGAACAAGAGCGAACCCAGGACGAGTGCGAAATTTCTTCGAGAATTTATTATTTGGATAAATTATAAAATAGTAGGGAGGACATTCGTAACCAGCTCCCCAAGCTCGTGCTGCCTCATTTCTTGTTTTCTTTTTGTGTTGTGTACCGCGCTGTGATTGACATAGTCTACCAGCTCGTACCGTCAGCGCACATGTTATTCAGATGCAGTAAGTTAAGCATATAATGATAAGTCGTAAACCGAAGAGCACACTTATTAAAAATTATGACTTCCTATATTGGAAGTGCGGAATAAAAGTGGAAACAGTTCCTTTGTGAACGGAAGACGAACTGTGTTGGATAAACACGTGTTACCAGAAACGTCCGGTAGGCGAGGCCAAATAGCTCGCGTGGGCAGGCCCTGCGAAAAAGTTACAGCGTGAACAAGAAATAAAAATTTTGTTGAATGATACAACACTAACCTCTCTGAAAAAAAAAGAACGAAATAAAGAACTCGAATGATGCAAATGGCTATCTCGGATACCTTGCTTTCATAAGGAATTCGTATCTTCTTACGTGCCCCTCAATAGATTCCTATTAAACCGTTGCATTCCTCGCTAACGCTTTTTTTTAGACGCCGTTCCTGCTCCTGGTTTTCGTATCAATACTTAGTGAAATCACCTCCAGCAGCCACAACGGCAGTCATTCGGCGCGGGAGACTCTCGAAGAGACGAGCAAACAGGTCCGACGCGCGTAGCCGCTCCCACTCAGCTTGGACTGCAGCCCACAATTCGTCTTTAGAACCCCTGTGCAGAGGCCGGTGGGACAGAGCCTTCTTCATGGATACAATAGTAAGGGTGCAGGCGAGCTGGTGGATGTTAACCATGTTGAATATACCTGAGACTTTTATGTTTTTCTACCCCAGTCTCAGGTATATTCAACATGGTTAACCTTCTTCATGGCCCCCCAGACGTTTTCAATGATATTCATATCTGCACCTTGGGGGGGCCAATCGAGGGTCATCACCCCCCTGTCCTCCAGGAGTTCTCTCACGGACCGTGCTTTGTGGATAAGGCTGCAGTCTTGCTGGAAGTAGAAACAGCCGTCCCTAAACGGGTCATTCAGGGCGTATGGCAGCAGCACGGTCTCAGCGAGTTCCTTGTAAGAGGCGCTGTTGAAACGGCCATCAAGGCGGGTTAGCGGGCCCAGTCCGTCCTTCGAAACCGCACCCCACACGCTCACCGCACAGCGGCCGCTACTTGCGATGCGGTGCAGATAAGGCGCCTGAAACCTGTAAAAAAAAAGATATATATATATATATATATATATATATATATATATATATATATATATATATATATATATATATATATATATATATTGTCAGCGGTTGTCGGACTTGGCTGTCTCACCTGACGAGTATTTTGTGAGCTAGTGAGTAGAGTTTAATTTTAACAAGCAAGTGCTTGTTTCTTAGTTAGTGAGCAGTAATATAGAGCAAACTTAGTCATCTCACGGCTTGCATTCGAAAGGCAAACGTGCAGCTACCGCATGACAAGTCAAACATCTTACCTGGTGTTGTCGACTCGCCGCCAAATCCGCTGACGTTGGTCCCATCGCGTTGTAAAGGTTGACTCATCGGAGAACAGCACGTTCTCCCAGTCGGCCGGAGACCAAGATGCGTGTTCTTGGGCAAACTGGAGCCGTTTCTGCCGGTTGACGGCCGAAAGTAGCGGCTTTCTTGCAGGCACGCGGCTCCGCAAACCAGCTTCGTGCAGTCTATTCCGAATTGTTTTGAAGCTCACTTGAAGGTTCAATTCCGCTTGAATTTCCTTCGCGGTGAATGTAGGGTCATCGACTGCGGCGGCCACAATCATTCTATCCTCATCGTCCGTCGTGGCTTTCGACCTTGACCCACGGGGGAGGTTCTCGAGCCGCTGCTCGTCGCGAAACGGCTTCACGATTCTATTGATAGAGGATAAAGGGCGGCCAATTAAACTAGCTATATCTCTCTGCGACATGCCAGCCTCAGAAAGGGCGACGATTCGAGTACGCTCCGGGAGTGAAACGCTTGGCATCGCTGTCAAAAAGGAAATATTCAGCGAAGAACACCCAGTTTTAATAGGATTCTATTGTGGGCCACGGGAGAAGATACGAATTTCTTATCAAAGCGAGGTATCCGAGCTGGCCATTTGCATTATCCCAGTTCTTTATTTCGTTCTTTTTTTTTCTTTTTTTTTTGCAGGGAGGTTACTGTTGTATCAGTCAACAAATTTGTATTTCTTGTTCACGCTGTAACTTTTTCGCAGGGACTGCCCACGCGAGCTATTTGGCCTCGCCTACCGGACGTTTCTGGTAACACGTGTTTATCCAACACAGGTCGTCTTCCGTTCACAAAGGAACTGTTTCCACTTTTATTCCGCACTTCCGATATAGGAAGTCATAATTTTTAATGAGTGTGCTCTTCGGTTTACGACTTATCGTTATATGCTTAACTTACTGCATCTGAGTAACATGTGCGCTGACGGTACGAGCTGGTCAATCACAGCGCGGTACACAACACAAAAAGAAAACAAGAAAAGACGCAGCACGAGTTTAGGGAGCTGGTTATGAATGTCCACCCTACTATTTTATAATTTATCCAAATAATAAATTCTGGAAGAAATTTCGCACTCTTCCCGGGTTCGCTCTTGTTCTTTCGTTCCGTATGTCGCGCTGCTTTTGCCAAGTATTTTAAGGCGAAAGCCTTGTCCCATTTCACGAAAAAGCGGCGTCGTTGCCCCCAAAGATGGCCATAAAAATACGTCATCAAGCACGCGCCGCTCAATCGTATGCTCAAAACAACGCCGTCCTTGGCGTCGTCTTAGAGGTCCTCCTAGACGTCGTCCTCTAGGCGTCGTTCTTGACGTCGCCCTAGACGTCGTCCTCTAGGCGTCGTCCTAGACGTGGTCCGTGAAGTCGTTCTCGAAGTCTTCCTGGAAGTCGCCCTCAACGTCGTCCTAGAAATCGTTTCAGACGTCGTCTTCTAGGCGTCGTCCTAGACGTGGTCCTTAAAGTCGTTCTAGAAGTCGTCCTAGACGTCGTCTTTTGGATCGTCCGAGAGTTCGTCCTCAGCGTCGTCCTAGACGCCGTACTTGGCGTCAATCTCCGTCCTAAACTGTTATACGTGTCGAAACATTACTCGAATACATTTCACCCGGGGGACTATAATGCTTGCGTCTTCCTACACCCCCGTAAGCGGTCTTAAGTGTCCTCCTGTCATTTTTATTACACACTCATGATGCGTATAACAAAACAATAAAAGAAAGCTGCGCGAGCGAAGAGAAGGAAATGCTGCGGCCGCGCTCAGCCAGCGCAGCCAGCGCGCGCGCAAGCTGCTACTAGCGGCGAGCTTCCTCGCGCCGCACGCGTCGAGCGAGCAAGGATAGCGGTGATAGCTTTCAGCGCACCAAGAGGCGCAATGCCAAAGCTTGAGAAGCGTCGAGCGAGGGGCGTAGACACGTCGGAGTAGGCCACAAACCCTCGCCCCTAGGCTCACTTCTAGGCGGCGCAGCTTGCACCGAGGGACACGTGCTCCTCTGTTCGCATTTCATTTTTCCCCGATAGTACGTTGGCGAGACAGGAAGCAAGAGGACAAAGAGACTGAAAGAACACAAAAGAGACGTGGCCAAGCCCATGCAGGCGACACTGAACTTGTCGACCATTGCTGGACGACGGGGCACACGTTTGGCCTGGACAATGCGGCGACTTTGGATCGAGAACAGCGGTGGGGCGCAAGGAAGTTACTTGACTACGATATTAAAAGTAGCGCTAAAGACGATGACAAGTAGAAGACACAGACACGGACAGGCGCTAACTCGCAACTGATATTTAGTGAAGAATAAAAGGAAGATAAAGCAGAAGTGCAAGGACATATACGAAATGAAAGGGAAGACTAACCAAAACGAAAGAAAGCAACAATTACTTTTGGCTTCAAAATTAAGAAATAAGAAAAAAAAGTACGGTAAAAATTAAAAAAAATTACACTAAAAAATTTAAATGAAAACCTACTCCAATTAAATAAAAAAAGAAAGGAAAGAGGAAGAAGAGGACTCTGAAAATTAATCTAGTTAAACGAAGTTCTCACACAAAATATTGTAAGTAGTGCAATTCCTTCGCCGATAAGGCTACCGACGGTGCACTGATTTATGACTTGCGCCTCATAAATTTCTCTTGTTCTTTGATCACTGAACTTCCTTAGGATTTTGTTCAATGGAATAGGGGAGTACACTTGCAGTCTCGTACGTGTAGAGCGAGATATACCGCCGGTGAAGACTTAAGAGACAGTGCATACTCTCGCAATCTCATGTTCACACACCGGCCCAGTCTGACCCACGTACACCTTCCCACACGAGAATAAAATCTCGTATACTAAGCCTCTAAGGCAGTTCACAAACTTATTAACATGCTTGACATCGCAATTGTCCTGTCTGTCGTGTTGGGAATTGATTTTCGGGCACAGCCTTTTCAACTTGTCAGGTGCAGAAAGCACCACCCTGACATCAAACCTGTTGGCTACCTTTTTCAAGTTATGTGGTATGGAATGAATGTATGTACGGCACTATGGCTGGTCGGCTCCTCTTCTCTTTGCTTTGGTCTTGTATTTTTTCATGCATTAATATATTTTCTGCCATATCCGCCAAGATGGCCTTAGGGTATCCCGAACTTTGCAGTCGCTGAAATCAGTGGGGTCAAAAAAGACTTAAAAGCGAGGTCAGTGAAGGTACTGCAAACGGACAAATCTGGGAAATTCGCCATCCTTCCCGGGTCTGTCTTTCGAATGAAAACGGACGAAACGATGAATTCACTTTTCTATGAATGGAATAGAAACCTTGCTAAGCTAAGGGCAAAGATCGGTTCGGTTCTTAAGGAGGACGATTTGGAAGGTGTGGCAAAGAGTCTGTTAGGTCCAATGCGGTCAACGCTAAGTGTAAAATTTTTCTTAAAGGATCATAAACCGGAAATGCCTCTTCGGGCGGTAATTAACGAATGTGGCACGTGGAAGAAATCAGTTTCAAAGTTTCTACAGAACGGTCTAAAGTTTACTCATATAGAGAAGTCATTGTCCCTCAGGAATTCGAACGAATTAATCAGTTTATTGGAGGTCAACCACGGGAGAGAATGTTCAGTTTTATCGATGGATATTAAGGGCCTCTATTATTCTCTGGAGACAAATAGATTGATGACAAGGGTGAAGGATGCGCTAGAATCGAATCTCGTTCAGTTTCAATCCCAAACAGGCATTTCGCTAGACAGTTTTCTTGTCATTCTTGACTATTATCTTCAGCCCACGGTTGTGGAGTATGAAGGAAAAAAGTTTGTACAGAAGGAAGCCGTGTGCATCGGGTCCTCGGTTGCACCGGCTTTATCGGAGGTGTATCTGAACTCGTTGGACTCTGTTTTGTTTGATCGAATTCAAGGTTTTGGAGAGGACATGTGTTTTGTGAGGCGTTATGTGGATGATATTTTTGTGTGCACCTTCCGGGATGACCTGTTCAACGGTCTCGAGCATTTGATAAGATCAGCAGCCCCTGAACTACGCTTCACCGTAGAGAAACCGGAGAATGGAATATTACAATTCTTGGATCTCTGGATTCACACTGATAAAGGTCTCTGCTGGGAGTACGGCAAAGAAAACCCGAAACCTGTTCTGTCAAAAAATAGCTGCCATTCGAAAACGGCGAAAGCGGGAGTGGTAAAGTCTTTGATCAGAAATGCTCTAGACCGATCATGCATACATTTTATCACAAATTCGGTGGAAGGTCAATGGAAGAGACTAAGAGGGGCAGGGTATGAAGAAGAGTTCATCAGAAGGAATTTAGATGTACACACCAAGGAGAAAAAGGAAAGAGAAGACACGTCGAAAAGACGGATGGCTGTGATCCCGTATTTTCATGGAATTTCACATTACCTGAAGGCGTGTGCTAAGCAGTTTGGAGGTGAAACAGTTTTTAGTTCTGATTTCAGGTTAGATAGAGTAACTCCTTTTGAAACTCAAATGCAAGAGTGCAGGAAAGGTCACCGTGAAAAATCGATCTCGTGCAGAAACAGTGTAGTGTATGAAATTCCGATGGCGTGTGGCTTTGCTTATGTAGGGCAAACTTCGAGGTGTGTTAATGACAGACTAAGAGAACATAAGAGAAATGTACCCAGGCAGCACACCGATGTTGGTCCAACAGTGGCCCAACATTGGCAAAGATCGGCCACAATATTGGACAATATTGGAAGCACTACCCAATCCTATGTTGGGCCATTGTTCAACCATCCTTCCAGCCAATGTTCGGCCATTGCTCAACCATCGTTTCAGCAAACTTTGACAATTATTGACACGAATACTAGGCCATTATCCAACCACAATTCCGGCCAACATTTGGCCATTGTTTGATGTATTCTCTCACTAGTAGTTTACTACAACATATAGCTATTCGGGCGCTCCACTGGCTATCTTACGGTTAGAAATTTTTTCCATGACATGCGTATTATGGCATAGCACCCTGAATATCCACTACTCCATTATTTTACAGAACCGTGTATAGAAAAACTACAAGGTTCAAAAAGTCCCTTCTGCTTTGGACCATGCACATCTGCATGCAAATTAAGAAATCAGAACAAATAGTCTTGTGAAACTTATCTGAACACTTCTAAAACCCAAGACAGAGGCCACAAAGACGGGACAAGCAAGATGCCTATTTATTTCTTTTTTATTCCACAATTGTCATTCTTTTGCTTCAGAAGAAAGCTTGTGACACTTTGCTTTAGTGTTAAAAAAAAAAACTCAAGCAAAAAGTAGAAGCAAAACAAAAAAGTAATAGAGAAAAAGTAATAAGTAATAGCAAAACAGCTCGAGTCACATACGGTGGCATTAATCGACAGAGTCCATCGAAAAGGCACCGCAAAAATGCCACCCTACATGACTCCATCTAAAGACCCCCTTGAGCTGGGGACATGGGTGGAAGCAGTTCCTGGGGTGGACCCTCGCCCACTGTCATGAAGAATCGGCGTTTCCTGCCGCCACCCCGGTCTCCTGATCCCGGTAACCCTCTGCCAATGATGGCCTGCGATGCCTTCTCATCCTTTTTGATTTTTGCAGAGATGGTTGCTGCAAAGATGGTTGAACATTAGTAAAGCTCAATGCTTCTGACCAGGCAAAATCAATTGCAGTCAAATCTAATTAATTCAAACTCCCTTAATTCAAATGAACATGCAGGTTCCACCCTATGCATCTCAATGGGAGGGAACTCACAGTAATTCAAACTTTTCTTTATTAAAAAAAAATGTTGGTCCTTCTCGAGTTTGAATTAATGAGATTCGACTGTACAACTGGATTAATGGATATGTCGAACAAAGTCGGAATGCTTGGTTGGTTTCCTGTAGAACAAATGCAGAAAAAGACTTTAGCAGAAATCATTTAACACGCCCATTTGTTGGCTGAAACGTTTGCAGCATAGTGCAGATTCTGCCCAACATCCCATAGCAGGAAGCTGCCGAGGCTGCCTCACGACGCTTGCTACTCTGGGACGACAGAATGGGAGTTTGCAGGAGAGAATATTCTGTTGACAGCAGTGGCAAAGGATTACCCGCATTCCTGCTATTCGCAACTCCAGCGCCCTACAGGTGGCGGGGCGGTAGTTCCAAGATGGCAGAAGAGACGGGGATAGATTCTCCAAAATTTCCTGTATGCCTGCTCGGTGAAGCTGGTCAGTGCGCTAAAAAAGATTTATTTGTCTAGAAATGCGAGGTGGTTAGGGCAGGATCATATTACCGGCGACGGAGATGTTGATGCACGTTAGCAAAACGAGCATGCTGATACTTAAAGGTTGCCGAAAGCTCAACTTGCAAAGCTTTGTGGCAGGCGAACGTATTTTAGGAACCGGTCAGATCACTCTTTGTGGCAGAATATTTTTGAGGGCGATGAAGATATCGTGTCCGTGCATTTCCCGGTCATTAGTGCTCTAAGTGAGCTGCAGGCGTTGACCGCCAAGACTCAGAAAAGGAGGGTTCACAGTATTTATGTCTGTGTCACAGGCTTCCAACTCGCTACTCACCGTCGCGTTTTTATAGTGTATACATATATATTAACGCGTGATAAAACTGCACTATGGATACTGATAGGAAGTTTGTTATCCTAGGCTACTATGCGGTGTAGCATTGCAACAGGAAGTTTGTGCTGCACCTTTGAAGCACAATTTTCAGCACGCCAGGAGCCTTGCCGTGCTCACGGCAGTCACTGTATGGGTTCCCAGAGTAACGAAACTCCGAAAGTTCGTTTTAGAACCGCGGCGTGGCACTGAAACCGAAACCATGGCACCGAAATCTTGGGTCCACACATCGACGAGGGTATGAAGGCAATAGTAGCGACATGCATTGGAGCATGTTGAAAGAGCTTTACTTGAATTGCTCGATGGGCTACACAAGATCTTCTGTGGTGCTGTGAGTAGCTTTCGTAGATAATTAACATTACATTACATATTTTTTTCTCTACCGAACATTTATAAACATTAATTCAAGTTGATGTGCTCCCGCTGCTACACCTAAAAGCGACACAAGCAGGCATTGTGCAGCTATGCACACAACCTCCCTGCTTTTGACGTCCATAACCACGTGGAAAAGACTGCGCGTAAACGTGCGTTCGAGGAGCAGTAGAGCGTACGTGTGTGCAGTTGTTTGCTGGACCCAAGATGGTGGCGATTAGAGCCGCTTGAAGCGATGATGGAGGTCAGTCTAGCGGTGCTTCTGTCACGTGATTGCTACCGTCCAATGATACTCACCAAGCCAAAACATGATCGGCTAGAAGTGAGTATGTTGTCGGCAAAACGCGAAAAGAGAAGGAATGCGTTACTCTGGGAACCCATACAGTGACTAGCTCACGGTAGCCAACGGTAGCCTGTGGTAACGCTGTGCTAAAACTGCCTATTACCAAATCGGCGTGTTTAGGGGCTTTATTTATTGTTCTATCAAAAATAAATATTTTACTATAATGTAAATTTTTTTGTACCGTGATTATTTGCAATGTTGCAGCTCCTCTCGCCAAAACTGCGCCCCTTCTAAGCCCTCGTGACGAACGGCTGGCTAGCAGAGACGCGATTGAAATGCTTTGAGCGTTTATTTGTTTACTTTGTAATGACCTGCAACTACCGGAAAAAAATGGAGGATGGCTGTGGATGGCTGTCAGTAAACAGCGGCATTTCTTCAGAGCTTTGCTGCAGGAACTACAATGAGTCATGGCTGGACTGGACTTAACTCGAAACACCCAAAGTTACCATCAGCCAGAAAAGAAAAATAGGTGCCTAAGTTTTGGGGGCCTGAAAATGCTTTAAAGGGAAGCTGAACCGGTTCTGTATTTGAGGATAAACAACTAAGTCGACTTCATGTGGCGTTCAGGACCACGAATATAGAGATTATTTTTCAATTTGGTGAACGGAAGATGCAAAAATTAATTTTGAAAGTACCGCTGAATCCCCTCCTTCCTGGAGTGTGAGGTCACAAAAGGTTTTTCGGAATCTCCGCTCTCGCGCATCTTCAGCACCAATCAAAGCTGTGCACGCGCACTCCCACTCTTTTTAGAAAGATTAGAAAAATAAATCATGACTGGTGGCAGCGTGGAATATACCTGGCAAGCTTGCGATTACACGCGTGTCCACACAAGCAACACGCGCTTGGCGGCCAAAGGATCCTTTTATGACATCACGACTGGTTGGAGGTTTTTCGTGTTTTCTCGCGATACGAGAAAGCACAAGCCCTCTCGTGCACCGCCGTTGGCCTCCTATGAACTAATGTTATGGCGGCGTCATGCATGCGCTGAACGCTCGGTGAGATAGGTCTATTACATATTCGGGAAAAACAAATGTAATATTCGGATTAATGCTTGACGATTAACGTGTTAGAAATACGTCAGAAATCACCTCTAACTCGTTTTTTTTTTTTTTTTTTTTCAGAAAGTGTTTTAGCTTTTTTTTAAGAACTTCACATTTCAGGACTGCTCTACAGTCAACTTTTTTTGCTTTACTTTTAGCATTTAAGAAAACTGCCCTGTCTGCCTTCGGGAAGTTTGGCATGGCCAGGAGAATATGTTGTCAAGCATCGTCACAATGGGAAGGAAAAGATGGATGTTTTTAATGATGGAGTCTTCGCACCAAGATGGATGCGTACAGCCCCACACCAAATAAATTAAAGCTCCTGCCAGTGTGGTAGGAACTTCAAAGGAATTTTTAGGGAAAATCATAGTCTGCTAAATAAGTTTCGTGGGAAGTTCTTCATTGTTGAAGACCATTCAATTATGATTTCATACTGTGCAAGGGCAATTAGGACACACACAGCACAACATTTTGGTCACTTCTGTTAAGCTGAACATTAATAAGCCAAACAAGGTTTCCAGGTCGCTTCATGTGTGCAATAGGAGGTTGTGTCACTGTATACGTTGCGAGGCAAACACAAATTTCAGTAATGAAATATTACCTGTCGCCACGGTGCAAAGTTGCAGCAGCAGGAACTTTCTTTTTCCTTTTTTCCCATGCAGGCTATACAAGGCCTGCACAGGGGGGGCTCATTATGTGCGACATTATATTTGCCACCGTCTCCACGTCTGTCTTCCCTCCAATCCTGAAGAGCCGCTTTTGCTGCAAAAGAGCATAAGAAATAACCATAAAACAATATTGCAAACTTTATATAGAAATTGTGTCGTAAAGGTAAATAATTGTAATCCTATGTCCTGTACAGCTCATTTATTAACCCAATCTGCTTCCACAGAAAGTATTAGAAAGATTGAAGCTTTCAAGCCTCGAGTCAATTATTCGCTGGCCCTAGAAGCAATTTAGGCAGTGCAATTCTCTTCTGTTCACTGTACACTGCAGTCACTTCAAGGGGTATTAGTTTTATTTTCACCATTATGCAGACATGGCTGAATGTTAGTCCTTAAGGCAGCTCTCTAAATGAAGGAAGTTTAACGAGGGCCACAAGCAATTATAGGTGATGCCTCCTCCAGGTGCCACGCACTCAAGACGTGTCCCCTGGATACAACAGGGTTAACATTATTAACCGACACATTACTTAACCCTTTAACTAGAGCACAGTGAGCCTCAATAATTCTACCTTGGTTTGTCGAACACAAAAGCCACTATTTTCCTAAATCTGGGGAGCAAAGAATGTGTTGCACAAGGAACGCATCCGAAACAATTGCCCCATATTTCTCCGAATATGCTTGCTCCAGGTTCCGAATAATTAGACAATTTTTGTTATCATGAAAGCCTTTTCATCGTCACTTCAATCAGGAAAAAGAAGGAATTTGTTTTCAGGGCGATTTCATTTGACAAATAGGCAGAGGCAATGGCTCAAAAAGCTTCTGTTGAAAAACCTGAGCATTTTCCTGGCCTGCTCTCTGCCACCTCCTTCAAGAAGTGGAGCAGAGGTACCACAAGCCGTTTTTTTGACAAAAATGAAGTACTCTATAGCATATCTCAAGTTTAAGAACGTGGGGCGAGGGAAAGGAAGGTGGGACAGGATGAAACGGAAGCACCGCTAGCTAGCGAGGGGAGTGCCAGGTTTCCTCTCCTCTCACCATCATTGCAGTTTCCTCCTTTTCCACCTTCCTTCTCCTCGCCCTACCTTCTTGAGTTGGCACAGACTAGTACAGGGTTGGCCGAGCTGCCATGGCCTAAATGCCGCAAACAAAACCACGGAACTTCTAAGAGCCGCGGGGGGGGGGGGGGGGGGGGGAGGGGAGGGGAGGGGGCAAACTTAACTTTTGTTCAGAGTCTGACTGTACGTATGGGGGCACAAAGCTGTACGACTGTACATATGGGAATACAAGGCTGCCGAACTGCAGGCTGCAGTGTGCTTTATACTGTAATCCTTTCTTTTTGTTTTTCCTGGGAAAACGCGGTAAGGGGCGAAGGAGGGGGGGGGGGAAGGGGGGTCCCCTCACGAGGGATTCGCGCGCCGCACTTGGACCAGCAAAGAGCCGCATGCAACTCGCGAGCCGCGGTTTGGCCACCCCTGGACTAGTAGATGGCCAGTTCATTAAATTCAAAGTATATTGCTTGTACTAAACAAGAAAGCTGAATACACAGCGACTCGCTGATTGAGTTGTTTTTTCTGTGAATGCATTCTGACCGGACAGGCTAAAGTATGTTGTTACATGATTCAAAAAGGTTAAGGTGACACTGATTTTTTTTAAACAGGCTGATTATGATTTGCACACCACAAGATGTAGAACCAAGAAGAAAATTCATTGGAGCCTTGAGCCTTATTTGAGTTATTCCTAGAAAGGTGGCTCTTAGGCACATTGGAAGCCCTTTTTTTAGGAAAACTCGAATGACTCACACCTTTAATTATGCTCCTATTTTCTTTTTTGGGGTCAATACATCTTGTGGTATCTGGACTCTAATCAGGCTGCTTTAAAAACAAGGTTTTCTTTTGTCTGCAGTGTCTATTTAATGAATGACAGCAATCCAACACGAGATGTGCCCTATACCAGATAGCTTTCATTGAACTAACAATGCTTCACATTGCTTGAAGTGATAGTATGGCAAGGTGCTCAATAAAAGCTACCGTAAGCCAGATTTGCACAACAGAAACAAAATGGTAGAGATCCATATAATCAATAGAGACATCTAAAGTACAACGTGGCTTCCTCACAAGTGATAAAGTGGAATCTCATTAATTAAAATCCTTTAAGTGCGAACTTTGCATGTTGCTCAATAAGAACTTTTTAGAAAAATTTTACTGTGAGTGCTACGTTAGAATCCTCGCTGCAGAGCTTGCATGCATGCCAACTCCTTTGGGTGCATGACCATAACATGTTGTACTCATGTACAGCTAGACTCTAAGGAAGGGGTTAAAGAACAGTTAGGCTTTGTACACAATTCTACAGAAAAAGAATGCATGATGATGTGTAGTAACGAAGAATATAAAATAAAAAAGGCTAGTAAATACCAAGGCTTCCTCTACAGCCTCGTCCTGAACGGCTTCCTCCGCCGCCATCAATTCTTCCAGGGTTGTGGCTGGTAGCCTTGGTAGAGTGACTGGGCGAGCACCAGACTCTGGTGCTGGTGCAGCCCGTGCTGCTGGCGCCTCCAACAGTCCCAGCCGGTCGTGATGGCCCTCACAGACCTCTTTAAGCTGCGAAAGCTCATTCAGAATGTCCCTGTTTTGCTGCCGCACTTCCAGCAGCAGGTGGAGCAGTCGTAGTTGGACACCTGAAACACAAGCAAGCACTTTCAATGAATAAAATAACTTGGTTTTTTATATTTTTACCACTTGACACTTATGTACGGGAGCGACAGCGGAGGTACACTGGAAGGGCCATCCACCTTTCAAATCAAGAGTCTTAACCAGAGGGCAGATCAAAGCATGCATAACAAGCTCGAAAGAGCTCCGAAGTTGTTGCATGCCTGCCAAATGAACAATGTTGAAATTAGGGAGACCGGGGGGCGGGGGGGGGGGGTAGCAAGGAACTGTCACAATCCCCCCCGCACTCAGACACGCCCCCTTTGCGCTTCAACAAGTTAATGAAACCTTAGGGTTTCTTTACTTGCTGTGACACAAAGATAGCCCTAGTGCTTCTGGAAGGCGATGTGGACCTCGATATCAATGTTACCTCCATGAGCTACGCTGACATCGCAAGTGCGGGTAGAACAAGATCACAAACTTGTCACGTTCCCTTGACGACATGAAACATGCAAATTTAGTCGTCCACGACTCCAACAACATTTGTAGGTATTACTTTTTCCCCTCAGGGAGTGACATCCTCCGACCTGACGCCGAATATCAATGAACAGAACTCCAACGCAAACCAAACAGTTTGATCTAGGTCTAAGCCACCTAGTCATTGAGTCCTTGCACGCCTCATACGCGTGGTTGCACGAGATGATTATAGTTAATTATTACACCCGATACACCCTTTTGTATTAGGCGGTAGCCAGCATCACCTAGCCACGCTAACCTGTTGGCAATATCGATGCGGCCATACTGTATTAAACGAGGCTCTGGCCGATAACGCCAGGTCCGTGCAGCTGCCACAACTACAAAAGAAAAAACAACTAACGTTGCGGTTGTATTTTGGGAGGTTTGAAGTCGCATTTGCACAATCAGAAGATGTGACCGAATTCGAAAGTCTCTTGGACAATCCAGGAAAGTTAGGTATGTTGTTGCACCAATGATGGTGCCATATGTGAGCAGCAGCTTCTACCAAGTGGTTTGCTAAATTTGTTTTTGCTGTGCTCTGAAATAGGGCGTTATCAAGTTTTTTTTGTTACAATTTCTTCCAGAGCTATACACCAACAAATTTGAATATGAGCAAAGCAGCATTTTTGTGGAGAGTTTGATGGAACTCTGTTGAATGGCATATTATTACGGTTCGGTTTACAACTGAGAAGCTTCCATGGACACCTCCTAGCTTTACCTTAAGAGTTTTTTTAGTTTCAAGCAGTCGTTGAAGGGGCCATAAAAAAACCACTGCAACCTGCACACTCCCCAGATCTGAATGTTCATAAACAGACTCACGACTTGCCACCACATCCTCCTCCCTGTCTTCATGACAGGCACCTTCGACGTCCCAGTTGTCCTTCTGGGAGTGCAACCTGAAGTTGCGTGCTGCAGCCTCACCGCTAGCCCTCTCCTTGTCTTTTCGAGGTTGTGAACATGGATTGCACATTGCCTCAGCACTGGGCCCTTTCTTGACCTTTTGGGGCTGCGAATGGGGTTTGTGTATTGCGGTCCTCTCCCTTGATGGTGAGCTTGATGAGGCTGCAGTGTTAGTTCAAGGGAAACAAGGTTTGACAATGCCATTTTTCATCAGAATGTCATGACTGCTGGTATCCACCTAATGCACAAATGTAATTTATTGTGTCTTTTGTGAAGTTTGATAGATGTGGTGGAAAGGCACCCAAAAGCTAAATACAAGACATTTCGGTAGAGATAAAAAGAGAATTGATATGCCACGTAGGCAGAACAGTCGATATCAAATGCTTTTCTCTTGAAGAAGTTGTCTCCCCAATAGACCTATTGTGGTTTAACCCATGTTCTCCGGCCCGCACTTCGGGAATTCTGTAAACTTGGTTTTGCCATGTCTGTCCCCTGGCTGCTCCCCCCCCTTCGGATCGCATTCCCCAGCCACCGACGCCCTTTAATCTTCTTTATCTGGTTTCAATTACGATCTCCTTTAGTATGGCTCATTTTATTGCTTAGAAGTACATTTATTTTGTCCTGCATACCCAAAAATCCCGTAAGGGCGCCTTCCCCCGTGCAATCGCCCATCCCATTTTTCTGGCTAAATATCTAAAACAAAAATTCCGAAATATCGCCCACCCCATTTTCCCGTCAGACATCATGCAATGTCCGATGGGTGGATCAGTCGAGTCAATTTGTTATTTAATCCCCAGCACCAATCAATATCTAACGTTTTATGAAAGCTATGGATTGTTCGAGACAACAAAAATATGTAAGACCAAAGGTTCTGCAAGCCACAACACTAAGATTATGGAAGCATCCGACCCAATATTCATCGCTTTGTTGAATTTACACGCGTGTGAAAGGATACAACACAACCTTTAGTAAGAATAAACAACAAAAAACATCAAACGTTTAATAAGGAAGCTTCAGCTGAGCCGGAAACGGGCTTGCGTCGTCCAGATTCATGCTTCTGAACGTGCGCCTGTAGCAGACGCCACACGGCGGTATCCCTGCTTTCGCATGTTTCCAATTTCAGCCACACGGTGGCGACACTGTTCAATCTCGAGGCGATTAATCTTGTTTATTTGACATGAATTCGAGAGTAAGAAGGCAGTTTTGATTGTCTGTGTACATGCTATCAGTGTTGGCAGAGAAACAAATAAGTGATCATGATGCCAAAGCAGATTACGCACCAGTTTGGTCTTAAATTCTTGTTCGATTGACATGTGGGGCATTGAGTACAGTTTCCTTGCTCGTAACGCAGGATGCTGCTTTGATTTTACGATTCAAACGCGTGACGAGCCGTTTTAGCATTTTGCACACCCTATGCAGTGCCTGTTAACAACCGCTCGTGCGGCGTCACAACCTTTGTCTGAGACTGCCCACGGTTCACGTTGCGGGGGCTCACGCTCCTCTATGCATCGCTGTCAAAAGTACTGGCACGAGAGCACTATCTGATCTATCTTCTTGTTTTCATGGGTGCATCTAAATCCCGAGAGCACCTTGCAGAATGTGTTTTAAGTGAAAGAGGAGGGCAAGGTTACCATGCAGGGTAGCACAAATGCCAGCAGAAAAACCCTTCCGCCAGTAGAGCTCACGCACTAACCAGGTACAGTTACTGTGCACACGTAACTGGTCTGGAGTGCAATGATGCAATGACCTCAAACCATGAAACTTTGCCCAAAAATACAGTGCAATCCACTTATAACGATACCAAATAGAACATTGTCCTGCTTATAACGATCAATATCTAGAGTTTTTAGACTAGAAACGCTCAGTCCAGTCCAGATACGACAATCGGTTATAACGATTGAATTTTTGGGTTTTCTCATTATCGTTATAAGTGGACTGCACTGTATGAATGTATACAAGACTTTGGTTAAATACCAACAATGCTTATTCTTTTATGCTTACGTGCTGGTGGGATTTCAAGTCGGGGACGGGGGACATCTTTCCTGTTTGAGCAGGACTCGCCGGCTAGAAGAAAAAACATGCAAACTGTACGCACCATGACACTGTGAGCGCGAATATGACATAGGCGCTTTTGGATTGTGCAAACAATTGGTTGGGCAACAGAAATTTCGCTGCCTAAGTCATGTTTCCTATGAACCCTTTTTACTGCATGGGCAGCTAAAACAGGTTCTGAAGCATTTTTGGAGCCTAAAAACAGGCACTTTAGAGCACCTTAAAGGGGCACTGACACGTCAAAATCATTTTTTTTTTATTATCCGAAACGATTGAAAACGATGCCTGGACACTACCCTCAAAATTTGAAAGTTGGGAACTCTGTATTTGTGAAGTAAAAAAACAATTTCCAAATGCCGAATTTGAAGTTCCCGCGATATCCGCGCCGGTGCGGTGACGTCAAAAGCTCAGCTCCCCTGCGAGTCGACTTTCTTTCACGCCTCCGCTCCGAACCCACCGATTCACCCGGAGACCTGGAGTGAGGAGGTGAGTGGGGGAAAAACCGGTTCCTGTGTGCGCCCTGCGAGCAGACGACACTCGCGTCTCGCTGCCATTTTCTACACGGGAGGATAAAAGTCCAGGAAGCGGCATCATAACGGACGCCGATTTTTCGTATTTAAAAAAAAGAAAGGCCGTAGTGCGTTCGCAATTGCGTTAAAAAACGTGTTTCACGATGGCCGTTATTAAATGTTATAGAAATGTCGCCTACAAAGCTTCTAAATTTCTTTGTTCTTGACGTCACAATTCAAAAGAAGCGAGGAGGTGAGGGTCGGGAGAGAAGGACGGCAAAAATAAAAAGGTGCGCGCGCGCGTGGTGAAATTTTTTTTTGCGGTGCGGTATTTTTTTGCATGTCGAGAACTACCACTTGCATAGTTTTAGTCAATAAAAAAAAATACGACGTTTGTGGTGTCAGTGCCCCTTTAAAGTAGAAAATCAATATTTTGGAGCAGCTTAGAAGCAGAGAAATTCACATTTTGGAGCAACCTAAGGACTAAATATTATAGCAAATTACTAGGACATTGTGGGGCAATTACGTGAAATGTAATTGCAGCACTTATTTTATTCAGAACTGCCAGTCACACGCCTTTATTGTAAGTTTTAATACCGTTTTGATTCGCATAATGAACGTACCCCTCGCAACAACCATGAACATTTGGACTTTTTTTTTACCCCCGCATAATGAACACATTTTTAATTTTCGGCTTTGCGAGTCTTGACCTGCATCAAACTTAGCTCTAGTCGGCTAGTGTCCAAGCCCGCCAATTTTCTTTTGTCGCGAAGCTACCAGCTTAAGTCAAGCCAAGCCAAGTTACTCTCACAACGGCTACAATTCCATGGTTACGGAAATGATCAACCGTGAAACCGAGCCGCGCACACGTCTAGCGTAGCTGGGGTCGAGGAATAGCCCAACCCCAGGCGTGCTTCGTCCATCGGATGCATTGATGTCAACACGCCGCAGTCTGTGATTTGCTTTCTAACAGTGATATTGCGAAAGTGGTCATGCCTTAGAACGGTCGCGTCGTTCCGTGTGGAGTGAGCTATGTAGGACACGTTTTCTTCGGCAAAAGGCAAAACAAAAGCGCTTTAAAAAAGGTTTGCAATTTATAGAGCGTGATTACTGGGCACACCTCCGTCAGTGGAGACGTGCCACAGTACCCTGTCATGTGATATTGGCACCTAAAATGAGATTTGCGTGACGTGTTAAATGCAAAAATTTTACCCTGCGTAATGAACGCCCCCCTCAAATATGGGTCAATTTTTCGGAAAACAGTGTCTTCATTATGCGAGTAAATATGGCATTCTTATTTCACTTTAATCCTACAATTATTTCCCTTGGCTATACCATGCTGAGTACACTGGTTCTCGTCCGATCATCGAAGCTAAGCAGCATCGGGACCCGTCAGTACTTAGGAGGGCGACAACTTTTTGCCATCTCTCTTCCACCCTCTGGTCAACGTACCTTCTCTCGACCAGTAAGAGCTCGAGTTGTAGCTGAACACGTGACTTCTCTCAACGCATTAGAATGGGTTTTAATGGCCAGATTCAGACAGAAAAATTTATAAAGTAGGCTAAGAATGTTTCTCGCAAGAAACAAATGGATCTATGAAACCAAAGGTTTCATAGATCCATTTGTTTCGTATGACATGCGTCATACGAAAACTCATTAAATTAGTAAATAAAAAAAATGTCTTGGAAAAAAAAAGGCTTTTGAGGTATATTGGTGCAATTTTGGGCGATTTAATGTTTTTGCCACAACCAGGCGCAGAATATTCTGTATGTTTTATAATGGGGCAATTCGTGCAGCTGTCCCACCCCTGGTAATAGCATTTGCCTAGTCAAAGTTGAATGACAAAAACATGCAGAGGCTTGTTCCTGCTAACCGCGTCACACTCTCTACATTAGAAAATCCCATTATTTTGCTTCCAGCTCTTTTGATAAAAATTTGGAAATCCATAATCACCAGAAGCGTCGGAGGTGTCCAGAGCAGAAGTATGTTCTGCAGTGTTGATTTTCCGGGACGCCTTTCGGTAAGTCCCTGAAGAAAACAAAAAGTGAACTAGAATGCACAAAGATAATAAGGCACAAGAGGAAGGGAGGCACTCACTGCCAATGCATATCCTCAGGGCAGCATTAATGCCATGCCCCTCCCCCCCCTTTTCTGGTAAAAAAGTGAAATGTGCCATGCAATATGAGATTTTCACCATCCCCTTGAGGTCCAACGACAAGCTACAGATGGAACCATTTATTTAGAGTTAAATGCACTGGTGCCTTAGCAGTTGGCCTTTTAATGGCCAGAATAATCCTGGCAGAGGCCCCTAGGGCAGCTGTGAAAGAGGGCAAAAACAGAGTAAGCGAAGGTTTTGTAACTCAAATATGCCCCAATCGTGCAGAGATGCTCGCTTTGCTTCCTAAACTCACCAATACCAAGAAAAATGCAAATGAAAATTCTCTTGCATACGAACATACAAAAAAATGCTAGAAGGCATTCACCAGCACAGTGGCACATGGCTTCCCGTGCAAGCAGTGGGATAACAGTGGACATCATAGCAATTGTAACACACCAGGAAATAAAAAGAAAATACAGCATGCCAGGCTTTTGTTGTTTCTGTTCTTGATCATGTTCTTTTGCAGAGCCGACAAAAAGCAGAAGACGCGCAGCCTGACAGTTTCGTGCATGCCTATGTAGAAACCTCACTTTCACGTGCAAAAAAGCAGAAAACTATGGCACCAGAACTCCAACCCCAACTTTGAGATAAGTCCCTGTCTTTGTGCAGGACTTGATGCACACCAATTTAAAAAGTGATGCATCACCTTCATCTGGTGTGCAGCTTAGAATCTTTGTACATATGACATCCACATGTAAATCTGGCTATTGTGTAAATATCTAAGCTAAATTAGATCTACTCTGAATGTCCTCAGAGCTGTTTGAAAAATTTTCGAAATATGTATTGCTACTACATCCAAATATTGTAGTCATGATATTCTGAGCCTCAGTTAAGGCACGTTCCATACGTCGATGCTATCAGTCGCGTGATAACTTTCATAGCAAAAGCCACCATCGCAAGAAGAAAGCGACGCGATTTGGGCAGTCGCTACCTGACCCTAGTTTTTGCGATGCGATCTGTGCAACCTAAGAACGAAGGGCGAGGGTAAGACAGGCGGGGGAGGAGGAAGCAGACTGAACGCTAAAGAGAGAAGGAGGTTTCCCTCTCTTCTCCAGCGTTCCGTCTGCTTCCTCCTGCCCAGTTCATCTTCCCCTCGCTTTTCGTTCTTAGGTTGCAACGAACTATAGTCGCGGAGCAGCTGAGCCAATCAACGGCGTTCGAAGCCAGTTTTCGAGAAGTGACTTGCCAACGAAGGCGTTGGACTCGATAATCGCGCACGCCGATGTGACCATCTAAATTTTTTGCAATGCGATCTAGTCGCGTCGCGCGACTGCTTTCATCGCCTGTGTGAAAGCGCCTTTACACTCCCACCAGCTTGAAGTCGTGACCGCCATTTGGTAAAATGGCTGTCACAAGAAAAGGTTATGAAGCTCACAAAGTAATTACTTACTGTATGTTGTCATCACAAGAACTGGATGTGGCTCCCAGCCGGTTTCACCTGGTAGGGCCTGTTGTTCGGCCAGGGCCAAAACCCCTTTCCCATTTGCTCTTCCATTTTCTGGCCACATGCACGTAGAACGATCTTCAGACAGCCATATCACAGGAACAACTGCCACGCAGTCTTCTTCGAGGGGGAATTTTACAATGGCAAATGGTCTGTCCATCCTGTACCAAGCATACAACAGAGGCAGGGACAGAGTGAAAGGGTCACGTTCGTTAGCTCACAACAAATTTTGTGCCATTGATATCGTAGTTAATATGACCACACTTGAGAGTTGTAAGCTTCCTTCAAAGATAAGGAAATTAGAACAATTCAACGTCCCAAATTTGTGGCTGCCAAGAAGGCATCTATCACATGAACATAATGGGCGCAAACTGATAGCTTTGGACATTGGACCTGAAGAAATGCTGAAGCCACACGGCCATGCGATCTTGTTGCGCGATAACTTCGTTGCAAAAGCGACCATCGCGGAAAAAGAGCGACGCGACTTGAGCAGACGCTGACCCGATTAATAATTGGTGTTGTGTGGATATTTATGCAGCGTGTAGTTGGTCAGCCATTTCAAGGTTGCGACGAATCACTCGCTGTAGATGAGCAATTTAGCCAGTGCAGTAACACCGCTAGTCTTTAAAGGCGTGTTAAGAACGGCGATGCGATCTAGTCGCGCGATAATTTTCATCGCAAAAGCAACCATCGCGACCATCGTGGAAAAAAAAGTGACGCGATTTGAGCAGTCCCTAGCTGACCAAACTTTTTCCGATGCGATCTAGTCGAGGAAGGGACTCGCTCATCACGTACGCCAGTGTGAACATCTAATTTTCTTGCGATGCGATCTAGTCGCATCGCGTGACTGCTTACATCGCATGGTATCAACGCGCCTTAAACCACATGCCTCCGAATTCCGCACATGTGGTTAGGCTTACCGAACCCCGCACGTCTTTCCACTCGTTGGGACGCTTGGGGGAACGGTTTATAGCAATTGCAAGATAAAAATAGCAACACGAACCAGAAACAACACTTACCCAGCGGTAGAATTGCACGGGTGATGAAGACGAGTGGCAACTGGAAGCAACTAGCAAGATTTGTTTTTCAATAAAAGTCTTCAGACGCCCATCCACCATGTGACAACACGAAGAACAAAAAAGAAAATGCCGAAGGGCGACCGTCGCGCCGCCTTTCGATTGTCGTCCCTAAGCGATAAATATAATTGTTTACTGTAAAACTCAATACAATTTAAAAAAAATACAGCTAAACTTACTAATTTAGAAATATATGAGAATATTTAAATATTTGTTTATCTTAAAATCACAAAGAAACCGAAACCAACCCAAATTTTGCTTGCGGTTTGTGTTGGCAGATCACCGTGGTCCGGACTCCGCGCCACTCCGCGGTAGAAGCAGTAGAAGTTTCAAACGTGATCGTGGCGTCCGAACAAGATATCGCTTGAAAAAGAGACAGGGTGTGCAGTCTCTGGAACCCTTACGCTCTTACCAGTATGCCAACCACTGATCTCTATGACAATTGCTGGATCGCGCTTCCCCGCTTGTTCGCTGCAGCGCAAGTGAAGCCACCGGACCTCACTCGCTTGGGATACGATTTGCCGTTTTTGCTAGCCTTTGCTGCGGTTTTCCGGCGTGCTGTAGACACGTTTTCTACTCGTTCGTCGTCATTCGCCGAAGAAGTTTTTTGAAGAGTCTTTGTATTGTTGAGACTTGCCGTTGTGAACACGTGGAAAATTTTACGAAAGTGCAGTGTCGCAGGAAAAAGGCACAACGCGTCGAGAGGAAGGGCTGGCGGCGTGTTCAAAGCTTCCTTGGCACGCCGAAGTGCCGTGTCTCTGTGCCTTCGCACGCATGAATACAGACCAAGAACCGACGCCGTGTGTATGTGTTTAGCGAGTGCAATGTGCGTGAAGCTGTTCGTGCCTCTGGATCAGCGTCTTTTCCCCTCGCGGTTTAGGAACGAGCTTAATCCAGCGTCCACTAGCGACGGAAGATGGGGGGAAGGTACGTCTTTTTTTCGTCCTTAGACGATTTACACAATACCATGCACAACAGCTCCTCATCACTGATCAGTGCTGGCTTATTATCAACCTACTTAATTGCACTTGACGTTTGAGCGCGGCTCGCCTAATTGTAATTGGTCAACAGATTGCACACGACCATATCGGCCGCGCTTCAAAGATTTTCATTCTCGCCGTCTTGTACTTTTGCTTTCGAAAACCCCCCTGGCTCCACAACGTTGCCCTATTCGTGCTCCCACGGAATCTATTAGAGTAGATTTGGGACATAGCCATGGTTAATATAGTACATAAGAACACGTACAGATCTCCCCCTTTTATTGATAGCAACTCACCGGAACAGCTGGACGATCCAGAACTCCGTGGCCGATATATACAAATGATCTAAAGGCATCTAAGCGCGACACACGTTCAGAACTTTGGCGCGGCGTCAATTCTTGACCGGTATCCAAGCGTGCGAAGGCAGAAAGATGCATCACTCGGCATGCCAAGGAAGCTTTGATCACGCCGCGACACCGGCGACACGTTTTCGACGAGCTGTACCTTTTGATACGGCTTCACGCACATTGCACTCGCTAAACACATTCACACGGCGTCGGTTCTTGGTCGGTATCCAAGCGCGCGAAGGCACAGAGACACGGCACTTCGGCGTGCCAAGGAAGCTTTGAACACGCCGCCAGCCCTTCCTTTCGACGCGTTGTGCTTTTTCCTGCGACACTGCACTTTCGTAAAACTTTCTACGTGTTCACAACGGCAAGTCTCAACAATACACAGAGTCTCAAAAAACTTCCTCGGCGAATGACGACGAACGAGTTGAAAACGTGTCTACAGCACGCTGGAAAACCGCAGCAAAAGGCTAGCAAAACGGGAAATCATATCCCAGCGAGGTTGCGTCCGGTGGCTTCACTTGAGGGAGCGGCCAGCGCGATCCAGCAATTGTCATTGAGATCAGTGATGCCAACGGAGTCGGTATCACTGATCTCTATGACAATTGCTGGATCGCGCTTCCCCGCTTGTTCGCTGCAGCGCAAGTGAAGCCACCGGACCTCACTCGCTTGGGATACGATTTGCCGTTTTTGCTAGCCTTTGCTGCGGTTTTCCGGCGTGCTGTAGACACGTTTTCTACTCGTTCGTCGTCATTCGCCGAAGAAGTTTTTTGAAGAGTCTTTGTATTGTTGAGACTTGCCGTTGTGAACACGTGGAAAATTTTACGAAAGTGCAGTGTCGCAGGAAAAAGGCACAACGCGTCGAGAGGAAGGGCTGGCGGCGTGTTCAAAGCTTCCTTGGCACGCCGAAGTGCCGTGTCTCTGTGCCTTCGCACGCATGAATACAGACCAAGAACCGACGCCGTGTGTATGTGTTTAGCGAGTGCAATGTGCGTGAAGCTGTTCGTGCCTCTGGATCAGCGTCTTTTCCCCTCGCGGTTTAGGAACGAGCTTAATCCAGCGTCCACTAGCGACGGAAGATGGGGGGAAGGTACGTCTTTTTTTCGTCCTTAGACGATTTACACAATACCATGCACAACAGCTCCTCATCACTGATCAGTGCTGGCTTATTATCAACCTACTTAATTGCACTTGACGTTTGAGCGCGGCTCGCCTAATTGTAATTGGTCAACAGATTGCACACGACCATATCGGCCGCGCTTCAAAGATTTTCATTCTCGCCGTCTTGTACTTTTGCTTTCGAAAACCCCCCTGGCTCCACAACGTTGCCCTATTCGTGCTCCCACGGAATCTATTAGAGTAGATTTGGGACATAGCCATGGTTAATATAGTACATAAGAACACGTACAGATCTCCCCCTTTTATTGATAGCAACTCACCGGAACAGCTGGACGATCCAGAACTCCGTGGCCGATATATACAAATGATCTAAAGGCATCTAAGCGCGACACACGTTCAGAACTTTGGCGCGGCGTCAATTCTTGACCGGTATCCAAGCGTGCGAAGGCAGAAAGATGCATCACTCGGCATGCCAAGGAAGCTTTGATCACGCCGCGACACCGGCGACACGTTTTCGACGAGCTGTACCTTTTGATACGGCTTCACGCACATTGCACTCGCTAAACACATTCACACGGCGTCGGTTCTTGGTCGGTATCCAAGCGCGCGAAGGCACAGAGACACGGCACTTCGGCGTGCCAAGGAAGCTTTGAACACGCCGCCAGCCCTTCCTTTCGACGCGTTGTGATTTTTCCTGCGACACTGCACTTTCGTAAAACTTTCTACGTGTTCACAACGGCAAGTCTCAACAATACACAGAGTCTCAAAAAACTTCCTCGGCGAATGACGACGAACGAGTTGAAAACGTGTCTACAGCACGCTGGAAAACCGCAGCAAAAGGCTAGCAAAACGGGAAATCATATCCCAGCGAGGTTGCGTCCGGTGGCTTCACTTGAGGGAGCGGCCAGCGCGATCCAGCAATTGTCATTGAGATCAGTGATGCCAACGGAGTCGGTATCACTGATCTCTATGACAATTGCTGGATCGCGCTTCCCCGCTTGTTCGCTGCAGCGCAAGTGAAGCCACCGGACTTCACTCGCTTGGGATACGATTTGCCGTTTTTGCTAGCCTTTGCTGCGGTTTTCCGGCGTGCTGTAGACACGTCTTCTACTCGTTCGTCGTCATTCGCCGAAGAAGTTTTTTGAAGACTCTGTGTATTGGTGAGACTTGCCGTTGTGAACACGTGGAAAATTTTACGAAAGTGCAATGTCGCAGGAAAAAGGCACAACGCGTCGAAAGGAAGGGCTGGCGGCGTGTTCAAAGCTTACTTGGCACGCCGAAGTGCCGTGTCTCTGTGCCTTCGCACGCTTGGATACCGACCAAGAACCGACGCCGTGTGTATGTGTTTAGCGAATGCAATGTGCGTGAAGCTGTTCGTGCCTCTGGATCAGCGTTTATTCCCCTCGCGGTTTAGGAACGAGCTTAATCCAGCGTCCACTAGCGACGGAAGATGGGGGGAAGTTACGTCTTTTTTTCGTCCTTAGACGATTTACACAATACCGTGCACAACAGCTCCTCATCACTGATCAGTGCTGGCTTATTATCAACCTACGTAATTGCACTTGACGTTTGAGCGCGGCTCGCCTAATTGTAATTGGTCAACAGATTGCACACGACCATATCGGCCGCGCTTCAAAGATTTTCATTCTCGCAGTCTTGTACTTTTGCTTTCGAAAACCCCCCTGGCTCCACAACGTTGCCCTATTCGTGCTCCCACGGAATCTATTACAGTAGATTTGGGACATAGCCATGGTTAATATAGTACATAAGAGCACGTACAGATCTCCCCCTTTTATTGATAGCAACTCACCGGAACAGCTGGACGATCCAGAACTCCGTGGCCGATATATATAAATGATCTAAAGGCATCTACCCGCGACACATGTTCAGAACTTTGGCGCGGCGTCAATTCTTGACCGGTATCCAAGCGTGCGAAGGCACAAAGATGCATCACTCGGCGTGCCAAGGAAGCTTTGATCACGCCGTGACACCGGCGACACGTTTTCGACGAGTTGTACCTTTTGATACGGCTTCACGCACATTGCACTCGCTAAACACATTCACACGGCGTCGGTTCTTGGTCGGTATCCAAGCGCGCGAAGGCACAGAGACACGGCACTTCGGCGTGCCAAGGAAGCTTTGAACACGCCGCCAGCCCTTCCTTTCGACGCGTTGTGCCTATTTCCTGCGACACTGCACTTTCGTAAAAGTTTCCACGTGTTCACAACGGCAAGTCTCAACAATACACGGAGTCTAAAAAAACTTCCTTGGCGAATGACAACGAACGAGTAGAAAACGTGTCTACAGAACGCTGGAAAACCGCAGCAAAAGGCTAGCAAAACGGGAAATCGTATCCCAGCGGGGTTGCGTCCGGTGGCTTCACTTGCGGGAGCGGCAAGCGCGATCCAGCAATTGTCATTGAGATCAGTGATCGGTATAAAGTTGACAGAGGGTGTGGTTGATAGAACCCCATTTCATGGAAGCTCGTTTTAGCGAAAGCGTACGTTTCATGGAAGCACGGTTTAGAGAAGGTATCAGAAGGAAATAAACCCTTTTCTCTTTCTTGTTGCCACTTTCTCTCACCAAAGTAAGCCCCACAAAAATAATAATAATATAAAACAAAAAACATTTCCACTTTTTAGATCGAACCGACAGGCAAGACCCAACAAGTTTCGCTTCTGGTCAAGGTGGACGACGTCGTAACGATTATATTATGTTCTTTTAACGTCATATTTTTCTCTTAGCCTTTCGCTGTTTATTGATCTTTTTTTTTTTGGATGTGCTATAATTTTATTGACGAGATCCCAAGAAGGTTTTGTTTTCATTTTATTTTATCTACGCCAAATGGCTCAATAAATATTACTGACTACAGACAACGAATGCAATTCATAGAGTAATATACACAAGGTAAAGAGCGGACACTGCCATAGGCCCCATGGGCCCAGATAGACCAGTGACAGGTAGCGCTCCTAGCGGGCGGTATTAAGTATAATCTGATTCCGTTTCCGGTCAAGTTAGTTTCGGTTTCGGTTTGGGCGTTTTTGCTCCGGTTCTCCAATACGCTTCTCTCTCTCTTTCCTCCCCGCCTCGCTCGGCTCTCGGGAGCACCTTGACTCCCGAAGCCACTGTTTTTTTTTTTTAATACTGACACATTTTTGCTTAATTTTTTATGATAGAGTCCGTGCAAAATGTGTCAAAATATATTTCAACTTACTTCACAAAGCAGAAGTATATATATTTCTTGTTCTTTTTATATTGTGAAGCATTGAAGTTACACAATCACCGCATTGACTCCTGGCTGGTGGAGCATTTTGGGGTCAACAACAGTAAGGGGTTCGAACACATTTTATTGGACCACATTCATGTACATATGATTTACTTCAGAAGCTCTGTGTGTTTCATACGAAAGAAATCGATACTCACATAAATAAATGAATATGAAGGACTTCGGCATTCGTACACTTCGCAATAGATTCTTAGCGGAACCAAGTTAACAAAACCCTTCCACGGAGAACATGATGTATGATACATTCACTTTCACGCCGACTCGGGTACGGGAAGTAAGTGCAAAAATAAATAAGACATCGCTACCATTACCACTCATAAGAGTATAATAACAGTGCGAAGCACACGCCGGATAGTACAAATTCCCGATTTCCGGCAAATATAAAAAAAAAAAAACACCAATTTGCATAGCCTCAAACTCACTGCGGGCGAGCCATTACTAAACAATGAGAACTCTATTCGAAATCTGACAAGATTCAACGTCAATAAATATTCCCCGAAATTGTTCAGAAAAGAAATATGGCTTCAGAAAAAAGCGGCTAAAAAACTGTGGACAGTGGATACAAAAGTGGATACATTTTCTTTCAAATATTTTTAGCACCTATACACAGTTTTCTATCAATATTTTGTAGAAAGTGGACAAATATTTTTGTTAGGGAGCCGTGATACACATTCGCTGAAAAAAGGGGAAAAAATATTTGGAGAGCAAGCTGCACCGCCCACTTAATAAGCCCTTTTTGTTTTTGGTTTGGCAACCGCCTCTGTTAATACACTATTAACAGTTAAACCTGTCTCGTTGCTTACTAGGCACTGAAGAGTGCAACCGAACTTTGTCCAAATTCCGGATAAGAGATCAAACATGTCAACACAAGCGTATTCTGCAAAACAATTTTAAAAACCCTTTGTGGTACTCCTCTGGGCAAAGGCTAAAACCACCCAGACCTCAAAGTGTGCTATTCAAGGCGGCACACACTCCTCGAACATGTGTCACACTCTCTATTATGGGAAGAAAGTGATTTTCTAGTTGCTGAATGAAATGAAAGGCAGCCTGTGATGATACTACTAAGTTCCCGAAGAATTGTCCAGGCACGTGGTATGCTTTAGGAACAAGACAGTACTGGTGGGGCCTGGTCAAGTTATTAGACTCATCTGATAGCAGCTGAAAACAGCCACAGCTGTAAGTTGTCTGTTCAAGCAAAAGCTTGATCAAATAGCCCCAAACGTAATAAAAACGTGGGCGAGTCATCAATTATGTTAGACCTGATGTCTGATGCCAGCTCAGAAATATCCTCTAGTGGGGGGAAGTTATCAATCGGAAGGCATTCCACAATGTCTGAAATTAAACTTTCATGGTGCGAAGATATTTGCAACTCCTTTAGGAGGTCAGCTTTGTCATGTTCTACGTTTTCATTGTCCGACAGTTTGAACAGTTTCTTTGTCCAGAGGTGTTTTAGTCCTGAGGTGAACTGATGCACATTTGGGTTTGTGTTGCAGCCCAGCATTTGCCGTAGCTCCAAAAACATTCTCAAGTGTGTCTTGCTGCAGGCGTCGTGTAAGTAAGAACTTAAAGTCATGGCTGCTTGAAAGCTCATCCCAGAGCTTGAGGACACTTTTTATAGTAACTTGCCACTCAATGATGGCTCACGGCTGCCTCCTACTTTGGAACTGCCATGCTGAAATCCATCCGAGTTACTGGTGGAGAAAATCAAGTATTTGAGATTCTCCCTTCAGAATGGCGTGACGCAACGTCTGCCCTGTCTTCTTGAATTTTTAGCTATTTAGACAATCAAAAAGTATGCACATCCTATCACAGAAATAGGCTGTAGCCATGGCTGCCTCAGGAAGTTCCTTTGCATAAACAAGAGATATGATTACAAGAAAGATTGAGGCACTCAGTACCTGTGGGGCACAATTTTCTTCCATGTTACAGAAAGCTTTTTGAATAAATGTGTCTCTCAGTAAGTTTCGGAGTCAATTGCAAGCTAATCTCATGGATAGAACAATGAAGTTAAACAATAGAAGACCGCACAATGACCTCATTTCCAATGCAAAGTTTGTGGGCTTGGAGATTGCTCTTGGTTGTTTTGGGAAGTTGCGGAACATCAAAGACAAAGTAAACGTGTTCGTTGTCAACTTCAAAAAAATGGCTTATCACCACACACACCAAGCTTACGTTTGAAGCCCCCTAAACACAGGCCACAGCCTTTACTGTGAAGTCAACAGTCTTAAAGGGGCGATGCACTGATATTTGTATTTTGCGCAAATACCGCTTAGAACGAATCCCTGACGTTAATGATTCGTAAAATATACCCGTTTGTTTTCACCACACGCAATCGAAGTCGCAGAAAAAAATAAAGAAAAACGAGCAGAGTTCACCCCCTCAACTCACAGCCAGGACAAGCGGCCCCGTGATCTGGAGCCGATTATATGCCGCCAATGGTGGTCATAGTCATGCGCTGGGGTTGGCTAGGCACAGGACACGCGCTGAGTTCCAGACATTGTTATGGTTCGGCTGTTGTCGTCATTGCAGCGATTTGACACAGGACACTACCCAAATGTTTCTCGAGCTATCGATTATCACAAGCCCAAATCGAGTGTCCACGCCATGCTCGGGTCCAATCTATGAGCCGTATTCAAATATCGTCACTGGGCGGTACTGCTACCGTCCAGCTATGTCATAAGGTTTTTCGAAGGAGAGATTGAATAAAAACACTGGGTTTTGTACTCGAAATTACAGCGCAACAGAGGAGTTTCTTGGTCAGTGGCGTTGCGTGCGAGTATCCTTGAGTCCCACTAGTGCCAGTAAGCTCGTGTAAAGTGAAAAACATTCCAATTGAATATCATTGCAACGCCCCTTTAAGCTCCCAAGTGAGAGAAATGAGGAGACTGCGTTAAACAGAAGACGTTGTTGGAGTGTGCACAACAGTCTGTGCAAACCCACCTCCTGGAAATTTCAGACGGCATAACAACCAAGGCTCTATCTGCAATGTGAAAGGTTCGGTCAACACCGTCATCTGTAAACCCATGGACAATGTCGTGTGCAAGGTCGTAAGTTAAATTCTTTTTTTAAAACAATCTCATCGAAAATCAACATGCACACACGTTCAAGTGCAGCCAGACAGCCTGGCAGAAACAACAGCGCGAGAAGCTCGAACCGATTGGCTCCACGAATTCACGCAGAGCATGCGAGCACGCGGGCGGTCATGCGTCACCTTGATTGATGCAAAGTCGACCGAACATGATGCAGCAGAAAGTACAGATGGACGGCACGCACGGCACAGACGAACGACGCAGGGACGAGCAGAGGCCATGCAGAATGATGCAGAGGCGACGGCGTGCAGGCAGGCACGCCATGGCAGGCGCCATTCATCACGTGGTTTTTGTGACGTATTTGATTTAATATATTTAGTCGTTTTAAGTACTTTAAACAATTTTAAAGCATTGCCATTTAAAAAATAAATACTTCTCCCAGAAAGAGTTTTAATTAATTTTAACCATATTGTAGAAAAGCGCCACGTAGCGGAGGGTATGAAACGCACTATCTGGGCCGCGAATCGGCTCCTGTGTCCTCTCTTTACGTTTGCTATATTACTCTATGTGCAATCCACAAACGAGTCTCCTCCACTTGCCTTGTTGACTTCGTTACGCGTGAACGAGTCCAGTCCAGCGAGCGTTCTTCCTTTGTTTGCTGGTGGCTCTGCTTTTCTGCTTTCATTTATTTTGGGATGAGCTCCAAATGGAGTAAGTACCGAGTCGTGAGCAAGGAGTACGCCGAGATCTTATACTTCGTTTCAGCTTCGGTCCGAGCGCGGCCGATGTTATGAGCCGAAGGGCCAATCAAACAGCGAAAGAGGCACAACGTCATGGCGTGCTCTCTGCAGTTGATAGGACCAGCCGGTATTCGCTCTCTCTCTCTCTGCGTGCTCCTCCGCCGGCTAGTCCTATCAAGCGCAGAGAGCACACCATGACGCGCTGCTTTTTGCGCTGTTTGATTGGCCCTTCGGCTCATAACATCGGCCGCGCTCGGACCGAAGCTGAAACGAAGTATAGTGGAGCTCGGCTGTTCGCGGCGGATCATCGATCATTCTCCAAAGTCTGCAAACTATAAGAGACGGAGAAGTGAAGCATTCACAGACGACGCTTGCTCTGGCGAGAGCGGACAAGAGAGTTCGACGGTCAGTGCCCATCGATCCCGACGAGGACTCGCAGCCTACGGAGAGCGGTTTAGGCGACGATGAAGCCACCTCGGCGAACAGCTCAAGCGATGACTGTGACGAGCAATGCTGTAACGATGACTCCGTGGCGTCCGACTCTTCTACAGAGCCCAGTGGAGACTCAGCGCAAGGCGGAGGAGACTTCGTTTCTGACGGAGCCTCGTTTGGTGCTCATCCGCAACACGAACTTTCGGCAGCCGAAGAATTCGCCGTCATCGCCGGGAAGCACAATCTGACGCACGCGAGTATAAATGCCATCCTGGATTTCTGCCGGCGCCGAGGCATCTCGGAGCTTCCGCGGGACGCGAGGACCCTCATGAAGACCGAGCGTAAAGCTAAACTGGACAGTAGTGGTTCGTTTATACACTTTGGACTCGCGGAAGGCATCCGTGAAGCGTTGGGGCCCGGTCCTGTTCCGCAGGTGCTGAAGTTGCAAGGCAACATTGATGGTCTACCTTTGTACAAAAGTAGTCAGCTCGGCTTATGGCCGATACTGTGCCGAATCACAAACGTTCCAGCATCTGAGCCGTTTATGGTCAGCGTTTACTGTGGAGTAGGGAAGCCGCCGAGCTTGCAAACGTACTTGGAGCCATTCCTAGAAGATGTCGCCAAGCTGTCCTCCAACGGGATGGTTCACAAGGGTGCCCATGTGGATGTAAAGCTGACAGCGATGATCTGCGATGCCCCTGCAAGGAGCTACGTCAAAGCCATAATCGGGCACAATGGCTACCATGCTTGTGAACGCTGCAGCCAGAAAGGCCAACGCATTGATGGCAGGCTGACTTTTCCAGACTTGTATGCACCCGAACGTACAAATGCTTTCTTCCGGACCCACGATGATGAATGCCACCATACCGGTGTGTCTCCATTCATGTCACTCAATATTGACATGGTAACATGGTTCCCGACGGAGTACATGCACCTTGTCTGCCTGGGAGTCATGCGGCGACTGCTGAAGAATTGGGTCTGCCCAGGGTACAGCAAAAGACTGAGCAGAGTGCTACGGAGCCGCCTCAATGAGGGCCTTCGACAATCAGCCGCTTTTTTCCCAAGTCACTTCCAGAGGAAGCCAAGGGGCACCGAGGAGCTGGATCGATGGAAAGCGACAGAGTATCGGACGTTTCTTCTCTACGTCGGGCCAGTACTTCTGAAGCATGTCGTGACCCTTGAACAGTACGAGCACTTCTTGATGTTGCATGTGGCCATCAGGATTCTCGTGTCACCAAAGTACCATTTGGTCTTTAACCAGTTTGCACGGGACCTGCTTAGGTACTTCGTACAAGAGTTTGGCAAACTCTACGGAGCGAGACAGCTTGTGTATAATGTGCACACCCTAAGCCACCTCGCTGACCAGTGCCTCGATCATGGGCCTCTTGACAGCTTCAGCGCTTTCCCCTTTGAAAGCTACCTGGAAAAGATAAAGAAGAAGCTGCGGTCCTCAAACAAGCCGCTCGCGCAGCTCAGTAAAAGAATATCTGAAGTGCGGCATACTGCACACATCCAGGCCAAAGCTGTGCAGCACCAAGTCAAGCCAGGTGACTGCTTTATGTTCTCCGAGTCTCCTGTCGTCGTCCTAAAGATTCTGAGTGATAGCTTCGAGGGAGGCATTTTACCCAACCCAAGAAATTTCTTCAAGGTGCCCCTGAAGTCCTCCGAACTTGGCATCTGGCGGTGCGATTCTATCGAACTTGAAGCAAAGATCTGGCCCCTTGCTGATCTTCAGAATGCTGTTCAATGTGTTAAGCTTGACTACAAGCAGGGGCACGTCGTGCTGCCACTTCTTCACCTGTTCTGAAACCTCAGCTGCTGCTCAGTGCCACGGAATTCAAGTGCGGCTAACGGACTCCAGTCTGTTGGTTGGAATCTCGGCCAAGGTTTAAGCAGTACGCTTCTAGTCGGACGACTCGGGGGAGTGTGCTGCAGTGCGGCAGAAAGTCTCCGTCAAGGCGAACTGGCTCACCGCCCCTTTTCTGCGGGCTGCGATGTTTCGTGCGGTGATTGTGTCAGACTATTGAGTGTCTGCTGTGGCAAAGTCTCAGGCGAGGTGAACTGACTCGCTGCTTTTTTGTGTTGGCTGTGACATTTTCGTGCAGTGATCAGACTCGAGTACCTGCTGCGGCAAAAATTCACGGTCGGAGAGAACTGGCTCACGCTCGCTTTCGTGTGGGCTGCAACGTTTTTGTGTTGAGTGTGTCAGACTCTCGAGTGTTCACTGCGGCAATAGGTGTCTCCGTCGGGCCGAACCGGCTCATCGCCCGCTCTTGTGCGGGCTGCAATGTTTTCATGTGGGATTGTGTCACACTCTTGAGTGTCTGCTGTGGCAAAGTCTCAGGTGAGGCGAACTGACTCACTGCTTTTTCATGCTGACTGTGACATTTTCGTGCGGTGATTGTGTCAGAGTCTTGAGTGCCTGCTGCAGCAGGAAGTCTGTCAGAGCGAACTGGCTCATCGCTCGCTTTCGTGTAGGCTGCGACGTTTTCGTGTGGTTATTGTCTCAAACTTTGAAATGTTCACTGTGGCAGAAAGTTTCCGTTGGGGCAAACTGGCTTACCACTCACTTTCGTGCGGGCTGCAACATTTTTGTGCGGTGATCGTGTGGCTCTCGAGTTGTATCCTGTGGCAGAAAGTCTGCGTCGGGGCAAACTGGCTCGCCACTCACTTTCGCGTGGGCTGCAGCGTTTTCGTGTGGTGATTGTGTCGGACTCCTGCTGCGGCAGAAAGTCCTCATCGAGGCGAACTAACTCACTACTCACTTTCGTGCTGGCTGCGACATGTTCAAGCAGTCTGTGTGCCAAGCTCTTTAGTGCCTACGTTGAGTCAGGAAGTATCCATCGGGGTGAACTGGCCCACTTCTCGCTTTTGTGTGAGCTGCTATGCTTTCATGCGTTGATTGTGTCAGGCTCTGGAGTGTCTGCTGCGGCAGAAAGTATCCATCGGAGCAGCTGGCTCACCATATAATCTCTTAAGTGAACACTATATGTTCGTAATTGAAAATGATCCCTGTTGACTATGACGAGACTTCACACGCCTGATTTTATTTCTGCACTTGCAAATTGAAGGCATGTATACATTTCACTTTTCAGATTTTTACTTGATTTATGAGAAAGTAAAATTTTGAGATGACTGCCTTCGGAGTGCGGCCTTAATGTACATATTTTAAACACCGATGAAGTGAGCGGAAGAGTGTTTATCAAGATATCGGTTAGCATGAAATACCGTGATTACTCGAAAATGTTAACACAATATGAGTGTTCAGGTGGTCATTAATTATATTGGTCATCTTATCATGAGGTGGCAGTTATGCATTGGCAGAACTGTCACTTGGAGTTATTCATCACTGTTCAACATATATCATCTAATTCCAAAGTTTATAAACAGTATACGTGTGGTTGGCAAACATGTCTCAATGTAACATGCATACCGCATTGCTGGGAGGCCATTGGATGTTAAAATTAAATATTGAACAGTCTATGCCAAATATATATTTTCAATATTTGTCACCCACCATTGGTGTTCCCAGGTATTTTTTCCGGGGAGGTTGGGGGTGGGAACGTGCTTCTAGTGCTATTTCTTGCGCTAAGCTTACAAATTGTGCAATGAACGCAGGGTCGGACCACATTTCGAGGCGGGCTGAAGCCCCATAAACGGGCTCCTTCCCCTGGCTCCACCACTAGCAGCATGGTTTTGACATGCTAATTTTAAATAACTGGTACCAGGATATTTCCAGGGATGGAATTGCTGCGCCACTAAGTGCCTAATGACTTTTCATGCGCCACACTGATACAAAAGTATAAATACAAACAAAATTGCGCCAAGGTGCGCCAAAAGTGAAATTATAAACGAGCCTCGTCGAAATTAGCCATCTCGCAGTTTTTGTTGACAACACTGACATCGGACATTCCAACCCAAAGGGAACGTTGGTGGATCCGAATCTGAAGGTCGCTGCGATGGTTATACTTCGTTTCAGCTTAAAACAGTTGTTACAGCATTCTCATTGCATTGCTTCTGCTACCAGGCCTCTTTGAAGCCATTCGCTGTCTCCCTGCTTCATCTAAGTCCACACGCAGATGATGCTACACGCGAGAGCTCTGGAATTCCAATGTCCCTGTCAAGAACCGACGCTTGTGCAGTGCAAACACTGTTCAAGGTCACATGCTGGCGCTTGTAGCATCGGTTGTGTCTGCTGCCGTTACTGTGTGTTTTTCTGGAGTGCCGGAGTCATTTCATCTGGGTTGTGGAGCAAACAGCATCCCCATATTGTGGTAAACTCAAATCTATTTAAGTTGGCACACCTCTCTCTTGGATGTACTTGCACTACTATAGATGTTTCCACTGTTTACAAAAGTCACAGTCCACACGTGCAAAATTGCAGTCCAGCCAGCACTCGCAATTGCAGCCAGCCAGAAACTGCGCGTCCATAACACACAAACACAATAATGAACGCCCTCTAATACGATTTTATGGAAAGGTATATTGCAAGCCTGAAGCCCATGTTGGCCTGCCCCCGAGGCCCCACTTAGAAAACTTGGGAACATAACAAGGGCGAGCGAGCAGTGACGGAACAAGGTATGAGCTGAAGGCTACGTGTCTGTTTGCTTACTTTTACCACTTTGCAAGTTGGTTCCATCACGTGTCGCACTGTCGTGCAGTTTTGCTTTATATGATTTGTCTAATTTTCATGTAAGTTTGTGAAAAATGTTTCAAATAAAAGGTTAATTAAACCACTGTTGAGTTCCCATTGATTAAGTTATCTATATGCCATATTTCATTGAGTTTTAAAAACCAGGTGACATTTAGCCTTTATTTTAACTCTTAAAACTGACGAATGCTGGTCCCAACGTGCTCCAAGACCTCGTTTTTGCTGCTAGCCTGCATGAAAATAGTTTTTTTCTGCTCCCAAAATTTCTCCAAAGCTGCTTTGCCCAGTTTCATCCCTGTATTTCCAATACTGGAAATTGTGGCTTTAACACTCCAATATTGAACAGCATATGACAGCATACATTCAATATTAGAAAGCCCTTGGCCTTGGCAGTGCAATATGACCAGCACAAGTCAGCATACTTCCAAAATTGGAAATACAAATTGGCTTTTACAGTCCACTATTGGACCAGCTTATGCCAGCATGAGTTGATCTTGGAAAGCTGTTGGCTTTGACAGTTGAATATTGACCAGCTTACGCCAGCATGCATCCGATATTGGAAAGCCATTGGCTCTAACAGTCCAATATTGGACAGCTAATGCTGGCATGTATCGAATATTGGAAAGCCATTGTCTCTGACAGTCCAATATTGTACAGTTTATGCCAGCATATATCCAATATCAGAAACCTATCGGCTTTGACAGTCCAATATTGGATAACTTATGCCGGCATATATCCAATATTGGAAAACCATTGACTTTGACAGTCCAATATTGGACAGGTTATGCCAGTATATATCCAATATTGGAAAGTCATTGGCTTTGGCAGTCCAATATTGGATAACTTGTGCCAGCATATATCCAATATGGAAAACCATTGGCTTTGACAGTCCAATATTGGACAGGTTATGCCAGCATTTATCCAATATTGGCAAGCCATTGGCTTTCACAGTCCAATACTGGACAGCTTATTCCAGTGCATCACCAATATTGGAAAAACATTGGCTATGATAATCCATTATTGGCCCAGGTAATTCCAATATTGGTAAACACATGGCTCAGTTGGGCCATTGTTGGGCCATTCTTTGTCCCATCAATTCCAATGTTGGCCCAATATCGTGTGCTGCCTGGGTAAGGATTAACACTACTAATTCTGAAATAGCTAAGCACATAAATGAATGTAACAATTGCACTGCTTTGTGGTCAGAGACGGAAATAATACATAAAGAAGTGAATTACAGTAAGAGACTGGTAAGGGAAACCATTCGGATTAAATCAATCGGTAATTGTATAAGTCAGGCTTCATTGCAGTTGGGAAACAATGCTAAAGCATTTCTAGGACTGTAAACAAGTTTATTTTATTTTTTTTAAGGGTGAAGTGGTTTTGCGCTTTTTAGAGTGAGTCCTCCTGTACCTGTCTGTTGTGTTTGTTGTTCCGGTTTGGAGATATTCTTCCCAGTTCTCTTTGTGTTCGCGGACATCGTTGGTCTTTGTACTCAAGTTTTGGGTCTCGTTGGTTCATGGGTGTAGTGTCAGTGACACACAGAGAGAAAAGAGAAGGAAAGGAAAAATGAAAAGTTTTTCTTTCCGGACAAGTGGATGGTTCGCCCCTGTTCGTAGTATTGCTTGAGGAGCCGTCCCTTTGCATTGTTGTCTTTGGTTTTTTTTTTTTTTCCTGGTGTGTTGTGTCTTTGAAAGGGGCATGTTGAGTGTTTGGGTGACCTTGTGGCTGTGAGTATATAAGAATGTGGGACTAAATAAATCTTTTAGCTGCGTTTGAGACGTTCTCTTCTTCACTTGTCACTGTCCCTTCTACTTTTAAGTTTCTGTTTCAACCCCGGTCTCGGGTTAAGTTTCATCATGGTAAATATCCACCAGCTCGCCTGTACTTTAACCATTTTTTCATTAATTGTACCAGAAGCAGGCTTAGTCCCCCCCTTCTCGAATACTCAAACGTTCACACCGACGCCGGTTGCCGTTATTCATGAAGCTTCCAACGTGCTGGACAAATTGGGTCGCCGTCTTGCGGAATTGGAAGCCGACGTTGCGTTTTTTGGCATCTCTTTGCGGAAGAACTACATTGATCCAAAACTCTTCAAGCATCTATCGACATCGGGGATACCGTGGAGGTTCAAGAAGATAATCAAGGCTTACAGAGATGGTGCATCTCAAAAGATCCAGGATATCCGCAGCGCGTGTGAAAGACTGTGGTCTCTCCTGGTTGGAAGTGAGTTCAAGCACCACCCGAACAACCAGCACTGGAACAGAATGAAGAAGGCCCGTTTCGACCCTCTTTGGTATGTGAAACGTAGGATTGTTTTGGACAGTATCAAGTGTGGTTCTAGGCGCGAGGAGAGCGGGAAGTCTTGGGTCTACAATAATGGTGGTTGTATGCCTCAGACGTCGTTTGTTAGCCCGTACAGTGAAGTTATTTCGTCAAAATCGGAAGAAATTTCGGGGAGAGGACCGAAATGTTGTCCAAACATAAAGCCATCAAAGCTGGATGTTTTTTCGTGCATGCAGACTATTTCCAGGAAGGCTAACCCTGATGAGCGAGTAGCGTTTATAGATGGTGCTGTTAGTAAAATGGAGAAAGTGATGGGAAACGGGTATCCAAATGACAAGAGAAATTTTCGTGAAATCAGTGGGGTCAAAAAAGACTTAAAAGCGAGGTCAGTGAAGGTACTGCAAACGGACACATCTGGGAAATTCGTAATCCTTCCCGGGTCTGTCTTTCGAATGAAAACGGACGAAACGATGAATTCACTTTTCTATGAATGGAATGGAAACCTTGCGAAGCTAAGGGCAAAGATCGGTTCGGTTCTTAAGGAGGACGATTTGGAAGGTGTGGTAAAGAGTCTGTTAGGTCCAATGCGGTCAACGCTAAGTGTAAAATTTTTCTTAAAGGATCATAAACCGGAAATTCCTCTTCGGGCGGTGATTAACGAATGTGGCACGTGGCAGAAATCAGTTTCAAAGTTTCTACAGAACGGTCTAAAGTTTACTCATGTAGAGAAGCCATCGTCCCTCAGGAATTCGAACGAGTTAATCAGTATATTGGAGGTGAACCACGGGAGAGAATGTTCAGTTTTATCGATGGATATTAACGACCTTTATTATTCTCTGGAGAAAAATAGATTGATGACAAGGATGAAGGATGCGCTAGAATCAAATCTCGTTCAGTTTCAATCCCAAACAGGCATTTCGCTAGAGAGTTTTCTTGTCATTCTTGACTATTATATTCAGTCTACGGTTGTGGAGTATGAAGGAAAAAAGTTTGTACAGAAGGAAGGCGTGTGCATTGGGTCCTCGGTTGCACCGGCTTTATCGGAGGCGTATCTGAACTCGTTGGACCCTGTTTTGTTTGATCGAATTCAAGGTTTTGGAGTGGACATGTGTTTTGGGAGGCGTTATGTGGATGATATTTTTGTGTGCACCTTCCGGGATGACCCGTTGAACGGTCTCGAGCATTTGATAAGATCAGCAGCCCCTGAACTACGCTTCACCATAGAGAAACCGGAGAATGGAATATTACAATTCTTGGATCTTCGGATTCACACTGATAAAGGTCTCTGCTGGGAGTACGGCAAAGAAAACCCGAAACCTCCCGAAGGAAAAATCCACCAATGTAACCCTGTTCGGCAGTCAATGTTTTCTAGTAGACAGCTGACTGTGCCTGACTGTACGTCAAGCATGTCTGATTGGCCAACAAGTTACTCTGACCGACAGTCAAACTCCAGTCAGACTCCACTTGTCGGCTTTCTGGTGGTTTCCTGGTGGCAGTCGGCCGCCGCGAAATTCCATCAAGATGTCTTGGTGGCGATTCTGATTGTACATCGATTGGCTCTGACTGTACGTCAAAAAGCTTTGACGTGCAGACAGACGTACGGTCAAAGGACGTAAAGTTCGTTCGGATACCACTGTTTCGTCAAATCTATGAATACGAAAAGTAATCTATGCAGGAGAAAACGATTTTGGGACGTGAGCCCATAAAACCGTTGACGTTAGAGATATGACACGCAACCGACCGACAACCTTGGTCAGAAGCCCGCCGAAGCGCCGAACACGACACTTCGCTTCGCCCATAGAGGCTTCGCCGAGCTTTCATGAACGATCGCTTTCGACTCGTTTTGTTTGCCCGCTTGCTCCAACCTGTCGATCCTGCCCGGGCTCTACAATGTCTTATGTTTTAGTAGAATTTCTACTCGACAAGACCCAGCCTGTTGTGAGTTTTGACGATGTAAGGGACTTTAGCGGTGTAGTTGAAGACGACGAGGTGTACCAGGTCTACTGGGCCGGTGACGCGCGAACAAAGGGATCGTTCTATGACGCGAAAGTATTCTACATGGCAGGTGAGTAGACCTGAAGTACGGCGAGTGATGTACGAGTGCTTTGCATAACATGCTGAAGTCTTAACTGCATTTGCAGCCGAAGCATTTCGTATAAAACGAATAGTCAAATCGAGTTTCTCTAACGGTGGCGTAGCATGGATTCCATTTTCGAAAAACGAGGCGAGCGAACGTGGCATCATGAGCTCCCGTGGAGCGGTTTCAGCGGCCCTCGCCGGCCGCGGTAACAGGGCTGAAGACAACACCCAGGACTACAACGTCATCCTGCCTCCTTTGCCAACAGGGTCAGTGGTCTTAAACACCGTTTTTCTACTTGCGGACGTGAAGGGGCGGCCGTACCGCGTCGAGGACTTTCGCGACGCGTTGATTCGTCTGGCTTTGCTTCCCGAGGTCTTGGCCCTCGGGGCTTACCAGATGAATCACGTGTGGGCAGTAACGTTTAAGAACGACGAAGGCAAAAAGAAAATGCTGGCAACGCCGGAGCTGACAGTTAAAGGTCGCCGATGCATCGTTATCGACCCCAGCCACCAGGACGTTCGCGTCAAACTTCATTGGCTGCTCTTTAGCGTCGCCGACGGTGATGTTAGAGAGGCCCTGCCGCCGTACGGCAAGGTCATCGAAGTGGACAGAGAAAAGTGGCGTGTCGACGGCTGCCAGAGCGTCGGCACCATGACGCGCACGGCGGTACTTCGGCTGAAGGCGGGCATCACTTGCGACGACATCCCGCACCAGTTGCGGGTGGGCGGAGAGCTAGCTCTCGTCGTCGTGCCTGGAAGAGCTTCGCTTTGTCTTCGGTGCCAGCAGACGGGGCACATCCGCAAGGAGTGTCGCGTCCCACGATGCAACGTCTGCCGTCGTTTCGGCCACGAGGGCGCTCACTGCGTCCGAACGTATGCGGCGGCTGCTGCGCCTGTGGGGGGCCTGGAGAAATCCGAGCTCCTTATGGACGAAGACGACGCCGAGGAGGCTGCCGCGGGCTCTACAGACAAAAGAAGCCCTGTAGCGAACGCTCTCCCCGCGACCGAGAACGTGGCGGAGACGAACACGAGTGATGCGTCGCCAAGTGCTGGCGAGACGGTGCACGCTGGGCAGCAGGAGATGGTGGCGACGGAAGCGCCTACACCGTCCGGTGTGGAGGGTATCAACTCCAATCAAGTCAACGGGCAGCCGGCAGTCGACGTCCCCATGAACGACGCAGAGAAAACGGCGAAAAGGACGCGGGAGGAAAACGTCGCAGGCCCCAAGGATTCGGAGCAGGAAGAGCCTCCGTCAAAGGCGGGCCCTCTCTGGATGCGACGGTCCACAGTCAATGCGAATGCAAGTGTGGACGACAAGGAGACAGCCAAGCCACCTCCGTGATAGCATACGCCGGAGTTTGACGGGGGCCTCGGAGTCTGTGCAAGCAAAGTGCAGTAGCCAACATCGCGCTTGTCGGAACAGATGGACGTTCGACCCGAGGTAAGCACCATGGGGTCCCTCTCCCTCTGAATGGCGGTGTCGTTAGAAGCTCCTTTACGTGTCGCCACGATCAACGTCCGTGGGCTTGCGGCGAGACGCCGGCAATATCAACTTAACCGACTATTAGCCGAGAAGGAGATAGACATCGTGGCCGTGCAGGAAACGAAGATCGAAAGCCTAGAGCAGACGGACCGCATGGTGCAACCGTTTCGAACTCTTTTCAATGTTTGTGTCTCACACGCTGTTGGAACATCCGGCGGTTGCTGTTTGCTTTTCCGCCGGTCTCTAGGCGTCGTTGAAACGGCCATGGCTTCGTCTGCGTCTGGCCGTTTTGTGTTCTGCGATTTTTCTTTTTCAGGTATAGACTGGCGCGTTATTTGTGTTTATGCTCCGACTAACGAGCGTGAACGTAGACAAACTTTTGAGGGACTGAGTGAGTTCCTTAGGAGTGAAAGATTTGTTATTTTTCTCGGAGATTTCAATTGCGTCTGCGCACCAGAGGACCGTGCTAATGCAACCCGGGTTCGCGACTCAAGTGCTCTTTATTTGAATGACATTGTCGCTGAAAATGCGTTAGAGGACGTGGCAAACGTCACCGCCAAAAGTAGCGTTCATTTCACGCACTTTCAGGGCCTTAGTCAAGCTCGACTGGACAGGGCTTACGTTTCGCTTAGTCTTGTCCCGCTGTGCGACAACTACTCCGTTCAACCTGTTTCTTTCCGCGATCATGCGTTACTTATGTTCACCCTCGGTAAAAAATTAAAAAAGGCAAGATGGGAATGGTCGCTTTGGAAAATGAACATTAGCCTCATGAAGGATGACGTTTTTAAATCTAAGGTAGATGATTTATTTAGGAAATTTTTCGAAGACGAGAGGACAATGTGGGGTGCTAGGTGGGAACTTTTCAAAGAAGAGGTAAAAATTAACGCAATTGAAAGGAGCACCAGCCTTAGCTATCAAAAACAGAAGAAGGAAAAAGAGCTACGACGCCAATTGAATTTCTTTTTGATCGAAGAAAGCGCGAAACCGGGTGAGTTTGTACAAGAGATAAGGGATATCAAGAACCAACTTGAAGTGATCGACTGTGAAAGATACAGAGGGGCTATTGTACGTGCGCGGTCCCAGAGGCTATGGTTGGGCGAAAGACCTTCGAAGCGAGCACTGAGCGACGAGAAAAGGTATGCGCAGCGAAACGAAATAAAAGAAATTCGCTACGGAAACACGATAACTCGCGATAAGAAAACGATCGAGCGAGTGTTCGTTGAATTTTTTAACGATTTGATGGGTCACAGCCTACCAAGGGATAACGGTTTTGACACCGAGTTTTTGTCGCTTATGCCCACGCTTGAAGAGGATGTTCGAGAAAGTTTAGAATCGCCGATCAGCGTCCGCGAGCTTGAAGATGCCATAGACGAATTAACTGCCGAAAAAACGCCCGGGCCGGATGGTCTCAGTGCCGAATTTTATAAAACATTTAAGAAGGAGGCAGCGGACGCTTTTTACGAGGTAGTCACAGAAGCGTATTGCATAAATAAGTTACCGCCAACCTTTTTGAAAAGCCATGTTGTCCTCATTCCTAAGGTCGATGACCCTGTAAAACTATTGTCTGTTTCCTCTTATAGGCCAATAGGTCTGACTAATGTCGACTACAAAATTTACACAAAAGTCCTGGCTAGACGTTTGCAAAATGTTATAAAACACCTTGTGGGACCGCATCAGACCTGCGGTATTAAAGGCCGCAGCATTTTAACTAACATACATATAGTAAGGAGCATTCTAGAATATTGTGATGACTCTGACAGACGAGTTGCTATGTTGCAGCTAGACCTGGAGAAAGCATTCGATCGTGTGTCGCATGAGGTTCTTTTTCTTAATTTGGAGCATGCTAATGTAGGGTCTGTGATATTAGACGGTTTAAAAATGGTGTACGCAAACTGTTCGATGTCCATCATTGTAAATAAGAACGTCAGTGAAAGTGTGCAGGTTCGATCTTCTGTAAGACAGGGATGCCCACTCTCTACCTCGCTGTTTGCAATTTACTTGGAACCATTTTGTTTAAAACTGATTAACAATGATAGTATACATGGTTTTAGGTTACACTCTTGCGAAGTAAAAGTGCTTTCTTATGCAGACGACGTTGCTGTTTTTTGTGTAGACCAAGACAGCGTTCGTGAGGTAATCAGCACTGCTTCCTCCTTCTGTAAGAAAACGGGTAGTGCTATCAACTGGGGCAAAAGCGTAGGTCTCTGACACGGTAATTGGGCTACCGCACACGGTAACTTTGTGAATGTTCAGTGGACAAATTTACCTGCGAAGTACCTCGGGGTGCCACTCCAGCACTACCGTGACAGCAAGCAACTATGGAGTGAAGAGACGGAGAAGGTTAAGGCTAAAGCGGAGAGCTGGAGGGGTAGGGACTTCTCCATGTTTGCACGCGCTACCGTTTGTAATTTATTTTTAACTGCGAAAATTTGGTACATTTTGCAAGTGCTATGTATGCCGCGCCTCAACGTGCCAAGACTGCACAGAGTTTTCGCTGTTTTCATCTGGAATTCGAGCTGGGAGCGTTCTGCTCGTACCAATTTGTTCCGATCTGTTGGTAATGGTGGTCTAGGATTGTCCCATTTTTTTCTAAGACAAATTGTGTCTAGGTTCATGTTTTTACGCGATCAGAAAGATTCATTTTTACGTACTGTTATGCAAGTGCGACTGCAGTATGCACTCCCTGAGTTTGTGGTGTCATCTAGTAGTCAAATGCGATCCAGTGTACAAGGTTATTTGCGTGAAGTTGTGCTTTCTTTCAGAATACTCAAGGTGCGCTTTTCCTTAGAGTATCTTAGTTCAGTTACCCGAAATAGATTGTATAAAGATTTAATAGATGTACTGTTGTCAATACCTCTCTATAGGTCATAATACTGTGAACGTTCAGGGCTAGATGTGCTTAAAAGGGTAAAGAAAATGCCAATCAAATTTTCGGTAAAATCTTTTTTCTTTAAATTGCACTGCGGCGTACTCCCTCTAAAGGCGTGGCTAGAACAGAAAGGTATATTTGTACCGTGGTCAGTGAATTGTATCCTCTGCAAAAAACCCGAGACGATAGAGCACGCATTTATTGAGTGTTGGGACGCCGTGTTTCATTGGGACATTCTTCAGCGCACACTGAAAAAAGATCCACCTATAACTGCGCACGGCATCCGCTTTTTGCCCCTGGAAAACGAGGGGGGAGTCCCTTACGATATGTTCATGCTCCTCGGCCTCCACAGTCTCTGGAGGACAAGAATGAGTGTTAATAATGCTGATGTTAATACCAAAACTGTAAGAGAAAATTTCATTGAAAGTGTGGCATATATTCGCGAGGTATACCGTGCACTCCCTGAACCCCCTGAAAGGTTGCCAATACTAGATGAGTTGGTATGTTTAAAAAGATTTTAATGTGCTGGCAACCGCCGCTAAGTGCTGATTCGCTCTTGAACGAACTGTATGTACCTGAATGACTCTGTGCTTTTTAATTTTGTCTTAACCGGAAATGAAGAAAAAAAAAAAAAGTGGCGTAGCATAGCGGTTAAGGTATCCGATTTGTACGCATGTGGTCGCGGGTTCGATACGCGGTGGTGCTGCTTTTTTTTTTTTTTCTCTCGAACATTTTGTTTTATCGAGGCATTTGGCGATATTTATGAGTGCGTATAGCTTTACTCTTATATAAATGCTGCCCTTGTTGATGAAATTCCCTTGGCAGTGGCAGTGAGACGTCATCTGATGGACCATCAGATGACGTCTGATGGTCCATCACGTTCCACCAAGGCTGCTGACTGGCAGTCAGTGGCCCAAATTACGTATCTTGATGGACTTTTCAATAGGGCTGTTCTGTCAAAAAGTAGAAACCAGGACAAGGTAAGAAGACGACGACACAAGGCGCACTCGCAACTGAAGATTTATTTATGGAAAAACATAGTCTTATATACACTTTTAAAAAACACCCACGTCACTTTCCACGTGCCCGCTCTTTATCCAAGAATAGACACTCTTTTTCTGACAGAGTCACTGAAGGCTCGCTTATGCACTTATCTGCACCCTTCCTTATTGCATACGCCTCATGAATTTCCCTTGTAATCTTTTTGCTGTATCGCCCCAGGATTGCCACGTCATTGAAAAATGGTGTGCACTCACATCGGTTGCAATGCACAGCCAGGTGCCCCGAAGGTGACTGTTTTAAGGAAGCAGCATGCTCTCTTGCGCGATCATTTACACAACGCCCAGTTTGGCCAACGTAAGACCTACCGCAAGAAAGCGGAATGTCATACACAACACCAGTGTGACATTCTACAAACTTATTCTGGTGTTTTTTCTTACACTCGTCACTCTTCCCTTCGGGATCATTGATTTTCCTGCATAACGCAGAAAGCTTTTTAGGGGCTGAAAAAACGACAGGAACGTCGTAACGTTCCGCCACCTTTTTTTAAGTTATGAGACACTGCGTGAATGTAGGGCATTACAGCGGTTCTTACTTTTTGGCGTTCAAGAACGTTTCTTTCCGCACCCCTAAATTTCTTTTTGAGGCCCGCTGCAGCTTCAACAATGGATCTCAGCGGAAAACCCGCACTTGCGAGCCGATCTACCTGTAGAAGGAAACTCCTTCCCATTTCCTCAGGACAGGATTTGTTCAGAGCGGCTCCGAGGCACGAAGAACAATACCTCTTTTCACTGACTTGGAGTGGGAAGAATTAAAAGGGAGTACAGCTTTCTTGGAGCGAGGTTCGTAAGCCCAGCACACATGGTCATCTAAGACATTTAGTTTTAAATCCAAAAATTGTAACGAGCCCTCCGTGGTCCTCTCATGAGTGAATTTTAACCCATGAGAGCAGGACGTGAACGTGCCGATTACGTCAGCCACGTTGTTATCAGTGAGTTTGTTCTGTTCCTGGGAGGGCGATGACCAGATAATCATCAACATACCTGTATATTTTAAAAAGGCTATCACCTCCGAGCTTCTCGAGAATAGCGCGGTCGCAGTGTGCCAAAAAAATGTCGCACAGAATAGGCGCAACCCGCGAACCGATGCAGATACCCCGTTTTTGCAAAAACACCTCTCCACCAAAGGAGACATAGGTATGGTCAAGGTAAAAAGATAAGAGTTCAACGAAACCTTCTACACTTATCCCGCAAGTGCTACGAAAGGCTGTTTCCCCACTGCTCTCGATGCAACTTCTAACAGTGTTAAAGAGGACGGCATGCGGAATTGAATAAAAGAGATCCTCAACATCAACTGAAAAAGCGTCGCACTTCCCTCTACACCCTTCTTTCAAAAATTCAATCACTTCTTCTGAATTCCGGACCAAAAAATTCATACTGCAGTTTTAGCCTTGATAGGTGGGTGCGGAGAAACGAAGATACCTGGATCTGCCACGTATCTCTTTCAGTAACGATTGCTCTAAAAGGTACATCTGCCTTATGGGTTTTTGCCGTAAAAAACAGGTCCAAGGCAAGTTTCTTGCTGGAATTCACCTTCCTCTCCAAGGCGGAGAGGGACAGTTCGCTGCACAGTTCTTTCGCCCTCACCTTCACCTTGTTCAGGGATCCTGGCTGTGCGTGCTTGAAGTTCTTAAGGACAGCATGCTCGGCCCTTTCCCAGTATAGCTCCTGCGGAAGGACAACAAAGCCGCCCTCCTTGTCAGACGTGAGCAGCTTCAGATTGTTAAATCTGAAGTGGTCAACGATCGATGTCAGCTTCGGGATTCTTGCGCGTAGACCAGCCGTTTGGCAAAGCACATCCACTCCGTCAGCGATGCACCGCTCCCTGTCTTGGGGCAGCACCTTGTCAGCCAAACTTCCGACCAGGGAAAGCTTTTCCGGTGGTGGCAGTCTAGGCTCCACGGCGAACTTGGGCCCTTTGTCAAGCGTAGCCTTGAAGTTGCTCGGGAGAGAAGCTCCCCCGAGGAAGGTAACCCCACCTTGCTTCTCCCAACTGGTCGGTCGCTTTCTGGGAAGCCAGGACAGTTCTCGTTTTCACAGGAACTCAGTCACATCCTTGGCATTCCGAAGGTGGGTGGCGTAGCTTCTCTCAGCTGCTGCACGGTCTTGACACCCTCTGTAGCACAGCACCCTGAGGCAGTCCCGGAACCTTTCAACTTGTTTCCAAGTCTCTGACCTGATGATCTTGCACATTCGCTTAGCATGGCCAGGGGAAGGCGGACAGCCATTGAAGAGCCCCAGGACTTCTGGTGGCGAGTATCCAGTGCGAATGGCATACGCGTACACTCTTGCACGGCAGCAGGAAGTAGCGATTAAGTTAACGAGCGTGACAGTGGACTGGAAAGAGTTAGGGGAACATAAAAAAGAGCCCGTTGCAGAAGAAATGAATTGCAACAAAATGGTGAGTTGGGCCAGTTGGTTCATAATGGAAAAAGACAAGCGCCGAAAGACCAGGACAAGGTAAGAAGACGACGACACAAGGCGCACTCGCAACTGAAGATTTATTTATGGAAAACATAGTCTTATATACACTTTTAAAAAACACCCACGTCACTTTCCACGTGGCCACTCTTTATCCAAGAATAGACACTCTTTTTCTGACAGAGTCACTGAAGGCTCGCTTATGCACTTATCTGCACTCTTCCTTATTGCATACGCCTCATGAATTTCCCTTGTAATCTTTTTGCTGTATCGCCCCAGGATTGCCACGTCATTGAAAACTGGTGTGCACTCACATCGGTTGCAATGCACAGCCAGGTGCCCCGAAGGTGACTGTTTTAAGGAAGCAGCATGCTCTCTTGCGCGAAGGGAAGAGTGACGAGTGTAAGAAGGAAGCAGCATGCTCTCTTGCGCGAAGGGAAGAGTGACGAGTGATCCCGAAGGGAAGAGTGACGAGTGTAAGAAAAAACACCAGAATAAGTTTGTAGAATGTCACACTGGTGTTGTGTATGACATTCCGCTTTCTTGCGGTAGGTCTTACGTAGGCCAAACTGGGCGTTGTGTAAATGATCGCGCAAGAGAGCATGCTGCTTCCTTAAAACAGTCACCTTCGGGGAACCTGGCTGTGCATTGCAACCGATGTGAGTGCACACCAGTTTTCAATGACGTGGCAATCCTGGTGCGATACAGCAAAAAGATTACAAGGGAAATTCATGAGGCGTATGCAATAAGGAAGGGTGCAGATAAGTGCATAAGCGAGCCTTCAGTGACTCTGTCAGAAAAAGAGTGTCTATTCTTGGATAAAGAGTGGACACGTGGAAAGTGACGTGGGTGTTTTTTAAAAGTGTATATAAGACTATTTTTTTCCATAAATAAATCTTCAGTTGCGAGTGCGCCTTGTGTCGTCGTCTTCTTACCTTGTCCTGGTCTTTCGGCGCTTGTCTTTTTCCATTATGAACCAACTGGCCCAACTCACCATTTTGTTGTCAAAAAGTAGCTGCCATTCGAAAACGGTGAAAGCGGGAGTGGTAAAGTCTTTGATCAGAAATGCTCTAGACAGATCATGCATACATTTTATCACAAATTCGGTGGAAGGTCAATGGAAGAGACTAAGAGGGGCAGGGTATGAAGAAGAGTTCATCAGAAGGAATTTAGATGTACACACCAAGGAGAAAAAGGAAAGAGAAGACACGTCGAAAAGACGGATGGCTGTGATCCCGTATTTTCATGGAATTTCACATTACCTGAAGGCGTGTGTTAAGCAGTTTGGAGTTGAAACAGTTTTTAGTTCTGATTTCAGGTTAGATAGATTAACTCCTTTTGAAACTGAAATGTAAGAGTGCAGGAAAGGTCACTGTGAAAAATCGATCTCGGGCAGAAACAGTGTAGTGTATGAAATTCCAATGGCGTGTGGCTTTGCTTATGTAGGGCAACCTTCGAGGTGTGTTAATAACAGACTAACAGAATATAAGAGAAATGTAAGGATTAACGCTACTAATTCTGAAATAGCTAAGCACATAAATGAATGTAACAATTGCACTGTTTTGTGGTCAGAGACGGAAATAATACATAAAGAAGTGAATGACAGTAAGAGACTGGTAAGGGAAACCATTCGGATTAAATCAATCGGTAATTGTATAAGTCAGGCTTCATTGCAGTTGGGAAACAATGCTAAAGCATTTTTAGGACTGTAAACAAGTTTTTTTTTTCTTTTTTTTTTTAAGGGTGTTGCGCTTTTTAGAGTGAGTCGTTCTGTATCTGTCTGTTGTGGTTGTTGTTCCGGTTTGGAGATATTCTTCCCAGTTCTCTTTGTGTTCGCGGACATCGTTGGTCTTTGTACTCAAGTTTTGGGTCTTGTTGGTTCGTGGGTGTAGTGTCAGTGACACGCAGAGAGAAAAGAGAAGGAAAGGAAAAATGAAAAGTTTTTCTTTCCGGACAAGTGGATGGTTTGCCCCTGTTCGTAGTATTGCTCGAGGGGCCGTCCCTTTGCATTGTTGTCTTGGTTTTTTTTTTTTTTTTTTTTCTGGTGTGTTGTGTCTTTGAAAGGGGCATGTTGAGTGTTTGGGAGACCTTGTGGTTGTGAGTATATAAGGATGTGGGACTAAATAAATCTTTTAGCTGCGTTTGAGACGTTCTCTTCTTCACTTGTCACTGTCCCTTCTACTTTTAAGTGTCTGTTTCAACCCCAGTCTCGGGTTAAGTTCCATCATGGCTGGATTTGGTTGGTGAAGCTCTCTCCGGCTGAATGGTGACACGACTTGTTTAACGCCGTTCTTAAGCAATTGGTCACGATTCCTCTTTTGGTGAGTTTGGAATGAGCTGAGTCGAATCGGAGTAGCTTTTTCTTTTATCTTGGTGAATACATCCAGCACAAATGGTTTTCCTGGAAGGTCATTTGCAAGTCTAAAAATTGCAAGTCTAAAAATGGAGCAATAGCCTTTCAAAATAAGTGTGGCCTTCCGGTAGAATCATTTCTAGAGCTCTTAAGGTTCTACTTATCATCCACAGTAGTCACGTTTAATGGCAAGAACTACGTTCAAAGAAAGGGAATATGCAATGGGTCATGCGTTGCCCCTGTGTTATGTGATATTTTCCTGTCCAATTGCGACCGGGTTATTACCGACAAGCTTCCAAGCGGCCAAGTCACACGTATCTTTAGATACGTCCACGACTACCTTGTACTTCTATCTAATCGTCCGGAAGACAGCAACACCAAAGCAGTTCACGACATTCACGCCACCTTTGTGAAACATTCTCAAGGACTCCCCCGTCCCCAAATTTACACATGAATTTCCCACAAACAGCGTCCTTCAATTTTTAGACTTGCAAATGACCTTCCAGGACAACCATTTGTGCTGGTTGTATTCACCAAGATCAAAGAAAAAGCTACTCCGATTCGACTCAGCTCATTCCAAACTCACCAAAAGAGGAATCGTGACCAATTGCTCAAGAGCGGCGTTAAACAAGTCGTGTCACCATTCAGCCGGAGAGAGCTTCACCAACCAAATCCAGCGACTGCAAAGTTTGGGATACCCTGAGGCCATCTTGACGGATGTGGCAAAAATTATATTAATGCATGAAAAAATACAATACCAAAGCAAGGAGAAGAGGAGCCGACCAGCCATAGTGCCGTACATCCATTCCATATCACATAGCTTGAAAAAGGTAGCCAACAGGTTTGATGTCAGGGTGGTGCTTTCTGCACCTGGCAAGTTGAAAAGGCTGCGCCCGAAAATCAATTCCCAACACGACAAACAGGACAAATGCGATGTGAAGCAAGTTAATAAGTTTGTGAACTGCCTTAGAGGCGTAGTGTACGAGATTTTATTCTCGTGTGGGAAGGTGTACGTGGGTCAGACTGGTCGGTGTGTGAACATGAGATTGCGAGAGCATGCACTGTCTCTTTAGTCTTCACCGGCGGGACATTTCGCTCTACACGTACGAGACTGCAAGTGTACTCCCCTATTCCATCGAACAAAATCCTAAGGAAGTTCAGTGATCAAAGAACAAGAGAAATTTATGAGGCGCAAGTCATAAATCAGTGCACCGTCGGTAGCCTCATCGGCGAAGGAATTGCACTACTTACAATATTTTGTGTGAGAACTTCGTTTAAATAGATTAATTTTTTAGAGTCCTCTTCTTCCTCTTTCTTTCTTTCTTTCATTTAATTGGAGTAGGTTCTCATTTAAATTTTTTAGTGTAATTTTTCTAATTTTTACCGTACTTTTTTCGTATTTCTTAATTTTGAAGTCAAAAAGAATTGTTGCTTTCTTTCGTTTTGGTTAGTCTTCTCTTTCATTTCGTATATGTTCTTGCACTTCTGCTTTATCTTCCATTTATTCTTCACCAAATATCAGTTACGAGTCAGCGCCTGTCCTTGTCCGTGTCTTCTACTTGTCCTCGTTTTTAGCGCTACTTTTAATTTCGTAATGTATAACCAACTAGCCCGTCACATGATCCTTGTGAAGTTACTTGAATCATGGCTCATTCGTCATGACCCATCTGTGTGCAACTTTAACCGTGGCTTCCTGCCGGACATTTACGGGGACATTTGTGACAAGTAGACTTCGTCTCACAGAGGCCGTGCGGTGCGGCTGGGGCCGTGGGCGAATCTCCCGGTCGGTTCGGGAGGAGGAGGGGGAAGGGGGAGGGGAGTGGGAGAATTCCAGCCCCGATCTCCTGGTCCCCCATTCGTACTCTTGGACGGGTTGGCGGGCGAGTCCCTACCGGGAGGCGAGTACGTGACCCAACCGGTTTGGCAGCGGCAGAGGGGGGGGGGGGGGGGGGGGGGTGGTAGTTCCGACCGGTTTCAGGGAATGGGGAGGAGGAGAGTAACTGGTTGACTGCCCGCCTCAGTTGTGTCAGTATGTACTGATGATGCCACCTGCATAGGTGGTGAAGCGTCTGAACCTTGTTATTACCCTTTTGTTATGTTAAGCCAGAGTAAACGTTTTGAATCATGAATGTACCTGGCGTTTGGAAAATTATTGTAACATATACTTTTAGGAAAGTGTGGGAACACGCCGCTGGATGTCGTCATGTCCAGTATGGAGCAGTTGGTGATATTCCCACAAAGTGTCGCGAGTAGCGCGACAAATCGCGTCATTTTGCGGCCTCGCTACACAAATCAGTATAAGTAAAAAAAAATCACAACGGTTCAGGCGAGCTGGTGAATATTAACCATGTTGAATTAACCTGAGACTGGGGTAGAGAAGAAACATCAAAACGTGGAAGGGAAAGAAAATAGACAAGACGACGTCTCAAGACGTCGTCCTGTCTATTTTCTTTCCCTTCCACGTTTTGATGTTTCTTCTCTACCGCAGTCTCAGGTTAATTCAACATGGTCAGTATAAGTCATTTCTCTCTCTCCCTTTCCCTCTTTCTTTCGTTCTTTCTTACTCTCTCTATATATGTTCTCCGTAGGAGGGTCGTGCTCGCCTGGGGAAAAGGAATACCAGTTTATAGCTGCAAGCCCCTCTACTTTGTTGACTCGTGGGAAAGTGAGAGGACACGTCGCTGTATGTCGACATGTCCAGGTTGAAGCTGTTGGTAATATTCCCACAATATGTCGTGAGTCGCGTGGCTTACCTCATTGGTGACCTTCCATCTTTTGACATGTTCTCAAGGTGTCGTATGCCCCAGTCGACGAACTCTTTCCATCATTCTTGCTTTGAAGTTCGACATGTCGAGATGTTTGGGAGCGGACATCTGACTAGTAGCGAGATTGAAGACTGCGCTGGAGACCATAAGACAAACAACGACTTCTTTGCGACTGCACTGGAAGTGCTCATTGACCTTATAGTGTTTGGCAAGTTCCTTCCCTACAAAGTGGAGCCAGTTGTGTTCCGGTTTAGGCCCGCGTGTACGAGCACTAGTAGTGAAAGCACAAGGAGCGGTCAACGCACGATGGTCCTTTCACATTCTTGTCGGGATGGGTGAGCAATGTGATGTCAGAGGGACCGAAGCGGAAACAACAAACGTGGTGGAGATTCTCTCAGACATGGTGAATACCATCCAGCGGTCAGTGCGGTGCAAGCATCACATCGAAGCAACCTACCTGCATCGGCTGGCCGCGGATGTTCTTTGCTACAGGCTGGTCACTGTGGAGAGTGTTGGACTCGTGGAAAAAAATTAACACCTCTATTTATTTTTCTGACTCCCCTTTTGAAAAAAAACAACAAAAAAAAAAAAACAGCACAATCTGGTCCCAGCATTTCAGCTTGATGCTGTAGTGCTCTAGCATGCCCAGCTTGCCTTACTCGTCGAGCTGGTTGGATGATCTGTCGTGCTGTGTGAATGCTGAGTGATGCTGGGTGGACTGGTCATGCTAGTTAAGCTGGTGGACGTTCCCACCATAGCAACCAGTTTAAATTATTACACAGGATAAACAAACCAAACACTTCAGAAAAGCCAAATTGGCATCGAATTTATTATTTTCGTATTCGCGGCCTGCTGACAGGATCTCAGATTCTACATATCTTCTGCGCTGACAAGGCACTAACCGACGCACAGACAGTGGTTCTCAGTGCAAAACAAACAATGTTATTAGAACATGATTGCTTATCTCTCAACACGAAAAATACTAGACACACGCCAAAAACAGGCAATAACAATAAAAAATACTACACGGATGAGAGAAGCGAACCTGGGTCCCGCCAGTAATGGGGGCGAAGCGGCCTCTTTCGTAGTCGGCAGAGGCGGGGAAATCTATGTGTGTTGGATGCATTGGCGATACTCCTCGGCACCGCCGTCATTCACGAGCATACACATGTTCGAAGACACGAAACAACGCCTCAGTTGGGGCGTCCGACTTCTTCACGCGCTGAACGGACTGCCGCTCGCTGTTTCCTTTAACCTCACTTTGCTTGCACCGCCGTTCAAGTAGTCTCCGAACAACGCGCTCGCAGCCGTCCCTTCAAAAATCTGCGAAAGATAGCAAAATGTGTCTATAATTCTCCATTCCTACCACTCTCTTTCTCTCTTCTCTCACACAGAAAGAAAGCTTGCAGCTCGCCTGAAGCGTCCGTGGTCGTCTACCAAAAACGAGAGAAAAAATTACAGGACGCGGCCTTGTCCCCTCTCCAGCCGACATTAGCGAGCGCGCTTCCAGATATGCCATTTCGGCAAGCTCTAGCCGACCTTGGCGTGCGCGCTCCCAGCAAGACCAGCTTGAAGCGCTCAAACCAGCTTGGGCCAGATTCAGAACCAGCTCGAACCAGCTCGACAAGCTTGAACCAGCTCAAGTACCAGCTTGCCCAGCTGCATTGCCAGCTTTAACCAGCTTGACCAGCTTGAAGCAGCTTGACAAGCTTGAACCAGCTTCAGTACCAGCTTGAACTAGCTGAAGTACAAGCTTGCCAAGCTGCAGTGCCAGCTAGAACCAGCTTGACTAGCTCGAACCAGCTTGATTACTACCTAGACCGGCTCAGACCAGCTTGAACAAGTTTAAGAACCAGCTAAACCAGCTTGACTAGATTGATCTTCGTGCTGTTTATTTCAATAGAGCCAATAGAAAAAATCAGACCTCGCTATCGGTCCCGTCAGTCTGGTGTTGGCCGAGTTCACGATCGGTCTTTAGAACGAGCGATCAATTTAGCCAAAAAACATGACTTTTGATAAAACATATTTTCACGGGTGGTGACAAAAAATTATAATAAAAAAAAGAAATAAAAAAAAAAACGTTTAATGGGTGAACTTGTGCCCAAAACTAAAAGGAAACAGAAGATTACTATAGAGCGTCGTGGGCGCCGATGGGGGCGCAACAGCAGTGTCGAACGCTGGGACTGCGGTGGATTAAGGACTGTTCATTTGTCTCCGATAGATTGGTGATTGTTATGCGATTTCTTTTACAGCTTCTGACAACTCGTCAAATATATAACGTTGTTGCCAATGAATAGTGCTTTGTAGCGTAGCGAGAATGGGACTGGCTTGTTTTAGCAAATATAACTAAATGCTTCCGGGCGTTTTGGACGGGACGCGAGATATCTTCGCCAATGCTTAAGGCGGTGCCCTTTAACTTACGGCTGTTCGAATAAATAGCCTCCTTGGTCTTAAGAAAAGATTCGTTTCATGATTAATGGGCGACAGCATCCGTCTGTGTGATGGCCGAGACGCGGAGCTTGCTCTACATCTCTAGGTTCAAGGGTCACGTGGAGGTGATCAGAGCATAAGTGAATCACCCTTTCTTCGGACTGAACACAAGTCGCATGTGGGACGGGATCAGGAACACCGTTAAACATTAATTTATTTCTTAGTGAGCAGAGTTCAGCATCGTCCAATCGGGCGTTCATCTCTGAGGTCACACGGGCTGTTTGAGCGGTATCAGTGCGTGCCGTCTCGAGGTCAGGTTGCAAGGTTTAAATTTTTTTAATGAATCTCTAGTTTGGCCATTCGCTCCTTCAGGTTGGCTATATTTCTGTCCGTTGCTTGCAGTCGGTTTGTGAAGTCTTGAACGTTGGAAATTATCTGAGCTTGCCCGACAGACAGCGTTTTTAATTCAGCAAGTACAGCTTTGGTAAGTCTCGTGTTGGTCTCTACGTCTCCGGACAGCAACACCACCAACAAGGAATGCATGACTTCAACACGCTCAGCGGCAATAAAAACACAACACTGCGAGCTGGGCAGCTGTACGAGAAAGTAAGAACTTGATTTTTTAGATCGAATAACATGCGGCTTACTAGCCTGCATAGCGAAAGCGAATGTGTTAGTTGAGCCTGCTGAAGCACAGTCACCGAGCCCACAGAGCCGCGCGGGAAGCTGTCGCAGATTTATACTTGACATGGCTGGGTACGTCGATGAGGATGGCGCTCTTCGTGCTGGGTCGAGGGTGTAGTTTCAAATCAAAGGCGTTCACACACGTGCCGTCATGCAGTGAGAGGACATATGTCAATCACCGGTATCACGTCCATAGCACGCAGGCAGACATTTTGACGTGATGCTTCGGAAAGCAGACAGTGCAGCAGGAAGCAGCACACGGACGATGATGGAGGAAAACACCTGCATAACGAAAGCGGATGGGTTAGTTGACTCTCTCACAGCACAGCCACCAAGGCCACTCGTCAAGGAATCCTTCCTGAATCCGGCGCTTTTCGCCGCGCCTGCGCAGTGGGGGAACGTAATGTCACCGCCGGAGCGCCGTGTACAAAAGGAAGACGTGGCGCGCTGCTTGTAGGAATGCACTGCGTATAGGAATGATTTCGCATTCCTACAGGTAAGCAGTCTTAATTGTATCTGCCAGATTTATTTTCTAATAACTTTGTGTGAAATAAAAACATACCCCAAGGCTAATCAAATGTCCAGACAATTTAGGTTTTCATTTAATGTCTCTAATAGCATATATACAACAAAGTTAAGTTGGCTTTCTGCTCAATACATTGTGTGTTGAATGTCTGAACACGTTACAATCGTACACATTTACACTTTTGGAGAGTCTAGTATTGTAATGCTGGCAAGAACACCCATGGAATGGTTGCTTCACATTCCTCAAAAACCATTTTCTGGAGGTGTAAGGGTGTAAGTTACCGACACTGAGAAACACCTTCGAGGGCGTAAATAAATTTACTGTGGAGAGCATTTCACGCCAAGGGAAACCGGTCTATGCGGACCGCAAGTTAGTTTGCTTCTTGTACAGGGGTTGCGATGATATCAGTATAACAAGCTCTTATTGGCTGCTTGAAGGAAAAAAAAAAGATAGCGGGTAGACCTCAAGGCACCTAGCACACAGCACAACCCACTATCCTTTCAATCAAAGCGTCACAGCTCGGCATCGTCCTGACGTCACCGCAGCTATTGGGAAAAAGGCAGAAGACTTGCTCCTTGCTCTCCACATTGACGACTCGCGCTTCGTTTTCAAATCTCCAGCTGATCCGTTGCCGTCCACAAGCTTACATTGATCGGTGGATGAAGTAGTACTAAGGACAAGCGCATCAGGGACCGCGAGACCTCTTCGCTATTTTGATGTTGGTGAGAGGTCTCACCAAATCGTTGCTCCGATTGTGAAGTTGCTAATCGGTCAAAAAAAGCTCATCGGTCAATTACGCGCAAGCTTTAGCAACACGTTTAATTAGCAGGCAATATTGCTTTGGTTCTCACCTTCACCAAAAGTGAACCCATGAGCGAATGCTCGACTTATCAATTTTCCCGACACCCACGGTTGTGAATTGGAAGGGGAAGCTTCAGATCTCACTCCGATTGGCTTTAATCACCAGCGGCACCTCAAGCGAAATTTTAATCGCTCCAGCCGTCATTTCGTTGGGCCAGCCTATAGTAAGAATGACTGTACACCTAAGCAACATCAAACGTTTAGAAACGTCAAAGAACAAAGTTACATTCAATGTTGAACGCGTGGCAGTGTGGTCAGCGGACAAACGGCCGTGCAAAGAGCGGCTACGAAAAACTCAAATAGTATTGTTTTCTTGTAATACCTATGCTATACCTAATCAAGGCTCAGCTATCCTTCACCGCAGAAGTCTGAAATCTTAAACGTATGCTGCAACACCGGCGGTGCAAGAAGGAGATACATTGACAAAGCAAAGGGTAGCACCCGCCGTCATGACGCCCGAGCATTTCAGTTTTGCATAGTTTTCTTCACTTCACTTGCCGGAAGGTGTGACGTGGAATGAACACTCAGTGAGATATAGTGAACAAAACATGCTTCAGCAGAATATTTCCTTGTACTTGGAAAAATATTATGGGAACGCTAAAAAAAAACGAAAGAAAAGTTTTTTTTTTTATATATATATTCTTGTCTAAGGCGGAGACCAGTTGGCGCTTACTTCGGAGAAGTTTACCAACAATGAACTCCCTTCATTGTTAGTAGCCTTAACGCTGTATATATATCATCCGAGGCGCAAACTGCCATTTGTGATTCTGGAGAAACGCAATGATTGCTGCCCTTTTCCTCGCAACCCAGCTCTTAGCTCAGAGCCAAGGGGAGAAACCTATATGCGACGGCGATTTCCCCAACGCTACCGAGGTAAGCAAGTACTCTACATATAACCAGTTCGCGTGTTGAACAAGGGGTTTGTGAGTATGATCGTCGCACATGAAGGGAGTTTACACAGGAAGTTTAGACAGTTTGAAATTTAGCAGAAACTCTGCCTGCTTGGCTCTTGTGATTTTTTTTTTAATTATTATCTTGAAAAGGCTAATAATGGACACGTCAAATTTTCGTGAGGTTAGATTTTTGGTGAGGTTAGATGGTCGTGAGGTTGTCGTGAGGTTAGATTTTTGGAACCGTGAGTTATGATTAGACCCCCAAAAAGGTACACATTTAAAAAAGAGGCAGGTACAAGGTACATTAGGTCCTCAAAGAGGTACAAGGTACATATTTGGCCGGCGGTTATTGTTGTAACGCAAACACAAAAACAAGTTTGTCTAATTGAAAACGCCGTTGCCACAAAAACAAACAAAAAACGCCATATTTTTTTGTAACAGTAGTAAAAATAGTGTCGTGTCTGCTACAAACCCAGTACCGGCTCTATGCAGCTCACACAGAAATCTAAAGGAAAATGGCCCATGTATTACGGTCGCTTCGGTACTTCGGACCAAAGACGCATAAATAATCTGTGGTTCCCATGAGCTTATGTTACTTGCGATGGATATTAAGCACGAGGAAGCAGGAAAACATGACATGCCATGTCTGTACTTTGTTTCACTTTCTAGCATGGTTTCTAGCAGGCACACACCAGCAATCCGTACCGTAAAACGGAAAGTTGACGAGTACTTGAACAATTTTATATCATCGAAGCAAAACAAACACGTCTAAACATTTCGTCTTCTTCCTTTCTCTGCTTTATTGTCGCTCTATTTCTCGTTTTTTATCGGAATCGCCAATGTCAGCGCTAATGATTTGCAGTATTCTTCTTCGTCTTGGCCCCGGCGAAGTGTAATCGGACGCAGACTGAACTTTTGACACTTTGCTATTTCACGTTGGAAGCGATCGACAACCTGTGGCCTTTTGCGAATGTGAATTTTTGTGCGCACAGAAGCTGACTTCGTTGGGCCACGTTGAGAATGTATCAGGAGGATTCAATGCCTTCAAAACATCTGCCGCGGAGCAGCGCAGCAAATATAACACACTTGTGAGCGCGCCAATGAGACAAGAAGAGTATTTTGAGGAATCGTCCACGCAGAACAGTAACGGGAGGATGTAAAATCTGTCATGCTTTTAGAATCTGCTGATAAAACCCCAAAAGTGAACGTCGGTGCCGATTTTATCAAAATCGGGGAATGCCGTGTGAGTGGCACGGCTGCTGATTCTCCAGGCGCTGTTAAGGTCATGGCTTTCTGTGCAGCTGTGGGGGAGCCAGACGGGCTGGTGGTGCATTCCCCAGAACTTTTACCATTTAGATGCCCTGCGGAACGCACCACCAGGTGCTTCCCTATTGAAAATATTTCTGATCGACCGCCAGCCTTGAAGAATTATGGGACCTCACAGGCTTTCAAAACCCTTCAAAAATACCCCACAGAAAAACCTTTCATGGATACCCCATAGAAAAACCTTTCAGCCCCACAGCCCTTCAACCCGTCAGACCCTTTAGCCCATCAACCCTTTAGACGCCCAAATGGCTGTGAACCATAGACAAAAATGCAGTTTAAAACATTATTCAAAATTTATTGCAGACATTTAGCATTACATGCATAATATAACGCAAAAAAAGCAATAAAAAGCAACGTCTGTACAAACCCGGCGCAAGGAGCTGTAGACGGAAGAGATCATATCAAATAGGGACAACTGACTTCTTTATCTCACAGAAAAATATCTTTCAAAGTGCTCACAATGCCGCTGGGTGTATTCCTCGTGTACGCTAGTTCAGCTAATAAAACCGAGCAGGTGCACCTCATGGACAAATACCAAGTCTCAGTAAGCACGTTTAACGAGAACCATGAACTCGCACGCAGCACCCGCCGCCATTGAGAAATCCCGAGCAGAGTCACGGTTTTGTCCATAATGACGTCGCGCAGGCGTCTTCGGCGTTCGGCGTATTTTTTGCTCGCTGGATACTTCTGAAGTCGGACGGACGAAGAGGCGCAAGAACAAGTCCGGACAGCGGCCGTCATCCATGTCTGAGGACCCACAGTGGCAGAATCCCGGTGGGCAGGCACAACATATGGGGGGACGTTGACCCCGACTGCCAGGCTTTCCAGCGGGTAAGCCGACACCGGCCACTATCTGCTTGAATGCGCAAAACACGATGGCGCTCGAGCGGTGCTGAAGGCGGCCAACGCCGAACTGTGGTTCACCTGCGTGACCAAGGAAGAAACTGCACAGATCAAAACAGACCAAGGAGCGATCTCTCAAAGCCATGCATGTTCACCTTCCTGGAGAAAATTGGTCCGCTCCAAACATCCACGGCGGCTCGTGGGCTAAACGGAACCGCCCACGAGCAGAGAGAAAATGGCTATACTGGCGGGTGGCCACCCCGTTTGTACACGCCACTCTCTCCCGCCAAGCGCTGGCCTGGCAGCCCTGCACCCTCTCCCCACCGCCGGGTGAAGAGATTTCCAGTGTTGGTTGGTTTTTGGGGACCCTCTCCCGTGAAGGAACCGGTTCCCGGAACGAGTCGCTTCCGTGTGAGTTTCTGTTCCTGGAAAACGCACTGCTCTTGGCTTTTTTTTAAGAATTATTATTCATGGTTGCACGGATTTCCCCTCGAGCATGCAGCATTTCGTTCGCCTCGAAACGCCGCTCGGCCAACACCACTCGGCCCTCGGCTCGTCAGTTCTCTACATGGGGCGGTCGTTGACGGGCAGTGACAGACGGGTCTAGGAGCCCACTCGTATTTGATAGAAGAGCAGTAATAAAACTCTGTCCGTACACACGCACGATAAACATTCTCCAAATACTTATTTATTCCAGTCGCGGACAATAAGCAGCTATGTTCTTATTCTGTGAAATGTGTTTTCTCCACCTAAGCCGTTGCACCCAGAGATCTCAAGAAGCCTGAAGGTTTTCCCGACCCCATTAGAAAAGTGCTTCACCGGCTTTCAGACATTTCAAGGCATTGTAAAGGGTACTTCAGAAATTTCAGGAGAGCCTCTGACGCGGCCAGCGAACCCACCAGGAAATATCGGTACGCCCTTCAAACATCTGAGAATTTTCTGAAGTCCCCTTCACACCCTTTAAAAATCCTGAAGTCCCATCAGAGCGATTTTCAATAGGGTTCCATCAGGTGGAAGCACCTGGTCACGGTGCTTCCACCCTCAACGAGGCCGGTCGGCGTGGTGAAACTTGGTTCATGGTTGATGGGCACGTCAGCAGGTGGCGCTGCACGACCCCAGGGCATGCCGAGCCCAATTTCCGTGCGCTCTGCCCTGAACGGAGTGCGCGCCTCATTTTCGACGTAGCCTAATTGTGCATTTGTTGAGCAATGTTGATCGTTTTGAAAAGCTGAAGGGCTTTCCAAATTACGAGCAGGTCGTGGTCTAAACTCCAACGAAACGAAGCAAACGTTTGCCTCCTGAGCCCGATTTCGGTGCTTGTCTCGCGTGCGAAACGACGTTGGCGTTGGAGAGCTGCTCGACTTAACTCTGCGCCTGTCAACGCCTGAGTAGAAGTTATTATCATGGCGTACTCGGTCAGGAAACTCCGAAGCGCTCAATGCCAAGGCATGTTAGTTTCGCGCGCGAGCGAGTCTGTGGGATGCTACCCGGGTTTATTTGCGAAAGTTTCAGGAAAAACTTTGACCTTATTGACACGGATGCTGCTGCAGCCTCCTCTGTAGTTTTCATACCCATGCAACTTGCATGTTCTACACGTTATGTGCGTGAATTCATTGCGAAATTCAAAGTGAGAAATCTGAGGATGTCGTAAACATTACAGCAGTGATGTTCATGCTGTGCAGCGATGTGTTGTCACCGCAAATTATTCAAGAAATATCATGTAGACTAGCTATCGGACATATTTATAGGCATGAAAATCTGTTTATAACACTTGTAAAAAAATAATAACCTCAAACAAAACATTACAAACCATCACTCAGTTTGGTCGCACAAGCTTTGAGAGCTTTCTGAGGTGATATGTCTTGTTTTCGTTTTTCTTTTGATGTTTGGAATACTGCTTCAATCAGAGTGCAGCATAATAGTGCAAGATCTTAGTAATTTTGTAATCTTTGTGGCTAGGACAAGGAAACGACAGGCAGTTGGTTGCTGTCTAAGACATTGACTATTGCTAGCTCGTAAGCATTCCTTTTGTTACAATGCTTTTGAAATTCCATCTCCATTGCACGGAGCAGAACCAAAATGCTAGTCATGGGTTGAATGAGCCTCCCCAGGGTCTTGCAATAAGCAACGGCCGTCTAAGGTTTCTGAGAGCGTAAGAGGAGTACATCAATGCCAGGTTTACACACAAAGCATTCTGTGCTTTTAAGCAACTTGCGGCACATGTATATAGCAAGAGAATATATTATACAGCCCACAACTCCACAAGAAGCCTAAAAATGATCTAAAACCGCTTCCCACTCAAGTTCCTCACCGATGTAACCATCAAGATTCTTTCTAAGTTGTTGTAGTTTGGTTTCTTCTTAAAAGTCATCTTTGAACGCTGAAGTGAGGTCCCATAGAGTCAAGCATGGGGCTTCCCGTCTAAGTTAGCGACTGCAGAAACTGTGCCATACACCGAAGCGCAACGAAGACACTTGCATTCCGACCCAGACGGACCTCTCACGTATGACCGGTATGGCCCGCGCTACCCGTGGCGCCCTCTTGTCTGTTGGAGTGACGTCATCAGGGGGCGAAAGAACAACGACTAGAAGTTGATCGTCGTCCAGGAGTTCGGCACCGTTCGCTGGTGGCGTATTGTGCTGGCCTCCGTCAGTGCCCTGGACCCCGTTTTCCTATGCTTGGTAGTCAACGTGAAGCTCGTTGTCGAGGATGTCTAAAAGCGGTGGGTTCTCAAGAGCGTCGGCCAGTTGCGGATCCTCGGCTGTTTGTACCGGTGGTAGACTTTCGAGGGCATCGACGTACAGATCATCACCTTCAATGTCTGTTATGTCTGGGTAGTCGGGGAATGCTGGGCCAGTAGGAGTCGGGCTATTATCTTCGTTTTCTGCGATGATTATATCAGGGAAGGTTTTGAGTGCTGGTGCAGGTAAAGGCAGATCGTTACCCGTGACGTGTGATAACGTCCTGGCAGGCAACAAGACTGGCTTCTTTCCATCGGCTAGCCGCTTCAAACGGTTGTGGTGTACATCCCGCCGCTTCCTTTTTCCTGTTTCTTCCTGGATTTTGTGCACGCGGTTAGGTAGCTTCTTGAGGACTGCATATGGACCCAACCATGGCAAATATAACTTCGAGGACTGTCCTCGCAGCAGTGAAGAAGACTACGAAATTGGCGACAGAGTTCTGTCGCCAATTTCGTAGTCTTCTTCACTGGTCGTGCTGTCGTAGTGGCGCTTCAATGCATCCCTTGCTTTCATGTCGTTCACAATTGCGTGGTCGCGAGTCTTTTGTAATGTTGCCAGTAGACGCGATGCGTGTTGTTCGTAATTGGACGTCGACGCCAAGTTAGTATGGGCGCGCACGTGGAGCAGCACGTCAGCTGGAATATTTGTGTTTCTACCGAAGAGCAGGTAATGAGGACTGTAACCAGTCGACTCACGCAGGCTTAAGCGATAGGACATCATGACGAGAGGGAGCTAGATGTCCCAGTCGGTCTGTGTCTCAATGACGTACGCACTGAAGCTGTTCATCAGCGTGCGATGGAATCGCTCAACCAATCCCTCCGACTGGGGGTGGTAAGGGGAGGTCCTGTCTATCGGATGCCCAAAATTGAGCACATTTCTTGAAAGACGTTGCTCCCAAAAGCTCTGCCTTGGTAAGAGTGTAGTGCTGACGGCATCCCGTAGCGAGTGAAGAAGTTGTGGACGAGGCTATTGGTGACCTCCTTGCTTTCTTGAGTCTTTAGAGGGAACGCTTCAACCCATAGAATAAAATAGTCGATCACCACCAAGATGCACCTCTGACCTCTTTGCGTCGTTGGAAACAGACCAGTGATGTCAATAGCCACGCGCTCAAAAGGGAAGGTGGCTGCTTTCTGAATCAGTGGTGCTCGTGGTCTGGTGTTTGTTGCCTTACTAGCGGAGCATTTAAAACATCTCGAGGACCAGTAGGCTACACCCGAAGCTATTCGTCTCCAGAAAACCTTTTTGCGGCCTTCTTCAGTGTCTTGGCGCGCTCAAGATGCCCGCCCCCCGGTGCATCATGAACGGAGTCTATGGCCAGCGGTGTCCATGTCTCGGGGACCACGGGAACTGGGGTTGACTCTGGTGTTTTTGCCCACATGGAGGCAGCCGTCGATGAGTCTTAGCTTCTGCCCGTTGCGGAAGAGCACTCCCGCGCTGCATCGACAAATCTCTCCCGCCGGCATGGCTGCACGCAGAGCGTCGATGATGGGCGAAAGCTGCGGGTCACCTCGTTGTTCTTCTGGAAGGTCTGTCATGGTGAATGAAGACTGTGCAACTGTCATGAGCGCGACATGTTGGCCTTTTTTCGCCGGGGAAGGCCGTCGGGACAACGAATCTGCATTACCATGTTGCTTTCCCGGCCGACGCGAAACGATTAAGTCATACTCGCTGCTGCTGTGTAGCCAGTAAAGTGCGCTGTGATCCGTCCTGCAGGTGAACCGCCGTCCAAGGAGGTAATGCCTAAAGTAACCGACGAAATAAACCAGGGCCAGCATTTCTTTCCTGGTCACACTGCAGCGGCGTTCAGGCTTGGTAAGGGTATGACTGCCGTAGACGATTACCCTTACCCAGTACTGGGGATAGTGCCGCGCCGATACCGTTTTCACTAGCATCCATGTAGAGGATAAAGGGTAGGTTGAAATTCGGAAACGTCAAAACTGGAGAGTTCGTTAGGCGTTGTTGGAGCTATTCGAAGGAGTCTTGGCACTCTTGTGTCAAGATGAATTTAACTTGCTTCTCCAACAATTTGTGAAGCGGGGTAGCGATGCCGGCAAAGTTTGCAACATATTTTCGGTAGTGGGAGGCAAGTCCTAAGAACGTGCGAAGATCCACGACGCTTAAAGGCTGTGGCCACTTCGAGACCTTTTCTGTTTTTATCTCGTTCGTTCAGATTGCCGTAGCTGAAATTTTGTGGCCCAAGTACAAAACGCTGTTGCTGAAGAAGCGGCACTTTGAAAGTTTCATTTTGAGACCTGCATCTCTCAACGCCTGCAGAGCTTATCGAAGGAGCATGACATGTTCTACTTCCGTTTTGCTGAAGATGATGAGATCGTCGAGAGATAGCAAAGAAAGAAGTGAAATTTTTTCGCGGTCCTTTGCATGAACCGTTGAAACGTCGCAGAAGAGTTGAACTGCCCAAATGGAAGGACATTAGATACAAAACGTCCTTGATGTGCGGCAAACGCTATTTTCTTACGAGACCACGTCGACATCTCCACCTGCCGATATCCTGACGCCAGATCGATGGTGCTGAAATATTCAGCACCGCTGAGGGCTTCGACAGCGCCGTCGATCCTAGGCAATGGATATGCGTCCTTGTGTGTGACCTCGTTCAGCGACGGTAATCTACGCAGAAGCGCAAGCTTCCTTCCTTCTTTTTCACCAGAACGACCGGCCCCGCCCATGGGCTATTAGAAGGTCGAATTACTCCCGTGTCCAGCATTTCATGCGTTTTCGCGGTAACAACTTCACAGCGGTTCGAAGGTAAGCAGCGCGGTTGGTCCTGCTGCACGGGTGTCAATCGAATGCGTCAAAACACGTTATTCCCAGGTCCCAATCACCTTGAGAAATTATATCCTCAAAGTCAAGAGGCGTACCTTCGATGACTTTTTGTTGATCACACTGGAGGTCTTGTGATGCGGCAAGCTCATCTTGCAGCGAGGTGAGTGTCCATTTATATATTTTCGCCGCAGGGAGGACGCTGTCTCGTGCCGCCTATGTGTGCCTCTTGTCAAGTGGAGCAGCGGAGTACTCGCCTTCAGGGTGGTCAAAAGCGTGCAGGGTTCCGAGACTTGTACCCTTGAATAAGGTAACCGGCCCTTCGGAATGGTTGAAGACACATACTGGTAGCTTATCGGACACTCTCAAAACGCTCCAGGTTACTTGAGTATTCTTTTTCACGAGGAGATCCGGGCGAGGTTTGAGAAGCCCTGTACTGAACTCTGCCGTATTCGGGGAAATGACCCCGGGAACGATGTTTACGCTCCTCCGTGGCAGGACCGACGTGTCAGAAAGCTGAACTCTTTGTGTGTGCACACGGGCTCTCTACTTGTCGTTCGAGTTAACTCTTGCTGATGTCAACCCAAAATCGGTGTTTTATTAAAAGTGCAGTCCCAGGACCAACTTATGTAGGCTGCCGAGAATAACAATGACAGGATGGCTCACCGAGAGATCTGCAACCTCAATGTTTAAGCTGCATGTTCCCCAAAGTTCGAAGGCGGCACCGTTAAGGCCAATGACTCCCTCTCAGTGAGTGAACTCAAGGTCAGTGTTGTCGCGCGAGAGCTCAGGCCACTTGTCGCCTCGTAAAATGTTCGCTGACGAATTGGAGTCAAAAAGCATGTTCATGAATATTCTGCCCACTTTCCCCATTCACAGTTACTTGGGGGTGTGGAATTATTCCCTGATTTCCAGGTTTTACCACTGTAAGGTTGTAACTTCGCCGTGGCGCACGCTGGTTAGGGTTTGCACACGACCTTGCGAGGTGGCCAGTTCCGCCGCACTGAAAACATCGTGGTCACCTCGTAGGCGTTTTTCCGTGGGGAAAGCTTTGGCCGTGCTCCTGGAAGTGACTCTGCGACTCGATGAAACTGTTCACTGTGGCGCGAAGGTCGGCCACGCCGCTGGTCAACGCCGCAATGAGATCGCCCGTGGGTCCCGTAGTGGCTTCTGAAGTGTTACCCATGGCGGCGCACAGTATTGGTGTCCCTGTAGTCGCAGACAGTTGCCCAATAGATGTTAGCCTTGAGGCTATCTCAAAAGCTTTCTCAAATGTTGCAGGGTCAGCGGCCAGGACTTTGCCACGCAGCTCGAACTGGCGACCCACAATGAACTGCTCCCATATCATCGGGTCACCCACCTGTAGTGGCATCTCTGGATAAGCCTGTCCAAAAAGGTCTACAAGGTCGTAGGCGTCGATGTCTAGGGCTTCCCTGGGTTGATGACCGCGGAACCGAAACTGTGCCGCAGACACAGCACGCTGGCCCGCTGACGCCAAACGAAGTCTCAGCGCCTTCACTAGTGCGGGAAAAGTGGCCTTGTCTTCATCGGGAAGATACTCGAACACGCGAAAGGCCCATCTTCGGAGGCGTGTCTGCGGGTGGACAAACTATTTGGCCTCGTCCCAACCATTGGCAGCCGCGTAAGCGGAGGGGAGCCTTGCCCATGACTCAAAGCTTCCCTCACCGGTGAAGACGTCCGGGAGAACGGGGTGTACAGGTTCGGTGGCCATCCCACCGTTGCCACCAATCGTAACGTGATGGCCAAGAAGCGACAGCGTGCGGGCTTAGGCTATTATTTTTATATCAATCTGCGTTCCCTTGGCACGCGCTCCCAGAGCGCGCTGCTTGTTCTTCGCCGTGGCGATACCAGCAATCATCACAGACGTAACTGCCTAGGACTGGCAGGGTGTTGTTGCCAGGGCGTTTCAACTGGCCCTTGGGTTCTTGAAGCTTAGAGTGGACGCCGATAAACGTGTTGGGTACGACGGGAACTTCGACACCGGAGTCCACCTCGAAGGAGAATGAGCACCCATCCTCGAGTACCTTGATGAACTTCACGTCCGGGTGCTCTTCCGTACGGTATGTATCTCGATGGAGCTGGCCGAAGGCTTCTGTTTCTGCTTCCCACTGACGCGCTTCTTCTTGCGGCACAGATTCACGAAGTGGCCATTCTAGTGGCAAAAGATGCAGGACGCGGGACGAGCCGGACAGTCGGGGCGAGTGTGTGATGCGCGCCCGAAGAAAGGGCACAGCTCGTTGGTTTATCACATGGCGCTGGCTTTCCCTTCCGTTCGTTATCAGCATCTTCATGTTGCGAAGGGTGCACGAGCGCTTCGTGCAAAGGAAATCGCGTATTCCGACTGACCTGGTCCGAGAGCTTTCGGTCGAGCAAGCGCAAAAGAAAACGGTCTCGGACGAGCTTGTCTTCGACGTCGGTCGACTGGTAGTTGCAGCGCTTGACCATCCTTCGGAGCGCAGTGAAGAATGCTTCGGCCGTCTGACCCGGTTGCTGCGTATGGCGGTGAAAACGCGCTGTCTCCTACAGCTCGTTCAGTAGGTGGACAAAGTGGTCGGTGAACGCCTCCTTGACGGCGGCGACGTTCTTGAGGTCCGCTCTCCCAGTTTGGTGATCGCGAGGACTTCTTTGGCTTGTCGGCCCATGCAGTAAAACATAGAGGGCACCTGGACTTCCGTCGGAGCGGTGTAGAGTTCGGTGGTGAACGAGTAATCCTCGTACTGCAACAGCCACATGTGTCAATATCTGGGGTTGTCGAAGTCAAACGGTGGTGGTGGACGCCGCAGTACCATGCCTTGTAGAAACATAGTGGCGGATTCAGCGGACCCTTCACCGTTGGCCATTGCGAAAGGAAGGTGACTGCCTCGACGCCAAGTGGCAGCGGCGTGGCCGAGCCGTGTGTCGAAGCCGCAGGCACGGGAACAGCGGAGATGGATCCCACCCACTTCTGACACCATGTCGAGCGAGTGATACGGTTGCTTACACTCCAGGCGGGGAAGTGCCGCCCTAGGCTTATTGAGACTCATTTGCCGTGATGGATGCAGTGGTGCCATTCAATGGTACAGCGGCACACTACACTAAACCGAAGCGCCACGAGTTAAAGCTGTCCTTAAATATGGAAGACGTAAGCTTAAGGGGAAGACATTTTTGCCTCAAGCTTTACTTCGCGTTGATCCGGAACAGAGCATATATTGAAATGTATGGGCTGTGTGCCACGATTTCGTGGTTCATGGTAAAGACCCCTGGCTAGAGGTTGTACTGCACTGGCTAAACTGCTCACCTACAGCTGAAAGAAGAGACACCGTTGTGGCAGACTAACTTCAGGCTGTATAAACATACACACAAACACACAACACATGCGAGGCTGCTTCTTTCCTTTGGACCAACAGCTTTTATCGTTTTAACACAGGTGTAATATGGATGGCCCGTAACCATATCTGGTTAAATGCCAGCAACGGAAGTTGACAAGCCGACTGCCAGCTGAACGCTTACACAGCGCTCGTCTTCACACTGACTGGACACCAGTGCCATCCGAACATCTCCCTCGTGAACCCCGTGTTACTCCCGGCGGGAGAAATGACCGCGCGTTCCAACATTCAGAAGCGCTCTGATCCGTAAAATGGGCACGCACCTCGCTTCCCCAGAAAGCGACAAAAAGTAGGCAAAACAACAACAACAACAAAGAAATATACGCTACATTAGGTGCGCTTAGTTTGAGCGCGTTAGTGGTGTTGAGTAAATAGATTTAGAAGGTCAAGTCAAAGTAGAGAGAGAGTGTGTGTGAAATGTAATGACGGGTTCCTTTTAGAGCTCCCGACAAAGTTTATCGAAAGGATGCGTCACGTTGTCATGGTTCAAGGAGAAAAGCGGACGAAGAGGCAGAGACTTTTGCAATATGATGCACGCTTTGGTCGCCTCCTTGCAGCTCGTATTTAAACGCGCCCATAATCCACGCAACCCTCATTGCGCAGTTGGAAGCACTCTGCAAACTAGGCACACTGCGGCGCTGCCACTTTTGAACTTTTTTTTTTTTTTTTTTCGCACTATCGGTATGCTGCCTTTCACAGTCCAAAAGATTTTGAGAACTACTGCATCACAATTTGTGCTACCACTGCCTTTACCACGCTAGTATGGCAACTGAACGATTTCTCTTCTCTTATCGTTATCGGGACGATTTTCCGTCGTTATAGCCATGCGGAAGGCCCCTGGAGGTTAGGGAATCCTACGCCCTTTTTATCCGCAAGCCCCGACATACTCCGAGTTTGGTCCGTCTCTGCAAATTGCCACAGAAACTCTGAGTGGGTGTACAAAAGTAAATCCAGAAACAGAAATTGCCAGTTAGGAAGATATATAATTCCGAAAAGACAGATCCCTTAAGATGAGACGCTCCAGTGAAACGAGGCAATTTCGAAAACGCACAGGTTATTTTTTTAAATACTCAAACATACGAAATGGCCTATATGTTTAGTAAGGTACGTTGTTGGGCTAGTTGGTTCATCTTAGTAAAACATATAAAATAGCGCAACAGGAACGAGGACAAGAAGTAAACAGGACAGGCGCTATCTTTCAACTGTTGAAAGATAGCGCCTGTCCTGTTTACTTCTTGCCTATATGTTTCCCCATAGCATATGTGGGCAATATCTAAGTGCATGAGTGTCCGTCCGAATAATTTTTTACTTTGTTTCTAATCACGTTTCGTAATTTGTTTTACGCAATTAGTTTAGTCTTTTTAAGTGACTTGAAATTGCACTTTCACTGAGTATTATTTATGACCAGAAATATAAAACATGAACTTCACAATCAAAAACCTTTATATTAGCCGGAAATGCGTATTTACAAACGTTCTAGAAAGGTCAGCTCACAGAAGAAACTTTTAGTGTTGCTTATGGTGAAAGGTCACCGCTAACAATGCTTTTGTATGACGATAAATTCTCAAGCTAAAAAAAAAGTACAATAATAAAATAAAAAAAATTCTCAACTGCCGCTGACTTTAGCTGAAGGTCATAACAGCCGAGTGCAGCTGTAGCCTCCACCGTGGTAAGGAGAAACTGGCGCCACAAGGCGCCAGTGGCAGAAAGGCGAACGTACGTACGGTCGGAAACAAAAACTTGTCTCGAAAGACCGCCAGATGGCGCCACCACTGTCGTTGGCGTGCGCCCTCCTCGCCTCCTCCTCTTCTCCCCCTCCCCCCCCCCCCCTTTTTTCTGATTGTTTGCTAGACTGGTGTCGCGCCGGCCGCTGCCAGCGGCCATCACGGAACCGGTCTAGCAGACGAGCCGCGCGCAATATACTTCACAACAACTGCGCTTCCCGTGATTTTACCCGTGCAATAAAACAGAAACAGCGCGTTCATTGAAACGTAGTTTTATTGAACACCATTGAAATGAGTTGCGGTATTTCAAACTCGTATCTACAAACTCCGTTGGCAGTCCACCGCCCTCCAAGGGGAACCGAGAACTGTAGTAGGCAGTAAACGCAGTAAAAGTTGTCATATATGTAAAATGAAATTAATTACTTTAATGTACAAACTAAGAGAAAAGCACTAGTCGTCGAATTATCTAAATGGCTCTGTAAGCAACTCCCACAAACAGAAATTTTGAATACCCAAACATGCAAATCAACACCGAAATAAAGCAAAAGGCTTGCAGGTGAGCTGCATAAGAATAAACGATAAATAAACCATAAACAAACTCGCTAATAGGCAATGGAATTAAGAAAGAAAGAAAACAACTACTGTTTTGGTGTGACTACATCTCTGACTGTAGGTGCGTTTTGGTACTCGATTCTAAGATATAAACACGAAGCTGTCAAATTAACTGAAGATTGCTCTGACAGGAACTTACGTGGAGAAACCAGTTCTTGCAGCAACGGATTCGTAACAAGAACGGTGGGGCACGCGTTCTTCCGCAAACGAATCTTCCTACAGCTTGCAAAGGCGGTAGCGCCGAAGTGCTCGCTGCACAAACGACACTGGCGCAGCTTGCTCGTCGGCAAGCCGGGCAGGCTTCCAAAGTCCTGGCGATTTGCATACGCAATCCATTTCGATGCTTTAATGGAAAGATCGAGTTTCAAACGTCGACAAAAGTTTGATATAGAGGGTCACCTGTCGTCTGTTGGAAACTGGAAGAATGAGCACTCCGAGTTCTTTTGAAGAATTATTACACCACTTCACCACGCTGTAGACACCGTAATACGACATCATAAGGCACGCACCACTCGGCAGAATCTCTGTGAAATTAGATACGTACGTCTCTAATTATTATAAGCGCGCAGCAGCGTTGCACCGTACTGCTAGCACTGCCGTAAAATCCGCACTTTCGATTTCAGCACGCGCGGAACGGTCTGAGAGCTTGGAGTGACGAGCGAACGCAAACAAAACAAAAAAGACAAAAACGGCGGTTTTCCCCTCGCTCTTACTGATGGGTCGGAAAAGCCCAGAGTGCTTCACTTTCGGTAGCGTGGATCATCGGTTCTGCATGTGCGTTAAAACGCCACACTGACGTGAAAACTACGGGGGTCGTCCTAGCCTATCTTGCCCCCTTGGGACCTACCTGGGTCCCGCTTTATATGCTAACTAAGAAGAAACAGGTCGGCTCCTTTGATTATCGTGGTATGTAAGGTAACAAAAATTATTGAATATTAGCCCTTTTGAATTTTCATGTCCGCGTATAAACGGACGTGTTCCGTTGTGGTGTCTGTTTCCTCTTCCTCTCACAAATACCAGTTGCGAGTCGGCCTTTTTACAGCGAAGCTGCTACGCGCTAAGATCTGGGATATATGCGTACGCGGATTTTGATATTGTTGACAGAAAGCTGCCCACCGATCGTGGCGAGTATGAATAAGTAAAAATAAATAGGGGGCAATCGGCCTGAGTCGGCCTTCTTTGGCATTACTTGATAGTGAGGCCCTCATTCCTTGTTATCATCCCTTGGCATTTTCCTCGAGGTCGTCCTAGAAGACATCCTTGAGGTCGTCCAGGAGGTCGTCCTAAGCGTCGCCCTTTTATGCGTCGTCCTCGAAGTCGTCCCAGATGTCGTCCTTGAGGACGTCCTAAACATCGCCCTCGAGGTCATCCTCTAAGCCGTCCTCGAGGACGTCCTCTAAGCCGTCCTTGAGGTCACCCCAAGAAGTCGTCTTCGAGGTTGTTCTAGAGGTCGACCTAGAAGTCGTCATTTAGGTTGTAAAGGAAGTCGTCTTGGGCGTCGTCATTTTATGCATCGCCCTGAGCTCGTCCCAGAAGTCGTCCTTGAGGTCATCTCAGACGTCGTCCTCGAGGTCGGTGTAGAAGTCGTCCTTGACCTCGTCCTAGAAGTCGTCCTAGGTTTCGTCCACTAGACTTCGTCCTCGAGGTCGTCCTGAAAGTCGTCCTTGAGTTGGTTCTAAAAGTCCTCCTTGAAGTTGTCCTAAACGTCGACCTCTAGGCGAAGTCCTCGAGGTAGTTATATAAGTCGTCCTTGAGGTCGGCCTTGAGGTGGTCCTAGACGTTGTACTCTAGGCATCGTCCTCGAGGTGGTCCTGGAAGTCGCACTTGAGGGCTTCTTAGACTTCGTCCTCTAGCCATCGTCCTAGATGTCGTATAGATAACAGCTTCGCTGGTCCTCCATCTTCACGTGAAGTAGAAGGGCTCTACAATTTTTTTAGTTCTGTATTCTCTCACCTGCGTGTCACGCTGTTTTCCTTTCTCTCGTAACTCTGCACAAAGGAGAGGAAAGAGGGGCAGTTTAGCGCCAAAACTCATATGAATCCGTTCCTATTTCGCTATATCGCCACTGAATGTTGCACGTGGCAGTGCCAGGTTACGACGTTTTTCAAAGCGTAGGCTGGATCGGCAAAGCTATCCAGCCTACGCTTTGCCGATCCTTTCATGGTTCCTAATTCTGAAACAGTGGTGGTATCTTTGAAGACGGAGACTTACAACGATCATAGTGTTTTCAGTGTAGACATCCTGGACCGATGCCATTCACCTCCTCATCATACTTGGCTAACCTCAGTTCAATTCTGTTTGAAGAATGACAAAGAACTATATTTACGAAATGATAGTGGTGTGTCCATAGAATCCTTTATGGAGAGAGCTTTGGAAGTTTTTGTTTGAATTTTATATTCATTGGACGGCCTATAAATACAAAAGTCAGGGGTCTGCATTAGGTCGTGCGTAGCTCCCCCTCTCAGTGACATTTTGTGTCAAGGGTAGTTCAGGCCATCGAAGACTGTCTTAGAAGCCTTCCCGTAAAGAAAGACTTTCCGCTATTTTGATGATTTTCTAATTATGTGCTCTGAAAACAGAGAATATATTTTTGTAGACTATATTTTAGATGTCTTTGACAAGTGCGATTGCTGTCTTAAATTCGCATTTTAGAAACCTAAGGATGCTGTTTACATTTTTTTTTATTTCTCGTTGTTTCTTCATACTAATGATATGAGCTGATCTTTGTCTCCGCGATCAAAAAAGGTATCCTACACAATGCGACGCCACATTTCAAATTTACAAAAAGGGGTATAGCTTTGCACATCCTAGGGTCGGCACTGGTGGCCATGTTTCCACCAAGTAAAAGTAGCTCTAAAGCTCAATTGGAAATCCTAGAGACTAAGAATTTCCCCAGCAGGTTTTAACTGAGGCAATAGGATCCTTGAAAGGCAATGTTAAAAGTGGAGCAAGAAACAGGCCCAAAGTTCGGAGAGGCAGCCCGGTGGTGGTTTTATACGATCGCAAAATGTCCTGGAATCTGAAAAATGTGGCGAATCGCTATATACTGTAAAACCCTTTATTTTCGCGGCCCCTATTTTTCGCAAATCGGTCACCGATGACAAAATTGCGACCACTAAATTTCACGAATTCCAGACGCCTGCATTGAAAATCTTAAGGACCGAAATTTTCGCGCGCCCTTAGATTTCGCGAATTCTTCCATTCGTGAAATTCGAGAAAATTGAGGGCTCGCGAACATTAAGGGTTTTACAGTAGTTTCGATTGCGTTTTCAGCCCCTCAGATGATGGCCAGGGTTCGCTCTCAAGTGCGCTATAAAATAGAAACGTGGTCAAAACCCGGGTGCACGAAGCGACATTAGAAAAAATTCGTTCTATGCACCGTAGGTGGTGTGTATAAATTACCCCTTACGTGTGGTAAAGATTATATAGAACAGGCTTACTGGTGCGTTAACAACGGTCCTCCGAGAACACTACGGTTCCCATCATACCACCTTAGCAGGGCACCTTCTACTGCATTGTCTGGACTGCCGATGCACACCAAAGTTTGAACCCGCGACAATTTTGGGAAGATTTCAAGCTCACCCCACCAGGGAAAGCGTGGAGACGTACCACATAGCAAAAATAAGGGAGTGTTGAGGTAGCAAAAAATCGATATCTCTCCATGAGAAAAAAGTGCTTTTCCTAGCCAGTGCTTTTAACGATTAAGTTTCACCTGACCCTCTGATCTGCCTTGCACGTGCGCCTGCATAGTTTCTTTCTTTTTAAACGTTGCTTAGTCTCTTGTTATCTTTTTAGATATTCACGTTGTGAAGGTATTGTTCTTCGTTATTTCTTTGTTTCTTATGTAGGAACGTCCTTTCCAATTTTCTCTCATGAATATCAGTTCCGAGTCAGCGCTTGTGCGTTCTATGTGTCTATTTACATTTGTCATCTCCTTCCTACGCTGTTTTTTATTATGTCGCTTTAATTTTGATTTGGTTCCCTACCCTTGCGATGTACTGGACTTTTTTTTACATATAGCCCCATGTATCAGCAGGCAACAAAAACACTGTTTTCTTTAGCAATGCCACTTTTTGATGGCATATAATATTTTTGTGCGACTTCGGCTTCGGTATGGTTCTTTGTTGTTTAAGAATGGCAAACTTATATTGTCACCCATAAACGCTGATTTCTTACAAGGTGAATTTGTTTGATTAATTACTCCAAATGGCCCCGAAAATAAAAGCCAAAGCCGAAACGCCCAGCATTACAGAAACAGAAACATATGAAAAACACGCAATAATGCTGTGGTGATCTTATTATATTTTCGCCTGTCTCGTTATACATCGTTAAAAACAAGTTATGACATGCTTTCGCCTTTTCAGGAGCACGTATTGAAACAGATGTTTGAATATGCTATTAACAATATATTTTTTTCTCAGGTCATCATGAAGCTACCTAGGACGTACATGCTTCAATCAGCTTTTAATGTTTCTACATTGGACTGCGCTGTTCAAGTGTTCTACAATAAAACTTATCGTAACAAGACATACACAAAATATAATTTAGTATATGTGTACAGTACCGGGAGATAGTAAGTACTAAATTCATTAATATTAGAAAACACTGTGTCATTCACAAGAGAAAACAAATGTAAGACGTCTAACGTGGTTTGTTTTTCAGCCAGGATCTACCCTTATATGTAAGAGGCTTCGAGAACTATACAATCTTATTGGGATATCGGCCGGGTAAGTTAAGGCCTGCCCTGTAGTGCCTGAAAGTGTTTTAATCTCACGCGCGGTGGGAAAACAAACATCGTTCATATATTTTGTTTGCCTATTGCTTTTAACGTTTGAGTTTACATCGTTTTGCTTCGTTGCTGACGTGGTAATGCAATAATAGGGAGTTTTCGTAAACCGGCATTCTACCTTTTTTAAGCCCTCCGCAACGAAGAAGCCGCTGCTGAGCATGCGCGCCGATGGCTTTGACTGTAGATTTCCGGCTATCGAGCGGGATGCTGAGAGCGTTGCGAGACGACGAAAATGATATACGAACACTCCCGATTGACATGGTATGCACATATCGTAGTACATGGTAAAAACCCAAAGAAATTGCAATTAAAAAAAAAAAATTCATATAACAGCATTGTACTTTTTTCCTTTGATCCTTTCTTTATGTGTTATTTCCTTTCATAACGTAGTGGGCCGATGCCTCTCGAAATTGCGAAGGAGCGCTTACATTGACACAAGTCGAGGTAGCATGGTTTCACAGGCTGCGTGCGTTATTTCCACCTTACGGTCGTGTTAGGGTCCCATCACTCATCACTAAAAAAAAAAAAAGATCAATCCCTTTAGATTCTTCTGTCGTAACTCTCAGTGTTCAAGTTTCAAGAAGGAAACTTCGATACCCGGATGCTGCAAAAGACAGGTTTGGTCCGTCAACGTTAAGTATCGTATGAAGTTTTAAAATTGCAAGCGGTTAAAATACCGTTTACGTAACAAATTATTGATTCACTTACAAATTCTTAGCTCACTATTCAGCCACAGGTGGAAATTTTATTTGCTGTCATATGCATCTCCTTTCTAATTAAACACCAAGCATTTTGTCACAAGTGGAAGTTTCATGCCTCAGGTTCGCAATAACGCAACAAAGTTTTTTACACCAAAGTATATGTCAAAGTACGGAAAACTTAGTGACATCCCACTTTAAAAGTACGGTGATTTTAATGACTAGATTAACGATAGGAATCTTTTTTTTTTCTAATTAAGCAGCCAAATAATTATCCCGTTCTTTTGGTATGTATCAAGGGTGGCCGGAGTGACAAGGGGTTAGATACGCAGAGAAAACCACAAAAGCTCGGATAAGCAGCTGGAAAAAGAAGGGGTGGGGCGGGCCAATTTTAACAACAAAATATATAGAGGGACTATCCCTTTTCAGAGGGTACAGGTTTATGGCCGACTAAAGCAAATAACAGCAGGCAGTAGAACGTTTCTGCAGCCGCTAAATAAAAATGAACGCATGGTTCGCTGCCGTCCACTGACCTGACGACCATTATGCGTATACTGCTCGAAATTATTTCTAGAGCAGTAAAGGAAACAGGTTAACTGGACACATCTATGTGCCAAAAAGCAATCTAGCTGTTTGTCTGTAGTTTTGTACAAAGTTGCCAAGACTGCGTTTTTTTTTAGTTCCAATAGTTTTTTTTGTTTTTTTTTTGTTTAGGGGACACAAGAGGGAAAAGGGGCACACCTTCCAGAGAGCCGCGATCCACGCTTTGTCTCGCGAAGAGCAGCATGCAGCTCGCGAACCGCAGTTTGTACACTCCTGGTTTATATTAGAATAGAATAGAACAGTTTTGTTTTTAATACTTACATTTTCAAAAGGTACTATCGGGGAAAAATGAAATGCGAACGGAGGAGCGCGTGGCTCGCAGTACAGGCTGCGCCGCCTGGAAGTGAGCCTAGGAGCGAGGGTGCGTGGCCTACTCCAACGTCTTCACGCCCCTAACTCTGCGCTCCCCAAGCTTCATCAGTGCGCCTCTTAGTGCGCTGAAAGCTATCACCGCTATCTTTGCTGGCTCAGCGCGGGCGGTGCAAAGAAGCTCGCCGCACTCGCCGCGCAGGCAAAGATAGCGGTGACAGCTTTCAGCGCACTGAGAGGCGCACTGCAGAAGCTGGGAGAGCGCCAATCGAGGGGCGTGAACACATCGAAGTAGGCCACGCATTCTCGCCCCTAGGCTCACTTCCAGGCGGCGCAGAGCCTGTACCGCGAGCCACGCGCTCCTTTGTTCGCATTTCATTTTTCCCCGATAGTACAATGATGAGCCGGTGTGAGCCTCAAGGGCTTGTGTACCTGGCTCGCAAAAGCGGGTAGCAAATTCACTATGTGTAACCACGGCCGGACTGGAAGCGCGCGCTCTCTTTCTCTTCTTACGGCCTTTGCAATCGCCCGGGAGTCAATGGCATTTTTTCTCCGTATGTAGCTCATTTGCTTGCCGTCAGGGGCGCAACCACCTCACCCCACTTCACCCCGCTCGGAGAGCCCCTTCGAGCTGCGTTGCGCTGTTGTTCGAGCTTCGTAGGTTGTTGTTTTGGCAACGGTTCCTCAGAATACTTCTGATTAACCATGCAAAGACAATCACGGACAGAAACGAAATTTCAGCTGGATATGTTCACAAGTCCACGAGAAAGCACTTTAGGCAGTAATGTGCACTGTGCGAAAATTGTGTAGACTACTACACTTTCGTCTAGAGCAGCTGACCGACTTCATGCGCGATCGATGAAATGATGATGCAGACCACGGCAATAGATAGATTGGGCCTGCTTACATGTTACAAGAGTGTACGAATTATTTATTATTTAACGTTCCTCCACGTAGAAGGGGTCCGTGCCCTCCCGTTCTTGAGCTGCAACAGAAGTCCTGGAAGTAAAGACGAGTATAGTTTTTCCGCAAGTGCATTCGCTGTCTCTACTTATTACTTCTTACTCCCGAATATCTCGGAGATGTGCGTCAAATATTCACCGTTTTGGGCGCATCAGAAGCGCATTATATAGTGACTGATGGTCTAAACGTAAGGAGCAGGTGTCAAAGGCTATAAAATCTCGGCCGCAAGTTGCGACAGCGTTGAGGTACACTGTCAGACGCGCTTTGTTCAAACGGCAAAGGGTAGCCCAGGGGTGAGGTGACAGCGCCCCCTCGCGAATTGCGGCGGGAGGTGGCGATTGCCCCAATTGCAAAGGCCGTATAAAGAGAAAGAGAGCGCGCGCTTCCAGTCCGGCCGTGGTGTAACATGAGTATAAAATCCTCATTCACCATCGAAATCACTTATTCAAGGAAAACAAAACGATATTAAGTGGAGATTAAGAAAAAAGAACGAAAGACGGAATCATACTGCAGAACAATACGCACTGTCCCGAGAAAAAAAAGAATCTGAGGGAAAAGAGTAACCATCATCTAGCAACCGAAGTTCACTAGTCTAAATTCCGTAGTGATTTTGTTTAAGTTTCTGTCTTGATGTGCAAGCTAATAGGGATTCTGGCATGCTGTGGAATATATGAGGCACATAATAAATAAGGTACGTTCCCCACACTTAGTTCGAATTCGCGGCATCTTAATTCGAAGTGATTGTCTCATTGGTCGGCCTTGAGTGAACGGAGTTTCAAAATTTGAGTTTCAAAAGTGTTGCAGTACTTCAGTCTCCTTCAACAAACACCCCCAAAACGGTAAGTTTAATTATTTAAATATACGGGGGCTAGAGACTTCGTCCCGGTCAAAAGCAATGCTTTTCAAAATACCCTTCAATGAAAGCTTAACTCTATCTCGCCAACGCAAAGAACATCCTGCAATGTGGGTTGCACCGTATCGTATGTAACTATATGCCAAAGCGGGTGTGAATATCTTCCGAACGGAAAAAGGCATGAACATTTTATGAATAGGAATGCAATCACATGACATGCAACTAGAAGTTGGAAGAGCTACAGTAGTTGACAGTTCGACCCTTTTTTGCTGGTTTTTAAAGCAAACTAGCTTAGTCTTCGAGGAATTCACTCTGATTAAGTTTGACCGAAACCAGTTCATTGCGAAAATGAGGTATTTCTGTTATTTTTCAATAGCCACATCATAACTCACATGACGTGAAACCAGAAGCGCATCGTTCGCGAATTGAGATGTTCTACACTTGCAAATAAAGAGAAAATCAGTCACGTATAAATTAAATAATAAAGGCGACAAAACTGAGCCTTTCGGCAACCCGACTGTAAGGCAAGCTCTACTGGTCTTGACATCTCTAAATGTCGAAACATATGACCGCCCTGAACAGTACCCTTTTAGAATCTGAACAAAAGGGCCTTCGAATCTTAGCCTGTACAGTTTGAACAAAAAACAAAAATAAAAAAATTCGTGATTTATGCTATCTAAAGCTTGTTATATATCGAAGAAGACTGCATAAGTTAACATATTATTATTAAAACCTGTGTGTAAGCAGTCGTTGAAATTTTTCAAAAGCGCCCGCGTTCCGCAACGAAGCCGTTCTGGTGATCACATAATAAAACAAACTATTTTGCGCAACTAGTCATTAGTCTTGAAAGATGTTACTCCGGAATTTGTGAAAGGCATGAGAAAATTGAAATTGGACGATAGCTTTTAACATCGTCCACTTCCCTCCTTTATACAGTGGGTTAACAATGGCAGATTTCATTGCTGACGGCCAATCTCCCATGCCAGTGATACCGTTTAAGATTGCAATGACTGTAGGTTTAAGTTCTTAAAAATTCCTCCGGAGATCGAGCATCCTGATCTAGTCAAAGCCTGGGGACTTCCTTCAACGAAAATAAATAATCGCATAGCTCCCTTTCCAATATTATAGTACGAAAAGCTGAGGCTTCATTTTATTCATCTTAGTTAATGTTATTAACGTCATCACGAGCCTGGACTGCCCCAGATATGCGAGAAAAGGAGGCGTTGAATTCGTCAATTGTGCTCTGTCTAGCAGGCACAACGGATTTGTCTATCACATCTTTAATAGAGCGTTTTTTAGTCCTACCTAAAAGCCGATTATCGCACTCCCATGCTTTTGCGGTATCAAAACGATGCCTTTTGAATTCTCCCTTGAGATGTTGGCGTTTAGATGAACGGAGTAGATCGGCCGCCTTTTTCCTGGCTATTTTGAACTCGTCCTTGATACTTAAATTATCTTAGAACGTTCACAACGTCTCCAGAGAAAATATGTATACCTTAAAACACCTAAAATGTCTGACTTAATCCATTCATCAGCCTTCTCGCCTTTTAATGATTACTTTTGTTTCATTGCATGAAAACGAAAATTGCATAAATAGGGCTACTATTGTATCCCATGGAATGGGTGCTTCCACCGAAGTCAAAATGCCATCCCAGCCGTAGTCTTGATCAATAATAGTTATTTTTTTTCGTAGTGCTCGAGCTCTTCCCCTTGCAGTTAGGTTTAACCAGGCAGGCTACGGAATATTGATCTGCCAATTTTCTGACATCACAGCCGCTTTCATGGTGCTGTCGAAAATCCAGACGTTAATGTGGTCAATACAAGAGGAAACAAAATTGTCGCCTAAAAATTGCTCCAGCGTCAGTTCCTGTATAACCCTGGCGATACCGTGGGTTGCCAAGAGGTTTAGATAATAACACACTACATGACGCGAGGAATCCATTGTATTCATGTTCAAGACTACTAACAAACACAACTGTCCTGCCTGGCTGAATTCTAATAGAGCATTAAAGAGTTATTCCAAAAAGAAATTCGCGTTGCTGGACGGGGGGCGATAGATGGCAATCAAAACGACAGAAAAATCTTGGCAGCTCATCTCCAGACATACGTGTTCCGCATGCGTGATCGTTATCGCGATATTAGCAGTGAACCAACTACTTTTGAAGTACAAGCATATTCCCCCTACCCTTTCAGACCTTCTCGTATAGGCAAAACGATTGTAACCGGGAGTAGAAAACAGAGTCATCGTGTCCTCATAATCATTTATTTCCATAAGAACAAAAGCATCGATGAGAGTGTCCAAATCTCGAACAATAATCATGAAGGCGTCTCAGTAGTTTTGGATACTTCTAACATGAACATAAAAAAGAAAAAAAAAGAAAAACAATTTTGGCGGTTTTTTGAAATTATTTTTAAGTAACTCCACCTCGGAAGCCGGAAAAATCCATGGCTTGCACTTAAAGACCGGCGCCCAAGCCTGCGACTCGTGTAATGCACAACACTGGCGAGTTCTCGCTCTTCTTCACAAAAATCTTCCCGTTCTTCACCCATGTGAACTTATATAACTTTTGCTTTGCTCGTTCTCTGACCATCCAGAGCAGCTTTCTGTCTTGCCTCGTGAGATTGTCGTTGAAAAAGAGCGTTGGTGCGTCTGCTGTTTGTGCAAAATCACGCAGTTTGCCACGGGCGTGGAGCCAGCAATCCTTTAGCTCACGTGAGCTGAACTTAACCAGAACTATAGGAATTGACCCCGGCTTAGCAGGAAGACGGTGGGCTGCTTGGATATCTGCGTCTTTGAAAATATATGTATACGTTTGATTGCCAAGTCGCTCTGAATTCGTTTCAGATTTTCTTCCGCCGTTTTTGGCAGCCCGTGAATTTCCGAGTTCACCAGGTGACCGTATTGTTAAGGATTGTTAATTTACTCTTGCAATGCTTGAATAGTTTCTGCATGGCCTTTTACAGTCGCACTTAAGTCCCCTCGTTTGTCTTTTCGACGTCATATATCTTAGTTTCGTTTCCTGTCGCGGTCTCCAGCACAGAGTTATAGTTTGCCATGAGCCCGTCCACCTTGATATTCATATCTTGCAGCTGACTTCTAATCTCTTCACTGTAGGTTTCAGCGTCAAGAGCTCCTTCACCTTTTTTGGAAGTGAGAGGAGAGAGTCTACGATTGTTTTCGTTTCCAACAGCAGATCAAGTTTCTGCCCAAATGATTGCATCTGATCCTCCATGGCTGATGGGTTGACTAGCGACGTGTTCACCGAGGAGTTTGCTCCGTTCTGAGAACGGCTCCTGTTGTCTCGTGTACGACAGGTCTTACATCTCCACTGTCCCATGCATGAATAGGAAGTTTCAGTAATACTGGCGCAAGCCTGGCCCAAGTGATAGCCATTTCTACAAACTGAGTACGACATAAACTTTTGCTCCTCGGCAATACCTCCCAGACACGCTAGCACTCCGCTCTACCAGACATACTGTACAACAATGGCAGGTACAACACTTCAGTTGGTGGCAAAAAAGAACACGCTAAAACACGGTTTTGAATGAATCCTCACCTGATAAGAAGAAGTAGAAGAGCCTGAAATGGAGCTTAATTGTTTCAACCGCTTCGCCACCGACTGCACTGACTGCTGGTTGAAGCCGGTTTTTAAGTTCTCTTGGGTGCCACCACGAGCATGCGCTGATAAGACAGTTGTGCGGCGATGTCCGGTGGGCGTGAAGAAGCCAGCCGATGGCCGTGAGCTTACGCCGCCCTGCGTTGTCACGTTCGAAGCCAGGTCACCCCGGAGTGATGCAGTACCAAAACAAAGCAGCTGATGAAAGAAAGTGCTAGAGCGTGAGATGAGCTTGTTTCAAGCGCTTCGCCACTGGCTGCCACCGATCGCCGCGCGCACGGCCAAGAAAGCAACGCTCGGTCACGGACTTGGAGAGTGTTCAGGGCTGTTTATACTCCAACGTTGAGCGCAGTGAACGCAGCGTAGCGCAGAACGCGTGCCTTTCATTGGAGGGTGACCAGGAACTCGATATCTGCGACCAATCAGTATTAGTGTGCGCTGCGCTCTGCCGCGCCCGTCGACGTTACGTTGAAGTATAAACGTACCTTTCTCGTTTATTCTTGCTGCGGACATAACTTCTATCATTTATTCCTGGTTTCCTGTTCTAGAAAGTACGTGTTCCTACTCGCCCCGTTCGCGCGACACTCCAGCTTTCTTTGGCGAATCTTCGAGATAGTGAAGCACTCTTGGTAAGAAACCGTCCCGACCTTGTCGAGTCAGTCTCGCCCCAGCGCTCGATGCTGCTGTCTCCCCGACATCAACGCCTGCAACGCTAGCCTTCCTTCATTCTGGTTTGACCCCAAGTTCGCCACATTAAACGTTTGGTTTCTTCAGTTATTCGCCTCCTCGTCCTTTGTCATTCGCGACATTTTGGTGGAGGTGCGGGGTGTTGCATTCTATGCCAGTTAAGCGTACCGCTCCGAAGACATCCCGACAAAGCGACGTTCTCAGCCCCGGAAGGATACCCTTCGCCGAAGACGCCGAAGCCCGAAGAAGCCGTCGTACCAGAGGTCACTCCCCAAACCGGGTCTCTAGCCCGAGAAACAGAAGAAGATACCGACCATGACCACCCCACCCGTCGTGGTTCATCCCGTCACTCCGCGGACACCTGCTCTCTCCCTCGGCGAGATCTACGAGGACGTCGAAGACTAGATCAACGAGTACGAACGCGTGGCTCGCCACAGCGGGTGGAGTGACGAACAGCGCCTGTGAAACCTCTATTTCTTATTTGAAGGAATTGCAAGGCGTTGGTTCGAAAACCATTAAGCTCTATTGACCTCGAGGGCCATTTGCAAGAACTAGCTCACGCGTACAATCGCCATTCAGCACCGAAGAGAAAGGGCCGAAGACTTCCTGCAATCGAGGACCCTGGACCCCAATGAGAGCGTCACGAGCTTTGTGGAAGACGTCCTTCGCCTGAGTTCCCGCACCAACCCTCAGGTCACCGAGGAAAAGAAGCTGCGTCTTTTGATGCGCGGCGTGAAGGACGACATTCTTGGTAGGGTCGTACGCAAACCACCGACGACCGTTCAAGGATTTGTCACGGAGACGATGAACATCGATCGTACTGTGCAAGCCCGAGCCAGCCACTACCAGAGGCAACCCGGTGTCGGCGTAGTTCCGCAGTTGCCTCCCTACCTTGCCCACGGCATCCCGGGCATTCGAGAGCTTATTCGCGACGTCGTCCGGGAGGAGCTTAAGAAGCTTCTGCCGACTGCTGAGCGCCCGGCCTTAATCTCCATTGCCGAGGTTGTGCGGGACAAGGTTCAGCGAGCGTTCCTTCCAGATGCCCCTGTCACCGTGGTTGCGGCAGATGAGCCGACGCTTACCTACGCCACAGTGGCCCGACGACCGCCGCCAGCTGCTCAACATCACCCAGTGGCGCCACGACGAGACTCACCAACGCTGGCGTACTCCCGACGCAATGGCGGAGGTTGTCAATACGACCGCAGAGACCAGCCGGCGCCAAGGAAAACCGACGTGTGGAGGACCGCGAATTGGCGACCAATCTACTATCACTGCGGTGGAGCCGACCACATTCATCGTCGATGCCTCTACCGACGAACCGGGCTGCGCGGGTTCCACCCGAACGACCCACGCCCCCGTTATGGTGAACGCCCTCGTGAGATCGACGAGTACCGGCGACGACCTCAGTCCTTCGAGCCCGCGTACCGCCGAGAGCCCCGGTAGCCGTCACCACGACGTCCTGCTTTTCTGACGCACCGACCCCGGCGTGGAAGCCTGTCACCCTTCGCTCCTCACCGGGGAAATCAGGCGCTACAATCACTGGAGGTAGAGATGCCGAAAACGACCGACGCCAAGATCCTCCCCGAATGTCGGAGGGCCCCCACTCGAACGCTACCAGAGACCGAAACGACTGCTCCTGTAATGGTAAAAACAACCTAAACATTGTTATCGACAGCCAAGACGTGTCAGCTCTCGTCGACACCGGAGCAGACTACTCCGTCCTGAGTGGGAGGCTCTCCCAACGCCCTCGGAAAGTGAAGACGCCGTGAGATGGCCCGCAGATACGAACCACTGGGGGACATCTTATCACGCCAGTCAAAAGAAGCACTGCTCGCGTCGAGATTCACGGCGAGAGGTGTCCGGTAAAGTTCGTCGCTCGACGAGACTGTGCCGTGGGTCACACTCGGAATGGACGTGTTGTGCGAATGCGGCGCCGTCATCGACCTGGAACCCAACAAGTTGAGGCTGCGGAAACCTGTCGAAATACTTGAGGATAACAAAACTACGGCAGCCACGTCAGCTACAGTGCGTGTACTCTCCGACCACGTAAACTTGCCACCACGCTCGAGTGTACTTGTGCCTGTCGGGTCCGAAAAAGGCATCTCCGGAAAAGCTCCGCTGGAAGGTACCATCGAACTGCTCCTAGGAAGAGGCATCGGCGTCGCACGAGGCATCACGGAGCTCTAAGACTGAAGCACTATTTCACTCGTAACGAACTTCCGACAGCAGGCTCAGCGTCTTACGAAAGGCAGCGCGGTGGGTTACACCGAGAAACTCCCCGACTCAGCTGCAATCGCCGGAGTATCAGAAGACCTCTCTTCATGGCTACACAAGACAACGCCGCCTGCGCAGTTCAACATCGATCCAATCGTGTCTACCCGAACACGGAGACAACTCAGTGAACTTCTCGCCGAGTTCATTGAGTGCTTCTCCACGTTGTCGAACGTACGCCAAACGACGGTTGCGAAATATCGAAATGTTACTGATGACGACGCGCTCCCTCTTCATCGGTCGCCGTACCGCGTCTCGGTGAAAGAGAAGTCATCCAAAAGTAAGTCGAAGAAATGCTCAACGACGACATCATTCAGCCTTTAAACAGTCCGTGACCTTCACTGGTCGTCCTGGTGAAAGAGAAAGACGGGACTCTTTAGTTCTGCGTGGACTATCGTCGACTGAACGCCGTAACAAAGACGGACGTCTACCCGCTACCACGCATCAAAGACAGGCTGAACCGGCTGCGCCACGCAGGATACTTTTCGTAGATGGACCTGAATAGTGGGCATTAACAGATCGAGGGCGGCGAATTTGATCGTGAGAAGACTGCCTTCGTCAAGCCGGACAAACTGTACAAATTTAAAGTGATGCCGTTTGGACTGTGCAGAGCACCGGCGGCCTTCCAGTGCGTGATCGACACCGTCCTTTCAGGCTTGAAATGGCAAAGCTGTCTCCTCTGCCTCGACGACGTCGTGATATTCGCAAGCGACTTCGACGAGCGCCTGAGACGTCTACGAGCCGTGCTACAGGCTAGCCCGAATGCTACTGACACTCAAGCCTTCAAAATGGCAGTTCGCGTACAGGGAGCTCAGATTCCTGGGCCATGTAGTGGGTGCTTAGGGGGTAAGTCCTGACCCTGCAAAGACATCCGATATCGCCGCATTTGCGAAGCCACCAGATCAGAAAGCCGTACGAAGATTTCATGGGCTTTGCGCTTACTATAGACGTTTTGTTCGCGATTTTGCTAGGATTGCTGCACCGGTCACGAATCTGACGAAGGACAACGTGAACTTCCAGTGGGGAAAGGAGCAAGAACAAGCGTTCAACGAACTGAAGGAAAGACTCCAGTCGCCCCCTATCCTCGGACACTTCGATCTATCAGCGGAAACGGAAGGTCACACGGACGCCAGCAACACCGGACTCGGCGTGGTACTCGTCCAAAGAAAAGGCGGAGCAGAGAGGGTGATCGCTTGCGCAAGCCGGGCACTGCTCAAGGCAGAGCAAAATTACTCAACGACCAACAAGCAATGTACTGCTGTCGTTTGGGCGTCAACCAACTTCCTCCCGTACCTGTACAGGATCCCATTCCACGTTGTCACGGACCACCCCACTCTCTGTTGGCTCGCAAACCTCAAGGACCCATCAGGATGCCTCGCTCGCTGGAGTCCTTGAATGCAAGAATCCGACTTCACCATTGTGCACAAGTCAGGCCGCAAGCATAATGACGCCAACTGTTTGTCTAGGGCCCCAGTCGAATCTCCTCCCGACAGCACTAACAACGACGAAGAAGCCCGTTTTCTCGGAGCAGTTACAGATACCGACATGGAAGCACTTCAACGAGACGACCCGGAATTCGCGCCGTGATCGACCATCTCGAAGGTCAAGGAATTTATGTTCTGCGACTAATGGGTTAGACTTGCCGAGCTTCGTTCTGCGGCGAGGCGTGCATTTCAAGAACGACTTAGGAAGTTGCAACTCCGCCTGGCTGCTGGTTGTTCCTGCCAGCCAGCGAGAAGAAATCTTTCAAGCATGTCCGACGCCCCGACGGCTGGACACCTCGGCTACACCAGGACGTTCGCCCGGATTCCTGAGAAGTACTACTGGCCGAGACTCCCGCAGACCGTCTATCTGAGCACACGGTCGTGCCATTAGTGCCAACGACGTAAGAAGCGTCCGATGAACCCAGCAGGACTCCTGCAGCCGATATCTGCCCCGACTACGCGATTCCAGCAGGTCGGACTAAAATTGCTTAGGCCGTTTCTAAGATCAACGCAAGGAAACCGCTGAATTATCGTCGTAACCAAATATCTTACACGATACGTCGAGACTGAAGCCCTTCCACTGGAGACAGCGGTGGAAGTCGCCAAGGTTTTCGTCAAGTCCGTTCTCCTTCCCCCCGGCGCACCCGAAGTGCTGATCACAGAATGAGGGTTATCTTTCTTGGCACAGCTGGCTGAAGAAGTTCTTCGGCTCAGTCATACCAGCCAGCGATGAATTACCGCATATCGTCCGCAGACCAACGGGCTAACGGAGCGGCTCAATAAGACGATCGCCGACATGATCTCCATGTACAGAATGTCGACGTAAAGCAGATGTGTGACAAGGTGCTGCCGTACGTTACGTTTGCGTACAACACAGCTGTTCAAGAAATCACGGGAATGGCGCCGTTCCAACTGGTACACGGCCGGACGGTTACCACGATGATCGACGGCATGCTGCCTCACATGCCAACCAACGATGGCAACGACGACGTTCAACTGATCTCTCAACGCACGAAGGAAGCTCGTCAACTGGCAAGAATCAAGATTTAAGAGCAACAGCTAGTCTACGCCAAGATAACCTTCGTCGCCGGGACCTCCAGTTTCAAGCCGGAGACCGGGTATAGGTGCAGACACCGATACTGCGCCGCGGTCTCAGCGAGAAGCTTCTCAAGCGCTACTTCGGACCCTACTATGTTCTTCGCCGTCTCTGGCACTTGAACTACGAGGTGCTTCTCAACGGAACTCGACCATCAAGACGACGCCAACAGTGACCCGAACTAGTCCACGTCGTGAGCTTCAAGCCGTATTACGAACGATAGAATTTGGACTCTCGTCAAACTGTGAACTGTGGCACGCGGTTCTGCTGGCCTTTCGTTGTGGATTTGTGTTTTTCTTTTTGTGATGCATTGTACGATTCGCTTTCAAAGGGGTCGAGAAAGCAACGCTAGGACACGGACTTCTAGAGTTTTCTCATTTATTCTTGCTGCGGGAGTGTGTTCATCCTCGCCCCGTTTATCAGACGGTCGAGCTTTCTTTGACCAATCTTCGAGATAGTGACTCACTCTTGTGGGGACCGTTGGTCGCCCTTCCCCGACGGCCGGTATAAAGGCCGTGGTTCGGGACGCGCGGCCTGGTTGCCGTGAGTTTTAACCTGTTCGTGAAGCGTAGGAGAGCCGCCTGGCTTGGAGGGCTCTCCTCCTCACTCTCTCCCGGGGGGACCTTTTTCCGTCCCCCGCTCATCCGGGAACCTGGTTGTTTCGGGTGAGGACGACGCCCGCGGGGGGGGGGGGGGGAGGTCGACGCACGTTGCCGACTTCGGGAACGTGGGGGACTCATCCCGCGTATGCGATAGAGATCGGACGTGTCGCGAAGGACTTCCTTTGCCCGCTCCGGACTGCGCTCTCGGGACGGTGTCGACAGGGTGAGCCTTTCATCTGACCTTGTCGGCGCGGGGGTTTTGGGAACAGTGTGTCTTTTGGTGTTCCAATAAACACCGTTGGACCCAGTCTTATTGTGGTACGTGCTCCTCCTTTTTAGAGAAGCGATCAGTTGTGCGGCCGACGTTCGGACCCGCCCGTAGCGGTGTTCTCGAGAGAAAGCTGCGGGGTGTGGGAGTAGGCTTGGCGTCTCCCGATTAGAGACCGCCGCTGAACCCTTCGGTTACCACAACCCGTGACCATCCCACATATTCTGGCGCCCAACGTGGGGCCACGACTTCCTTTATCGCGGTCGTGGCATTCGTTGAACGTTTGGCTAGCACTGTTGTCTGCCCTTTCACGCCATGTCGACAGGTCAGCCCAATTTTCGGTCGCTGATCACGTTGGCAGAAGTGGCTACGAGAGGGCTCACTTCTGATCCCCTCGTACCCATCGGTGACCCGGCTGCCTCTTCTGCAAGCCGTGTGTTGTCGCCGAGCCAGCCAGGTGCACCTCTGATTGGAGGAAACGCCTCGGTTGACGGGCCCACGAGAGCTTCTCCTTTACGAGACGGCTCTCTGTTGCGGCCAGAGCCCTACGCCGCTCCTATTAGAGCCAGCGTTGGGGGCTCCTTCGATGCCACTCCCCTCGGAGGCGGCGCAGATCACCGGCATTTGGGTGTAGCTACTGTTCAAGCTGACGCCCTGCCGGGCAGCCACATGACAACTTCTCCTGTCCGAGACGGTTATCAGGTTCGGCAACCGCCCGGTCGCTTCCCGATGGGAGGCAACCCGGCGGCTGGACCGAGCGCGCCCCTCTTTTGTGGTGCCGCTCGGAGTTCTGTGCAGTTCGGCGCCTCCCCCCTTCGGGACGGCGCGCTTCCCGATGGCCACGAAGCGGTTCCTCTGCCGCGAGACAATATCCCACCCTGGCCCGCGCAAAGCACGACCCCGATTGGAGTCAATGCTTCCGGCGACTTGATTGAGTTGCCCGCCGACAACGTCCGTCCACCGGCTCCGTGCGACCCCGCTCCCTACCGAGCTGGCGCGTCGCCCGTTAGCGGCCTGGAGGCTTCTCTGTTTGGAGATGGCCCCCGGGCTCCGCCGGTGTCTAGCGCCGCTCTTTTTGGGGCTGGTGCTGGGAGCTCTCATGATGTGCTGCTACAAGAAGCGGCGCGAGTCATTGAAAGCTTGACCGGTACAATGCAGTCAGTACTGCAAGCACCCAGGGCACTGCGACCACCTGTGCGAGTCCCAATTCCCAAGTACAAGGGTTACGGAGACTCCATAAGCGCGAACGACTTTCTCGAGGACCTGCTCCATTACCAGCAGGCCACGGGAATGGTCGATCAAGAGGTTCTTGGCCGAGTCCTGCCTGTCGCACTGACTGACCAAGCTGCGCGGTGGTTCCGCCTTTGCGGACAAAACGCGCTGACTCTCGATCAATTCCGGGCCCTGTTTCGCCAGGAATTTCTCCCCGCTGACTACGAAAGGCGGATGAGACGGGAGTTGGAGCGGCGTACACAGCACCCAGACGAATCGTTGCTGGAGTACGTGAGGGCGATGCAGGAGCTGTTCCTTCTCGCTGACCCCTCGGCCCCTAATGCGGAACGGGTTGAGCGTGTCATTCGGCAGGCGCACCCGACTTTCTCCGTATACCTTCGAGGCAGCCGTTTCCATTCACTGGATGACCTGGCACTCGAGGCTCGCCGCATTCAAGGTGACATTCTTGCGGCTCGAGCCTACCGGCCCCCACCCCCACCCACGGCATCTCTTGAGCCGCGGTGCGCGTGGAATGGCGACCCTGTCGCTCCCCATTCCCGCCGGGCCGAGGCCTCCACGGCATATGCCGACGCCCGGGGTCGAGACGCACGAGAGATTTCTGATCGGGCGCTTGATCCATACTCCTACGGGTTGCGAAGATCCGCTGCCAAATCGCAGTCGGGCCCGCACAGTCAGGACCGCGTTGTGGGTCCTAGACGCGAGGAGAGGCGACCTCGAAACGAGCCTTTCGCTGCGAACGAGAGGAGGAATTCCCCGAGACCTGCCGGACGGAACCCTTTGGCTCCCGAAATTCGATGCTATCGCTGTGACCGCATTGGTCACTTGGCGCGAAACTGCACGAATCCACAGGCATCGGGAAACGGGCCAAGCCGCCGCTAACGAGGCTGGCGGCTCGACGGAAGGCTGGAGCACCTGGTTCTGCTCTAGCGCCGTCGGCGTACCGGGCCGATGGTTTGTCCGGTGCGCCCGCCCCGTTCCTGGCCTTGACGATCGCTGGCCGAACGTTTAAGGCTCTCCTGGACTCCGGAGCCAGTGCTTCGTCGTTCGGTGAAGACGTGTTGGCGCACCTCCGGACCCCTTCTGTCCGATTGAGAGAGTGTAACACGGCATTTCGGCTCGCAGCGGGGGGCACTGCTCTTTCGAGCGGCTCCGTGCGGCTGGTTGTACGCTGGGACAATCGGGTGAGGCGACATCGCTTTGTGCACCTCCCTGGTCTTTCTGTGCCGGTAATTTTGGGTCGAGACTTCTTGGCTCAGACTGGCATAGTCATTGGTCGCGTCAACGCTGGCTATCGTGAAGGCGCTTTCGGCTCAGTCAAGCCATTCGCCGAACCCCCCGCCGCCGCTCCGGCCTCTTTCCTGTTGAGCAGCCGCAACAACCGCGGCCACGCGGGAGACGCTGTTTCCCGGAAGCCGGTTGTGGACCCTGCGGTCGCGCGCCCCCCTCTTTTGGGAGCGAGCGCCGCCGCGGCGTCCCGAGTCGCCACCCACCCGCTAATTGCTGGTTCTTGCGGTTTGGGGAGGCGCGACAAGGCTTGTCTTGCGTCGTTGTTGTACTCTTACGACTCGATGTTCACGGATCGTCCGGGCTGCGCCGATTCGGTGCGGCATCGGATTGACACGGGTGAGGCCCCTGCTTGGAAGTGCCATCCCCGTCCCGTGAGTCTGGCCAAACGAAAGGCCATTGACGCTGCCTTGGACGAGATGATTGACACCGGCGTTGTCCGGTCGTCGGAGAGCCCATGGGGGTTCCCCGTCGTTCTCGTTCCAAAAAAGGACGGCAGCTCGCGCCTGTGCGTGGACTACCGCAAGCTGAATGAGGTCACTCGCAAGGACGCTTATCCGTTCCAAAGCATTGACTCGATCATATCCAACCTGGGCGGAGCTAGATATTTCACTACGCTCAACGCCAGCAGAGGGTACCTGCAGGTTGGGATGGAGCCCGGTGACGAAGAAAAGACCGTATTTGTTTGTCACCGTGGGCTTTTCGAGTTTACTCGGATGCCCTTTGGCCTAGCCGGAGCTCCTATGACGTTCCAACGGCTAATGGACAATGTCTTAGGCAATGCCAGATGGTCGCATGCAATGGCTCACCTAGACGACATCGTCGTGTACTCCGACACCTTCGAGGACCACTTACGTCACTTGAAGGATGTTCTCGAGAAGCTGCGGGCTGCGGGGATCACTTTGAACCCCAACAAAGCCCAAATCGCTGAGACCCGTATCTCCTTACTGGGTTTCGTGATCGACGACGGGCGCGTTGCGCCCCGCCCGCAAAAGCTCCAGTCTATTCTGGAGTATCTGAGCCCGTCTGATGTCAGCTCTCTGCGCCGCTTATCGTCACTTTATTCCGGGATGTGCGGCCCTCCAGGCACCTCTCACTCGTTTGTTGAGGAAGTCTGAGAGATGGAGTTGGGGTCCCGAGCAGGAGGCGGCTTTTATTCGTGTTTCCAACGCTCTGGTTGACACAGCCAACTTAAGGCTGCCCGACCTGAACCGGCCGTTCGTGATTCAGACTGACGCCAGCAATCTGGGTCTCGGGGCAGTTTTGCTCCAGGAACACGAAGCCGAGCTCCGACCGGTGGCCTTTGGCAGTCGATCGTTGACGCCGGCGGAGGTCAACTACAGCACCACGGAGAAGGAGTGCCTGGCGATCACTTTTGCCCTGTCCAAGTTCGACATGTTTGTCGATGGAACCACCTTGGTGGTAGAAACGGACCATATGGCACTTGTGTGGTTGCAAAGGCTTCGCGAACCCTCTGGTCGTCTAGCAAGGTGGGCCCTGACGTTGCAGCGCTATACCTATGTGGTGCGCTACAGGAAGGGGAGCGCGAATGTCGTGGCGGACGCCTTGTCGCGTGCCCCCGTTTCTTGCCCGAACCCTCCCGCGTCCGACGCCCCGGCTCAGCACGTAGCGCCGTTGGCGCCGCGTGAAGCCGAAAGCCAGTCCCAAAAGGAGGCGATTCCGCCACATTCCTCGGACGAAATCGTGAACCACCTGAACCTGATTAGTTGGGTGGGGATTGCGTTCAGCAGAGAAGAGGTCCTCAAAGCTCAGCAGGGTGATCCTTTGTGTCGAGAGATGATCGACGAGCTCAAGAAAGAGCTGGACTCCGCGGAGTCGGACGGCGCGGCCGTCGGGCGAATAGCAGCTGGTAATGCTGTGGAAAACGCCGAGCACCGAGAAACTGCTGGTATTGCAATTGGTGCGTTGGATTCATACCTGCTTGACGCTGACGGACTCTTGCTGCGGTACATACCATTCGAGAACGACACTAATGCGTTCAAAGTGGTCGTACCCCGCAGTCTTAAGGGCGCACTTATGCGCTTTTATCACGACACGCCCCTGGCAGGGCACGCGAGTGGCCCCAAGACTTATTTCAAGTTGTGTCACTTCGCCACCTGGCTGGGCATGAAGCGCGACGTACTTCAGTATGCGCGTTCGTGTCACCTGTGCCAGAGCCTCAAGCCACGAAGCGGCAAACCCCCGGGCCTCCTGCAGCCAATTCAAAGCCAGCAATCTTGGTCTCTGGTGGCGTGCGATCTGGTCGGACCCTTTCCAAAGAGCCCGAAAGGACACCAGTATTTGCTGGTTGTCACCGACCACTTCAGTAAATGGGTAGAGCTTTTTCCTCTGCGCAAACTGACGGCCCGGGCAGTGCTGGACAAGCTGATGGAGGTGTTTTCTCGTTTCGGATACCCTAAAGCTTTGATTTCTGATAACGCCAGCATCTTCACGGCAAAGGTATTCGCCGATTCCTGTGCAGCCCTTGGCATAAAGCACAAAAGGACGACGACGTACCACCCCCAGTCGAACATCACCGAGCGTGTCAATCGCAACCTGAAGCCTATGCTTGCAGCGTATGTGGAACGACACCGGGATTGGGATACCTATCTACCCGAGATCGGGTTTGCACTCCGCTCCACGGTGAACAGATCGACAGGTTTCAGCCCTGCTCTCCTCAATCTTGGGAGGGAGCTGCCGAACCCCATGGATCGGGTCTTGGCGGCTACAGGCGACGGGGGCGGCGCGCAGCCAGCCTATACTGACTACGCCCGGCGGTTGCAAACGCGGATGGAGGCGGCCCTGTCGAAAGCCCGCCAAAATCTGTACGCAGCCAGAGCCAGTCAGAAGGCTCAGTACGACCGTTCACACCGGGATGTCCGCTATCAAGTGGGCGATCTGGTGCTCAGACGAACGCACGTCTTGAGCGACGCTAGCAAAGCCTTTTCTGCTGCGCTGGCACCGAAATGGTCGGGCCCCTACCGAGTAAAAGAGACTGTTTCTCCTCTCGTGTATAGACTGACGGACCTGCAATCCAGGGACGTTGGCGGGCCGGTGCACGTCGGCGATCTCAAACCGTACATTAGCAGGGATGACACGGCCGAGGAAACGTGTCGCATGCGTCAGCAGACACGCACGAGGCGTTCCCGTGACGGCCCCTCTGGGCCACAGCCGCGCTACAATCTGCGGAGTTTTCGGTCCTAATGTCCGAATAACTTCGTATGACTGAGGCCATAGTGCTGGCTATGTCGTCTGCCCAAGCCGCTTATAGCCAACGGACGGGTTTCCGGGGGCTAGAAAGTCGGATAATGTGGGCAGCTTCCGTGTCTGCTGGTGGGGTGAGCTCTGTACTTTTTCTCAGAAATTCTCCCCCTTGGACTCCGCCGCAGAGCAGACCCTAGTTGGTTTACTTTGCGTGTGGACAAGGAAGAACAAATGGCTTTTCTTTGTGTGTCTCCTGCCCTCCCTTGTCGGCGGTAGAAGACAGACCCCAGCCATGTCGTTGGCGCTTTCGGAATGACTTCTTCCCGGCTCGACAGACGAACCCCCGGAGTGTTTGGGGGTGCCGTCAGGTCTGAGCCGCTTTTGCGCAAGGTCCATCATGGAGGCGCGCGGCAGTGGCCTGGAATGCCGCTGCCCCCCTCTGGTGGAGGGGGACGGGTGAGCCAGGCGGAAGTGCTTTCCCCTTTTGGGGAAGCTTGCCCCCTCATCTCGCAGACGAGGCGTCTTTTCGTAGCCTTTGCTCTCCGCCGCCCGAAAGAAGGCTCGAGCGGCATGGCCTAGTTTTGCCTTGCTGCTTGCCTAACGGTGGGCCACCAAGAGATTTATGTGGCTCCTGTCGGTTGCCGACCCCGTTTGGAGACAGCAACCTTTCCCCCGTTGAACTTGCGTCGGTCCGCAGGCTCGTCGTTTCCGTTTTGAAATGGCTTGAAGCCTGGCCGACCAGGACCTGGCTCGCCCGCTCCGTGACACCTGATACTCGCGGAGCGGAGCGGCCAGGGACGGCGGGCCACTTTGTGACTCTGGAGGCCACCCGTCCCATTGGAGGGGTTTGCCAGAAGCCACCATGTCGCCGACCGCCAAGCACGCAGGGTCATCGTCGTCAACATCTTCGCCGTCTTCGCCGTCGCCGTCGGGCACTCGGGCCGGAGGTCAGCGTCGCCGGGGTGGCCGTGGCGGGCCGAGGATGGAGCTGTCGCCGCCGTCGTCTGTGTCCCGGGCAGGAGATCGACGTGGGCGCCGTCGCCGGGATCGTCGTGACGGCCCCGGGCAAAATCGGATCCTGGGGAGCGGACGGGGCTTGCCTGCCCCACGTTCGGCAACTCCTGTCGGGCTCTCTGTGGCCACCTGGACCTCCCAGGACGGCACGGAGCCCCCTCGGTTCTACGTCTCGAGAAAGCCCTGGGGGGACCAGAGATGACCGGAGCCGGGGCATGCACTCGACCGCGTCCCCTGGCCGTTCCGGGGCCGCACGGTCAGCGAGATGGACACCCGAGCGCGCGGTGCCTGCCTCCCGTCTCGGCCGGGGGACATCTTTTGCCGCGTCTGCGGCGGGCTGCTTTTTCACGGCGACGGGCACGACCGGTCGCTGTTCCACCGGAGCCGGGCCAACGGCGGGGACGGCGACATCATCGGGCCACGGCGCGTGGACGACCCGGCGGAGCACCCGGACGCCATCCGCTGTTTCGGCCCCCGGCTGGCCCGGGACCCAGTGCTTGCTGCCGCCGCCCTGGCAGCGGCCGAGCTCCAAGGGGTGGCTGCTTCGGCTCCGGCAGCAGTGGTACCGGGACCGCAAACGCCGCCCATCGACGAGCAGGCCGGGCCCAGCGGACTCCAGGACCTGATCGACGTGGATGTTGACATCGACCTGTTTTGACCTGGAGGCCGCTGGGCAGAGACGACGACTTCGAGCCCCTTTGGCCTCGGGTAAGCCTGCTATTCCTTTTTTTTTATTTATGAGAGCCGGTGGGCCTCCCTCTTACATCGGGGAGGCGCACCAAGCGTTTTAAGGAGGGTGGGATGTGGGGACCGTTGGTCGCCCTTCCCCGATGGCCGGTATAAAGGCCGTGGTTCGGGACGCGCGGCCTGGTTGCCGTGAGTTTTAACCTGTTCGTGAAGCGTAGGAGAGCCGCCTGGCTTGGGGGGCTCTCCTCCTCACTTTCTCCCGGGGGGACCTTTTTCCGTCCCCCCGCTCATCCGGGAACCTGGTTGTTTCGGGTGAGGACGACGCCCGCGGGGGGGGGGGGGGGGGTCGACGCACGTTGCCGACTTCGGGAACGTGGGGGACTCCTCCCGCGGATGCGATAGAGATCGGACGTGTCGCGAAGGACTTCCTTTGCCCGCTCCGGACTGCGCTCTCGGGACGGTGTCGACAGGGTGAGCCTTTCACCTGACCTTGTCGGCGCGGGGGTTTTGGGGACAGTGTGTCTTTTGGTGTTCCAATAAACACCGTTGGACCCAGTCCTGTTGTGGTACGTGCTCCTCCTTTTTAGAGAAGCGATCAGTTGTGCGGCCGACGTTCGGACCCGCCCGTAGCGGTGTTCTCGAGAGAAAGCTGCGGGGTGTGGGAGTAGGGTTGGCGTCTCCCGATTAGAGACCGCCGCTGAACCCTTCGGTTACCACAACCCGTGACCATCCCACACTCTATATAAGAGACCGCCGCGACCTCGTCGAGTCAGTCTCGCCCCAGCGCTCGATCCTGCTGTTTTGCTGACATCGACGCCTGCGACACTAGCCTTTCTCTAATTCTTTTTTGGTGGCACAACTTCACCCATTAAACGCTAAGTTTCTTCAGTTATTCGCCGCCTCATATTTTGTTATTTTTGACAATATCAGTAAACACTGCCACTTAACCCCAAGCGGACATTATCAAAGTTGGAATAAACCAAAGAAAGCTCGAGCTGGAGCTGTTGTTGACTTGCTCCACTCGAGCGATTTGAAAAAAAAAAATCCTGAGTCTTCGTTAAAAATTGTTAAAATTAAGTTCCAAAAAAAGTTGCAGCAAGATTTATTGGTTGATTCTTATATGAAGCGTTAGCATGACCCATGGAAACGTCACACACGTCTCCCTTTGTGAAACGCAAAGGCTGAACCCTTCACTTTTTTTTCCTTTTTGGTTTCTCTTTTGATTCCCCTATTTGTTTGCTGCCTCTTTTTGGCCTTGTTACGGGGTCAGTGTTAGCGCTTCCCAAAGGGCGACGTGTGTGGCGTCTCCCACTGGTCATGCTAACGGATTCCCTAAGAATTCCCCAATGGTGGCTTCTTAGGGAAGTTTTAGGCTCAGCACTATATCAGAAGGTGTACTAAATAAACGAGTCAGCTAAGTTTGAGACGTCGTCCTGTCTTTTTTTGTCCCTTCTAGCCTTTGATGGTTATTCACTACCCCAGTCTGAGGTTAATTCACCCTGATCACCAATGAATTTCCTGTAATTTTTTCACCCCATTTCTGTACTCTGCGCCTGTCAGAGAACGTCGACGCGCTTGGATACACTCATCCATGTCGCTCGTGGAAAGAACCACATTCGTATCACTCGTCGAAGAAATCGTATCCAAATCACTTGTGGAGAGAACCGCATCCATAGTTTTAACTACACGCACACATCAAAGCCGACGCACCGCTACTACGGGATCCCAGAACTGAGAAAAACAGGGGACGGCAGAGCGGCAACTGCACGCGCGCACAGTGGTGTCACAAGGGCGGTAGGGTGGTGGGGGGGCGGGGTGCGCCCCGGATGCACACTCAGGGGTGTGCAGCTGGGCAGTGAAAGAAAAGGGGTCGAAGGCGGGGGGGTGTCGCGGCGGGCTACGGCACGAGTGCCGCTGACCCTAGTCACGCCACCTTGTCCGCATTCAACCACGCTCGGCGCAAAGCCTCCTTGATAACAAAGCCCTAGTGCTGAATGAGATGGGGCCATGAGAGGAAGTCAACGCTGGGCCCAGATTGGACGCGAAGATTATGTCGGGTCCAAACGTCGCGCTCAGTTTAAAACTGACTGGAAGGTGAGCGCTGATGCAGCGCTCGTATTCAATCTGTGTCTAACGATGGTGTTCTCTGTTGATGCGATCTCATTCAGCACTATTGATTTTTTTTTTGCTAGGGGGTGGGGTGCGGCGCCCCCTCCTCTCTGGCTCCGTGGCAGCTGTCTGTGTGACCTTGACGTTTGTTTGTTTTCCATGAAGGTAAATGTTTGACTAACGCAAGGTGTGTGGACTGCATTGTGTACGTCATGTGCCTAGATGGAGCACGGGACATGAATTGGAGACGAGTGCTTCCTGTGCGGCTGACCTAGACGTGTGTTCGAGATGATCTCCGCTGGAAGAATTCGAGCCCTGACCTAGCGCTGCCGGAACGTTCGGCTGGGTCTGCCGAGTGTTGCTTAAAACACGCAATGAAATACATGTCGTAAGTGGGGAAGAGAAGTGGAGGAGCGCGGTAAGAGGAAATGGTCACTTGCAGCGGCGTAGACTTTCCATTTTCCCAGGGGGGGGGGGGTGCTGCGCGTTATTTTTCGCCAGAACTGGAGATTGAAACTAACGAAAACACGCTGGAATTCCATTTCCCATGTATTTTGTCAATAAAGACAACGTGCGCGTTATTTTGTTTACATGCCGCTACGTCTCGGTAAGGATCATGGCCCGGGGGGGGGGGGGGGGGGACGAGCCCCGTTGCCTCCCCATAGTCTACGCCTAGGGTCATTTTTGCGACGAAGCTCAGCCCCGCAACTGCTCCTCTTTCCCGAACAAACGACATCTTGGCCCTGCTTTCCTCCTACCTTGGGGCAAGTCTGGTAGTGTTTAGTCGTCAGAAAACAGCGTACCCTTCTAGATAACACTTTTTAATTTTCTCAAAAAATGACTGAAAGGACTTTATTTGTAGCCGCTAAGTTGTTACTCGCACTGATGCGGTGCATCTTCCCAATCCATAGAAAACGTAAAACAGCCACTCCTACGAGTAGCAGGAGACTTCCACGTTCGGTTTCCGAATGCCTGATTTTGGCGTTACTGCTGCTTCTGCGCGAGCAGCAAACGACAATACTGCTCACTTTGATTGGAAGGAGATAGTGGGTCGAGACAAATGCAGCTAGCGTTTGCGTCTACTCCCTTTTCTGCTAATTGTAACACGGTGTAACTCGAAGATCTGTTTGGCACCCTCTGCGCAAGGCGCAAACGAACTACAGGGTGAAACAAGGAGACGCCAGGCTTTTTAAATCGACCAGAAAATTCGGTTTCTTAACCTATCGAGCTACGACTCTGTGCAGCGTTGCCCACAGATGTTGCATTTTTTTGTAAAATTTGCAAAGAGCGAACTTACCTGGGAAAAAAGTAAAGAAAGAAAAAGGCTTAGCTCCTATGGAAACGCAGCGACGCCACCGGTCTTCAAACAACACGGCGCCGTTTCGCACGGGAGACAAGAGATGGCGCAACGAGCGCCGCCAACGAACGAGCATACTGCGCCAAGAGCCAGCATCTTCACCAGACAATCTTTCGACTCAAAAGCGGCGCGCGTTCAGCAGGCGGCAACAGACGCAGAAACAGAAACAGGCGCGGTAACAACAAGGAACTGCTGTTCCTTGTCTGCTAATTACGCCGGCTCTCGGCGTCGTCTGCTTGTTCGTTGGCGGCAGTTGGCGTCGCGACCACTTGCGCCATCTCTTGCAGACTTGGACGTAGTTCAACTACTCTACTCAAACTACTGTAGTTTAACTACTTGTCAGAGTAACTTGGTAACTTTCAATTACAGCTCTATTTGGGTAATTAGTAGTTTGATTTAACTACGTTTTTCGGGTAACTTCTACTCAAATTACTAACTACTTTCGAAATTTAATCCTATTTTTTTTTTTCATCACAAACGTTTGAGTGCACAAATAAATAAGACGCTGGCAGATGAAGTGGCATTCACGAACAAGGGGCCCCCTCACATTCCGTTCCCACGCACTTACACTCGGCAGCCATAGAAACTGCATCACAGGCGTCCTTGGGCCAAGGTGGCTACGACGAGCAGCCAAAACATAACACCGGCGCGCACGAAGGCAGGCAGAGATGCTTGACAAGCATTGGTCGGGTGTTGACCTGATCCGGTAACGCACGTAAGCGCCGCGTTTCCAGCTGCAAACGTGAAAGACGGGGACACTCCGAGGGTTGTTGCTGTTTTCATGGTGCGCCGTTAGTGAGTTCTGACTCAAGTGGTAGGTTCCACGGTAGCGCCACTGGGATGACCTCGCAACTGGGCGTCTGTTCTCATGGTCGCCTCGTCGTCAGCGCATACTCCCTTGCAAAGCGGAGTCCCCCGCGCCTAACCGCAGACACGGATAATCCGTTCATGGGAGCACGTTCACGCTTCCAGCTGCAACTGTACGAGCGCCGATGCTTGTTCACGTAATCCTTCGCGTCCTTCCGACCTTCCACGCCAGGGAGACCTCCTCTTTGTTGAAAACGTTTTACTTGTCAGGCGCGTCAGGATACCGTAGTCGCCGGCGAGGATTTCGAGTCACCCTTGGGAGATCTTTTTCTTGGACCCAACGTCAACAACAAAAAACAATTTTTTTTTTTTAAAGTGGCGTAGCTATAACATTGCAACGAGACGCGCAGTCGTCCGAATGATCTCATTGTCGTGGCGCGAGACTTGATCCCTTGACGGTCAGGTGCACTCGCTCGGCGAAATCTCCGAATGTCGAGATAATAAAGAGGGGCCAGTCATAACAATCTCAACTTTCCGAAGAAAAAAAGAAAAGAAAGAGGAGTGTTTGTTATAAAAGACCCTCTAGGCCGAGGCAAGCCTCACATGTTTCGTCATGGACACCAAAGATGCCGACACTCGCTTACCCGACCCTGCACAGCCTGCTTCTGAAATTGAACGCTGTCTTCGCATCCAGCGCCACGGTGGAACGTCTTTTTAGCTTGACCGAGGACGTTAATAGAAGGAAAAGAGGAAAACTCTCCGATAACAACTTTGGAAGACAGTTGCTTCGGCGAGCGAATAAACTATTTTAGAAGTCATAAAATGACTGCATTTATTTCCGGCTCGCAGGGTTTTTCACTGATCAATACTTCTGTTCATTTTGCTGCCACAAAAACATAAAAAGTAACTTCGAAAGTAACTTCAAAGTAATTCGCTACTTTTTTACAGTAGTTAGTAGTTTACTCAATTACTATTACGAATGCGTAATTTCTACTCTACTTCAACTACTTTTGGCGTCGATACTCAGTAACTTAACTACCTTTTTTGAGTAATTTGTACATGTCTGAATTCTCTTGTCTCCCGTGCGAAACGGCACCGTGTTGTTTGCAGACCGGTGGCTTCGCTGCGTTTACATAGGAGCTAAGCCTTTTTCTTTCTTTACTTTTTCCTCAGGGAAGTTCGCTCTTTGCAAATTTTACAAAAAAAATGCACATATGTGGGCAACGCTGCATAAAGTCGTAGCGCGATAGGTTAAAAAACCGAATTTTCCGGTCGATTTAAAGAGCCTGGCGTCCCCTTGTTTCACCCTGTAGAGTGCCGTATAATTCATTTTGTTTTTACCCCAACAATGTAGTACAACATTTAGCCACTTGGGGCGCATCGATTGTATCTCCTTCCCAGTAGTGTCGTTGCGTCTTCACCCCGCCCTTTGATTACTCGTTCACATTCTGTTTAACCACATCACTACTTTTTGACGATTTTCATTAATGAAGTTTGTCGTTCTGGAATTTCTTTGTGGATAAATTCATGCCGTGTGAATGAACGTTAATATGCGTAAAATGTATAATGTTTCATTTATAGTTGAGTGCTTTGTTTTAGCTCATAAAATGTACCTTGGTGTGTTTTTTATTCATGGCAATATTTCATTTTTTTTTTGCTAAACAGAAGAATATTTCCCGCCGGAGAAAAAGGAGCAAATTCTGTATTCCGACATGGAATCATGCATGGTAACACAAGATCCGAATACACATTTTTCTAATAATGGTAAGTACGAGAAACTAAAGTGATCGCTCATTAAATGTGATGTACTAGGTCACATCTTTGGCACTTGTTGAATGTGTCATGTGTCACATCCTCGATTTTCGATAAGTACGACTGTTGACGTCTTCTTGTTCATCCCATTTTGTACCCTCGATAGATTGTCCCACGCCTAGAATATTCTGGCAGGACATATGTGTATGTATTTGATTATATGGCCAAGTACCCAGATATAGACTGATAGTCCTCCACCCAGCACAACGAAGTAACCGACAGAACTGTGCAATTTCCAACAGTACCTCCGCGCACCAATATGAGAAATAAAATTGTCGGCGTCTGCGGGGCCTACAATCTCGATTACCTCTCAATTCACCAAGTAGTCCGAAGTTGGGACCTGAATTCCCCATTCCCTTCCCAGTTTTAACCGCAGATTTCATAACCTGACAAGAACATCGAAGTATAGGGTGCTTCAAGTCACCAGGCTCGATCTAGAATGGACCGTAAAAATCGACGCCTGCACGTAGAAATCTAAACTTTTTGTCAAAGGTGTATTGCACAGGTCGGTTTTTATCTTAAAATTACAAAGCGGTGCTTTCTTTCTGTAACAAATAATTCCAAGAAACTTGGTTGGGTCTACGGCGGCCATTTACGCTGACGACAGAAATCCAGTAGAGGGTGTGTTTGGCGTTCGTACTGATAGATGGCGCTACCTCCTTATCGCGACGGATCGCGACCACCGTAATTTCTTAAAATGAACATAATCCTTTTGAAATGTACCTTTCGTTAAAAATTAAATGCGGACAATAAAAGCAAAACTTAATGTAAAAAAAACGCGTCTGCATAACGACGGCGCTTTTGCTGCCAACGGGTTTCGTCTGCGTGTCGTCTGCTCTCTTTCGCTGTTCGGCTGCACCTTCAGACGCTGCTTCTGACGCCATCTATCAATACGAACGCCAAACACACCCTGCTACTGGAATCCTGTTATCTGCGTCGCTGCCCGCCGTAGACCCTGGCAAGCTTCTTGGCCTTATTTTTTACAGGAAGGGAGCTACGCTTTGTAATTTTACAAGAAAAAACCGACCCGTGAAATGCACCTTCGACGAAAAGTTTACATAGCTACGTACAGGTGTAGATTTTTACGGTTCATTTTAAATCGGGCCTGGTGACTTGAACCACCCCATATAGATGACTGTTTAAGCCTAAATTTTCCGAGATAGCACAAGCCCGCAAAACCCTGAGTTAAAAGAACTGTTTTGACCAAGAAACTTCCACAGGCACATGTTTGACTTCGATATTTTCTTCTCAACACCAATAAAATTAAAACTGTTTATTTTACTTATGCAAATGGTTTGATAACAATACTGCTAAATGTCTTAATTACATTAAATCAGACGAGAAACTGCAATGCGGAGGGCAAGTGCGTCTGCTTCTTGCGCATGGGGTAGCGGTGACGTCAGAACGCCGAGCCCTGATTGGCTGATCGCGCCCCCTATCTGAGCGTCGTCTGCTCCTTTGCAACGTCGTCTGCTCGCAACGTCGTCTGCGTGTGTCTTACCTTTCCTGCGACTTTCGGAAGTGCAGAGGCCAGATTCACGAAACGATCTTACGCAAAAAATGTGCGTAAGACAAAACTTAAGAACAAATTCGTATTCACGAAACGAAATCTTCGTGAGTTTTGCGCAGGTTACGACGAAATCCTACGATAACTCCGAAGCTGTCTTACGCATCTCTTAAGATCAAATTAGCATGGCCGAGAGAGTCGCGGTCGCGACGGCCCACGGGCGTTTATTGTTCTACGTGCGCTTCTCACGCGTCCCGACTTCAAGCAGCAAAAAAAAAGTAAAAAAGTACTTGAAACAGACCACGACGAACAAGAACGCTGGATCCACAAACACCCGGGAAAAGCTCCAACGGCCACGATTCCACCGAACGCGACCAAGCGAGTTCGGCAGTTAGGTCTAGCAGGCACTCCGCGACTCGGCGACCGTCTGCCCATGACCGGCTGGCCTGCTGAATGGAATATGCCCGCGCGACCCTTGTGAACCCTTCCCGTATTATACTTTGATCGCTGACCTCAATTTTATATTAAGAGGTCAATTTCTTCATATTGTTATCTCCTTGTTTCCCAAGGCAACGGTGATTCTCGCCGGTGAAAAAGCGGTGAATCTTCGACAGACGCAGGAAAGGTAAAGCAGCCATCGCTTTGACTAGCAGACTCAAAGCAGACGACGTTAACTGCGCCAACCCGCCGACACCGCTAAAGAATGAGGGGTCTCGCCGCACATGAAAGGAGGGAAAAAGTATTTGGGAGGGAACTTGAGGACACTAACCACCCTCACTCTCGGTTCTTAGGAAACAAACCTCGGCGCCTCGGGACACCTCGCCAGTGAGTCCTTTGACTTCCCTCCTTGATGCGCGTCTGCTAGTTGTTCGACAAAAACAACGTAGCGTTCGAGTTATTTTGTCTGCCCTCTCTGAAAGGCTAAGTCGAGCTCGCTCGTAAAGACCTGCACTTGCGAAAGTCGCAGGAAAGGTAAGACAGACGCAGACTACGTTGCAAAGGAGCAGACGACGCTCAGATAGGGAGTCGCGATCAGCCAATCAGGGCTCGGCGTTCTGACGTCACCGCTACTTCCTTTCTCATGCGCAGAAGACGAAAATGAGCCCACTGGCGAGGCGTATTGCTGTAATAACTGAAGAACGTGCAGAAATAGTGGTGGTGTGCAGCCTGAACAAATATATATGGTACATTATATTCTGTCGTTCTGGCTACCTTGTTATTACAGCAATAGCTGCGATGAAGTTTTCCCATCTAGCCCCGCCCCCCCCCCCCCCCCCCTCGACCTAATGTTGGCGTACGGCGGTCGTCGTCGATATCGCTAAAAGACTTAACAAGAAATTTCCGAAAACCCGCCGCGATTTCCACAGGATTCCACCCGAGTCCAGGGATCGCGAATTGAGCGTGATACCACAGGGCCACGCCAAGAGCTTCAAAGCGCCGCCTAACAAACTATATATGTATAGAGGAGAGCTGCACAATGGTTTCCGAGATTTTGGGCGCGCAAGACTTTTCTTAACTCCCACGCAACGCTCGGCTACCCAGAAGAAGGATCATGTAGCTTAGTGCCAATGGAGCTCAGCAAGGCGGTTTCGTAGACCTCGTTTCCCTTTCCGCTAAGCCCTCCGCAACAAAGAATCCGCTAATGCGCCTGCACGCCTATGGGCTTGGCTCTAGGTCTCCGGGTATCGTAGCGGGTTGTGGCCAGCGTCGCGAGACGGCGAAAACCATTCATGAAAAATTTATTTTGATACAGAGCCGTCAACTGAAAACGTAACTATATTGAAGTCAGTTGAAAAGCTTCCTAAAACGCCTAGCTCCTTTCGTGGCGCGTGCGCACGGTGTCATTCGTTAGCTTATCAGCCCTCCCAATGAAAAGAAACAGTGGAAGCAGTGATACGTTGGATGCACTTTACCTACGCTGAAACGATATTCTATTGTGGGTTTTTGATGAACATCAAGTTGGCGCAGAAGTCAAGCCAAAAGAGCGTTGTTCGAAAACGGTACTTCGTCGCCCGTGTAGGCCCTGGCACTGGTGGCGCTAGAAACGCCATCCGTCTAAAGCCCCTCGATGTGTTTACGTTTGTCTTACAAGTAGCGTTAAATGCTCCAGTGCCCGAGGTCCGTCTCTCGAGCGGCCCTTGGAAGCAAATGGCGGCGCAGCACTGAAATGACATGACTGGCCCTTGGAAGCGAATGGCGGTGGAGCTCGTGGCACGTGTCTCGGGCAGTTTGATACTTTAGACCCATGTTACAGATAAAAAAAACAGGACGCGGGATGGCCAGAAAACATGCTTTTCGTTCAAGGCTCGTCAAATTATGAGGCGCTGGAGAAATGCAGCCTTCTGCGTTAAGTCCTTATTTCGAACTCTTTTTGTTCGCCTTCCGCCCATTGAAAAGCATGCGGGAAGGGCCTTAGAACGCACCTGGTATCGCTGCGCCGCAGCGTTCTTCCGCAACATAAAGTTCGTCTGCTTTCCTCTCCGTCACCATGGCAACGAACGCCGAATGAATAGAAGCACGCACGGTACCGCCGCGTGAAGCTAGCAACAGCTGACGCCATTTTACAAAAGCCGTCTGCTAGCCAAAGCCGAACGCGGTGTGTCAGATCAACGGCCTCCGCCGGTGCGCCGCTAGCAAAGACGACGAAGCTGAGGCACGCCGACGGCGATCGAGCCAGAGCCTTTTATACTGGGAGAGTTCGGCGGTTCTTTGATCCAGCCGCCAGTCTGGCAGCACTGATCAAACAGTCTGGCAACTGTGCGCATCCGCCATGATGTGCCTTGCCGTCTAGCTTGATTGCACCTTTGCATTTAATTGCATTATAATTATAACCTTAAACTGCAAGCTTCACCCTTGTTTGGTGTAAGGCTGGTGGCGGCTGATAAAACCCGTTTGCCCTACTGACTCGAGCCGGCAGTCGGCTCGCTAGAGTCCATGGAGCGAGAGACGACGATGAAAATGATCGTTCTGCGCTGCGCTCTGCCAGACGTTAGATGAAAAAGAAATGGGGGGCTGCAGTGCCGTTGGGTGCTCGAACAACGCGGAAAAGGGGTTCAGGGTGTACCGGTTCCCGCAAGGAAAAGAAAACCGCGCAAGGCACAAGATCTGGGAAACCAAGAAGGGCTGACTGGAAGCCGAGTTCTCGATTGTGCGAGGTAAGTTTAGGATTAACGTATGATTAATGTAACAAAATGCTTGATTTTTCGACTTTCTCCTTACGCCAACAAAAGCGCAAACGGCAAAACCTACACGCGTATACATGGCATGTCAATGGGGACCCACTCGCCGGGAGGCACATCATGGCGGAAGCGGCGCCCGCTGAGTCCGCTAGACCTAGCGGGCCGTAAGCCCCTCCCACCCGCCGAACTCTCCCAGTATAAAAGGCTCTGGATCGAGCAAGCAACAACACCGCGGGACGACTGCAACGGCGGCATTTATTCGGATCAAAGGCCGCCTTCGCCGGTGCGGTGCTAGCAAAAACAACGGAGCTGAGGCACGCCGACGGCGAATGGGCGAGCAACAGCACCGCGGGACGACAGCAACTGCGGCATTTATTCGGATCACAGGCGCGAAATAAGCAAGAACAATTTTTATTTGAATCATAACATCCGATATCCAAATTGGGGACCACATACCTTTGCTGGGTCTTTCCTGTGAACTTTTTACAGAGACACGGGGTGCCGCATTCAAAACACAGCTCCGTTTGCAAAATATGGGGGCCCTGAAAAGGACTGTTTAGACCGCTACCAGAACCTATTACTGACGTAACGAGCACTTGACGAGCGGTTGGCGCATAAGTTGTCTTTAGGCATGCAGGCGGGTGACGAGCTCAGCGCAGCGGATCCCTCGAAGTCACCGGGACCGTCAGAATCCTCGCCCTGTCTGCGTCGGGCCTCTAGATTTTGGCGGCCGCGGCGTCGAACGACTGGAATCTATCAGTGTTTCCGCGCGCCTTGTCTCTCCTCCAAAACATGAACTTTGCAAGGTGACCAGTGAAATGGTGGCTCTCGCGCCGTCCAGATAGAAGAGAGTGTTTGACGTGGGCCCAGGTGCAATCCACCGTATTGGTGTGCGCACCAGTGTTCGCGTCGAGAAAGTTAAGCTTGTGGTTGACGGTGAGGTGCGTGAAGCGAGCGTCATCTGCAAGCTTGTGATAGCCAGCCCAACAATCAGTGATTATTCTTGTTTCAGGGCGGGCCCACTCGGCTATTAGCCCTTGCAGGGTTTTAGCGTCAAGGGTCTCCACGGGAACAAGAAAGCAGCACCCGCTGCAACGCGCCACACCGCCGAAAACCCACTGGCGAGGCCTTAAATACCCGCGATGGTACTTGTGCCGACCGAACATACTCTCGTCTAGTTCTACAGTCACGCCTTCGCCACCAATCATGTCTGAATGCTTAAAGACTTAATTTAGCACAACCTCCCGACAAAGTCTCGCCCAATCAGTTAATGTCTTACTTGCGATTTCAGCCTCCCGCTGAATGACGGCGTACGGTAGGTTCTGGCATCCGGAGGATGATTTTCATGAGTTGGAGAAGCGTCAGGTCTGTGCGATCCTTCGAAAAGGGAACCGCTCCGTACCGAGACATCGCCCCGGCACTGAACTTTGACACCGGCTTCCTCTTGGCCACCTCACGAATCATCCATCCACACACCGCACCGCACCCCCCCCCCCCCCCCCCTCCCCTTCCGTGTAGCCATCCGCAGATCTAGCGCGGACTTGCAGCTTGTCATCGCGGCTTCGCACTTTGGACACGCACGAAAACCCAGGAGCCAGGAGCAGGCCAACGCGCTAAAGCAAATTAATTGCTTCAAGAGGGTCTTTCATGGCGCCAAGAAGACGGCCCAAGTTGAACGCCATGGCACTGCGATGCTCGCCTCTGGAAGAATAAAGGCCGGTTCACATATGCAGCGAAGCGCTAATGTAGCGCTTCTCACGTGTCGTCCGCTGCTTATTGTCTGCCATGAACAACAGTATTGACGGTGCGATACAAAGCTGGTGAACGCTCCCGTCAGCACGCGCTTAGCACGAGGTCAGCGCTACACTTGTAGCGCTCCGCTACATGTGTGAACAGGCCTTAAAGGGCGGTGCAACGATATTCAATTGGAATGTTTTTCACTTTACGCGAATTTACTGGCACTAGTGGGAGTCAAGGATACTCGCACGCAACGGCATTGACCAAGAAACGCCTTTGTTGCGCTGTAATTTTGAGGAAAAAACCGAGTGTTTTCATTCAATATCTCCTTCGCGAAACCTGATGACGTAGCTGGGCGGTAGCAGTACCGCCCAGTGACAATATTTGAATGCGGCTCATAGATTGGACCCGAGCATGGCGTGGACACTCGATTTGGGCTCGTGATAATCGATAGCTCGAGATGCATTCGGGTAGTGTCCTGTGTCCAATCGCTGCAATCACGACAACAGCCGAACCATAACAATGTCTGGAACTCAGCGCGTGCCCTGTGCCTTGACAACCCCAGCGCATGGCTATGATCAACATTGGCGGCATATAATCGGCTCCAGATCACGTGGCCGCTTGTTCTGGCTGCGAGTTAAGGGGGTGAACTCTGCTAGTTTTTCTTTGTTTTTTCTGCGGCTTCGATTGCGTGTGGTGAAAAACGAACGGTCATTACACAAGTCATTCACGTCAGGGATCCGTTCTAAGCGGTATTTACGCAAAATACAAAAATCGTTGCATCGCCTCTTTAAAGCGCCGAGGGGGAACTGCGCGCTTCTTTGCATTTATTATTTTTATTTCATCCGCCATTTTATACCTCGTGACACAATTCTAACAAACTCATTGGTTGATCGGTCGGACGACACCATCGCGTGACAAAAAAAAAAAAAAAAACAAAAAAAACGCCAAACGTATGTTTACGGACGGCATCGTCACAGAGAAGGGAGCAGTCGAACCCAACAACAAAATGAAGTAACAAAGTGTATAAAAAAAAAAAATAAGAACTGAGCCGTTGGAGTTTCGGACGGCGTCTTCTTTGATGAGAGGAGCTGCTCTGGCTGATCGGAATATTCCTTTTTTTATTCTTTTTCTTACTCTACAGGGTGCCACGACCCTTATTTGAAGCTGATTTGTTAAATTAATAACAAACAACGCGTTGGAACGGAAAAGGTAGAGAGTCTTGGCGTCAGAATTTGACGTGGTAGAAAATAAAATAAAATAACGAATGCACAATACATACCGTATCCCAAGACCGTTATACTCCGCACTTGGCGAGGCCTTATGACGCAGCCGACGACCGTTAGGCTATTTATTTTGTATCTTTAGATTTTTTATCGTGACGGCTACTCCAATGTGCCTCGGAGTCTCCAGCGGAGATCCGGCAGTTTTTAATAATTATTATTATTGTCGTTAGTATGCTGCTTCGTTCCTGACGCCATACAAATATGGGGCGGGATTACTTTGCACCACGTATAAAAAAAAATAAAAAAGTTTAGTTCATGGTCGGATTGGTTTGTGGATACAATTAGTCCAATAAAATTAGTCCAATAATTGATAAGTACGATTATTTAGTTTCATTATTAGCATCTTTTGTGTGCATGCGTGAAATACAGCACCCAACGAGAAGACACGAGAACAACGCTGCAACTGCTGGACCATAGACCACTTTCGAGAAAATGCGCCGCAAGACAGGGAGGGAGTAAGGGATACAACAAGTAGACTATTTAATGTCACCAAAATCCTGGGCGGGGAACACTTGGCAGTATCAGTGTATCGTTTTGAAAGCGATACAAAAACACGTCGGGGACACTGGACTTCTGGACCAACTTTGAGTGCGTGCGCGTCTGATGTGTGTGTATGCCATTCTTTCTTTCTAGATTGTAGGCGCGAAAAATCCACACGGACTAGAGCCTGAGTAATGCAGAGTAGTTACTCAGGCCCCAGTCAGTGTGGATATTTCGCGCCTATAATCTAAACAGAAAGAATTTTTTTATTGCGTCAGGAACGAAGCAGCATAGAAAGAGTGCCCTTCAAACGACAATAATAATTACTAAAACCTGCCGGATCTCCGCTGAAGAATCCGAGTCACAGTGGAGTAGTCGTCACGATAAAAAATCTAAAGAAACAAAATAAATAACCTAACAGTCGTCGGCTGCGTCATAAGGCCTCGCCAAGTGCGGAGTATAACGGTCTTGGCATTCGGTATGTATTGTGCATTCGTTATTTTCTTTTCTTTTCTACCACGTCAAATTTTTACGCCAAGACTCTCAACCTCCTCCGTTTCAACGCGTTGTTTGTTATTAATTTAACAAACCAGCTTCAAATAAGGGTCGTGGCGCCCTGTGAGTAAGAAAACGAATAAAAAAAGGAATATTCCGATCAGCCAGAGCAGCACGGCTGCTCTGGCCGCTCTGGCCAGAGCAGCTCCTCTCATCAAAGAAGACGCCGTCCGAAACTCCAACGGCTCCCTTCTTATTTTTTTTTATTTTTTTTTATTTTTATTCACTTTGTTACTTCATTTTGCTGTTGGGTTCGACTGTTCCCTTCTCTGTGACGATGCCGTCCGTACCCATACGTTTGGCGTTTTTTTTTTGTTTTTTTTTTCACGCGATGGTATGGTTCGACCGATCAACCAATGAGTTTGTTAGAATTGTGTCACGAGGTATAAAATGGCGGATGAAATAAAAATAAAAAATGGAAAGAAGCGCGCAGTTCCCCCTGGGCGCTTTATTCTTCCAGAGGCGAGCATCGCAGTGCCATGGCGTTCAACTTGTGCCGTCTTCATGGCGCCATGAAAGACCCTCTTGAAGCCAAAAATATGCTTTAGCGCGTTGGCCTGCTCCTGGCTCCTGGGTTTTCGTGCGTGTCCAGAGTGCGAAGCCGCGATGACAAGCTGCAAGTCCGCGCTAGATCTGCGGATGGCTACACGGGGGGGGGGGGGGGGGGGGGGGGGGCGTGCGGTGTGTGGATGATTCGTGAAGTGCCCAAGAGGAAGCCGGTCAAAGTTCAGTGCCGGGGCGAGGTCTCGGTACGGAGCGGTTCCTTTTTCGAAGGATTGCACGCACCTGACGCTTCTCCAACTCATGAAAATCATCCTCCGGATGCCAGAACCTACCGTGCGCCGTCATTCAGCGGGAGGCTTCTATCGCAAGTAAGACAATAACTGATTGGGCGAGCCTTTGTCTAGAGGTTGTGGTAAATGCCGTCTTTAAGTATTCAGACATGATTGGTGGCGAAGGCGTGACTGTAGAACTAGACGAGAGTATGTTCGGTCGGCACAAGTACCATCGCGGGTATTTAAGGCCTCGCCAGTGGGTTTTCGGCGGTGTGGCGCGTTGCAGCGGGTGCTGCTTTCTTGTTCCCGTGGATACCCTTGACGCTAAAACCCTGCAAGGGCTAATAGCCGAGTGGGCCCGCCCTGAAACAAGAATAATCACTGATTGTTGGGCTGGCTATCGCAAGCTTGCAGATGACGCTCGCTTCACGCACCTCACCGTCAACCACAAGCTTAACTTTGTCGACGCGAACACTGGTGCGCACACCCATACGGTGGATTGCACCTGGGCCCACGTCAAAAACTCTCTTCCATCTGGACGGCGCGAGAGCCACCATTTCACTGGTCACCTTGCAAAGTTCATGTTTTGGAGGAGAGACAAGGCGCGCGGAAACACTGATAGATTCCAGTCGTTCGTCGCCGCGGCTGCCAAAATCTAGAGCCCCGACGCAGACAGGGCGAGGATTCTGACGGTCCCGGTGACTTCGAGGGATCCGCTGCGCTGAGCTCGTCACCCGCCTGCATGCACAAAGACGACTTATGCGCCAACCGCTCGTCAAGTGCTCGTTACGTCAGTTATAGGTTCTGGTAGCGGTCTAAACGGTCCTTTTCAGGGCCCCCATATTTTACAAACGGAGCTGTGTTTTGAATGCGGCACCCCGTGTCTCTGTAAAAAGTTCACAGGAAAGACCCAGCAAAGGTATGTTGGATATCGAATGTTATGATTCAAATAAAGATTGTTCTTGCTTATTTCGCGCCTGTGATCCGAATAAATGCCGCAGTTGCAGTCGTCCCGCGGTGCTGTTTCTCGCCCATTCGCCGTCGGCGTGCCTCAGCTTCGTCGTTTTTGCAAACACCGCACCGGCGAAGGCGGCCTTTGATCCGAATAAATGCCGCCGTTGCAGTCGCCCTGCGGTGTTGTTGCTTGCTCGATCGCCGTCGGCGTGTCTCAGCTTCGTCGTCTTTGCTAGCACCGCACCGGCGAAGGCGGCCTTTGATCCGAATAAATGGCGCGGTTGCAGTCGCCCCGCGGTGTTGTTGCTTGCTCGATCGCCGTCGGCGTGCCTCAGCTTCGTCGTTTTTGCTAACACCGCACCGGCGAAGGCGGCCTTTGATCCGAATAAATGCCACCGTTGCAGTCGTCCCGCGGTGTCGTTGCTTGCTCGATCGCCGTCGGCGTGTCTCAGTTTCGTCGTCTTTGCTAGAGGCGTACCGGCAGAGGCGGTTGATCTGACACACCGAGTTCGGCTTTGGCTAGCATACGGCGTTCATAAAATGACGTCTGCTGTTGCTAGCTTCACGCGGCGGTACCGTGCGTGCTTCTATTCATTTGGCGTTCGTAGCAATGGTGACGGCGAGGAAAGCAGACGAACTTTATGTTGCGGAAGAGCGCTGCGGCGCAGCGATACCAGGTGCGTTCTAAGGCCCTTCCCGCATGCTTTTCAATGGGCGGAAGGCGAACAAAAAGAGTTCGAAATAAGGACTTAACGCAGAATGCTGCATTTCTCCAGCGCCTCATAATTTGACGAGCCTTGCACGAAAAGCATGTTTTTAGACCGGAGTTTGGAGATAGTTTTTTTTACAACAACATGGGTCTAAAGTATCAATGTGCCCCCGTACCTGCTCGCGTGCAGGAAAGAGAAAAAAATCGATTTCGAACAACGCTCGTCCGTGGAGTTTATCAGCTGATAGACATAAGAACCTTGGTCATCGGTAGGGTGGAATGTAGGGCTAGTTGGTAGTTATTCATCTTGGTTTTAAATAGAGTCGATTGTTGGGCTAGTTGGTTCTGGAATTTGGAATACATTTTAGCGCTCAAAAAACAGGGACAAAGAGGCGAGAAACAGACAGCACAGTGCGCTACTAACAACTGATTTTATTACGTGAAATTTTAAAAGCGCACAAAAGACGAGGACAGAGAAAGAAACACAAACGACGGACGTCGTTTGTGTTTCATCGGCATCTCCAAGGTCAAATGTGTTCAAGCGGTATTAGCGGCGAAATATTTTGGTGGCTCCCTCCTATGGTTCCCTCTCGTGGCGTCACTACCTTGTGAAGAATAATTTCGATGCTGTTCACAATTAGCATGGTGAAGCTTGAAATCATTGCGCTCTGAAAGAAACACTGCCAATACCGTCAAAATTGAAGTTCTTAAGTTACTCTTATTTCTGTCAACAAGAATACCTTTGCTGACGTCATAGTCAGTATTCGGCCAATCGTAGAAGCCGACCTCAACGACGCTTTTGATCGCGCACGTCGCGAATACAGCACGTATTTTTGCTTATACTTCATAGGTTGTGGCGCGCGAGGACGTTCATAAGCGGTTCAAGTGCCACGCAACTCGAGCACTGGCTTTTGCTATGACGCGGTTTCGACTAACCAAGCCCTGATTATAAATAAACAGCGGTAGAGCTTGTCGCAGAAAATTTCCCTGTTGCGAAAGGTCCGAAGAGAACAAAGGCTTCTCGACAGGAAGCCGTTGTCTAAGAAAGCTCGAGAGGATGGGAACAAATGACAGAAATATTGATAAAAAAAGTAAAGAAATAAATTGATATTACGAAAGAAACTATTCAACAGTCAATCGAAAGTCGAGACCAAAGAATATCTCTTTACCCAATAACGCCATTTGCAAGGAAATAATATGCGTAGAACGTATTGCATTCTCAGCATCACGAAAACGGAAAGAATCTGTATTTTGGGGTGAGAAACGTTTTGAGACTCGGAATTAACTCGCCTCCATTTTTATCACAGTGATTTGACGGACATTTTATATGTAAACAATCAGGCGGACATTTCTACTACACCTTGATATTTTTTTAACGAATGAACCATGAATTTCAAACTACCGTCTCCGGAAAATGTAGCATGTGTCATAGTGAGAAGCAACGAGCAGAATTCGAGCGGACGACTGCAGTTCTACCGTCCTGCATGGAAATGCGGATTACTGTATGCGTTAGCCCCCAAGTTATCCAAGATGGACAATGATGATGATCTTCATCATTATAATGATCATTGTGATTGCCGGCTGTGGCTGGTACCAACGCCACGGGAATGAGGGCGAGCTATTCTTTATGTTAATCTCTTCTGACGAGATGTTAGCGCGATAACAATATCAGAGGCCATAATTGTGCATGTGCTGTGCAGCGCCCGCTGGATGGCCACAGTTGAGGGAAAGTCAAATCCCTCCACCTGACTCTCACGCCGCATTCATTAGAGGGCTTTGGTGCGTACAAAATTCAACAGGTGTGTTGCCCTCCGAGAAAACATTGGCGATTGCTCTACAGCCTCCAGTCAAGGTGAAATATAGGTAGCTAAAGACACATTAAGATCCTCTAAAGTGCGCAGAAGTCGCTTCGACTACTGCAGACTCACATAAAACATCTTCAGAAAACTTCGAGTGTGCATATTTAAAAATAAGGCATTCACTTAAAAATAAAGCTATACACGTCATGCTCCGTTTCGTGCAAAGCGACCGGGGACATTTTTAAGGTTGGATTCGCTTCGTTGTTGTGGCCTTGATAAAATACTCTATGCCGAATTACGGGGGAAAGCACAAGAGTCTGAAGCATTTGAAAACGAATTCTGATATAAAGTTCAAGAGGCAGTGAATGTGCAGGCGAGCCGGTCATGGTTGACCAGAGAAAACATTTTGAGTGTGAATGGTTTAAATGTGCTAAGCCAATTTTTTTTTTTGTGGAATCTGAACGAAGAATAATGAGGGATATCAAGTTTAAAACGCAAATCGCAGAATTTTGAATAAAGAATGTTTCTAATAGGGAAGTTGGTGATGGCTGTATTCAGAATAACCTTATGGACATGTCTAAGAAGTCATTCGGTGACTGATTCATATGTATCAAACAGTCCAATCGGTGCATTGCAATTGAAGTGTATATCTGGCAGAGGGGTTGTTAGTGTCTATCCGGGGTATATAAGCACCGAGAGAAAATAAACAATTCAGCTGCGTTGAAACGACTTCCAGTGTGCCTCTTTCTTCAACTTGAATGTTTCTCTTTTTTTCCTTCACTACTGCGTCGGGTTTCAAACATCACGATTAACTACTACACAATGGGGTTCATGACGAAGTAAGCCCGTTTAGAGGAAACTTTTATACAGCTCTCTCAATAGGTGATTTCGGAGAAATTCTGACGCTCTTGTCTGCCAGGGCAGGCAAAACTGTTTAAAACAGGATTTTTGCAGTTAAGATAAATGAACATACAAGTGGTAATTTTCTTGCCAGGATAAATTCTGAAATACAACTGGAACTGTTTCATGCGTTAGCCAGAAAGGATACGAATTGGCCACTTCCGGAAGAACAAATCCTCTTTGGTTTATTCAGTCATCCTATTTGCACTGTGTATGTGAAAAAAAAGAACGAAGAGAGAAAGAGTGCGGAGTTGGTCCAGGGCATGCACAACGATAACACGCTGGGCATGGAAACCATGGCGGGTCTACGTTTATCAAGCACGACAGAGTAACGTTTAACAGGGTTTAACATTGCTGTGAAAATACTTGAAACGAAGTTTTGCCACGCAAATAATAGTCATAAAAATATGCAATTTTAGCGATACATGTTTAAACTGTCAGGCAATTTGTTAATGAGCTTAACGGTGTACGCTAATTTTTTTTCGTACATTTAAATATTTCGTTTATCGTTTATTTGAGCTGGCTCGTCATGCCGAAATCACGTATCTTCTACTTTTTCACGTAACATTTCGAACTCTCTAAACACAATAAAAAATCTCACACTTCATCTAAATATTTTTGTGGGAACTTTCAAAAACAGTTTCGTGTACCCATGTGAAAGATATCAAACCAAAACACTAAACTAACTAATAATCACCATACATGAGCTAGCAGAGATTGAGAACAGCTTTTTTGCATGGAGGCTTGGGTCAGTTGGCTCATTATGACTTAAAGGTAACAGCGCAAGAGTTGACTCACACACTTAGACCATACGAACACCGTTAACAAAGAACATCTTACGTCACTATGCGTGAGAGGTTTCCTTTTGAGTGACTGTGTGCATGTGGTCTGGGTGAGTGAATCAACTTTTGAGCTGTTACGTTTAAGCAGAGAACAGCTCAGCTGCGACCTATAGCAGAACACTCTTCATGTTTGGTCCCAAAAGGTGACACAATAAATAAAAATGTGTATCTCGGGAGGAAAATATCTTAAATCCACTTGAAAAAGTAACTTGGTTTTGTCCTCAAAACTTAAGCGAAACAGTTCACGTTATTATATACACCTTATCGTTCCATGAAATGCTTCCTTTTGTAAATTACATGAGGGACAGTCGTCTGAAAAATTATTTAGTTTTAATGATAGACCACCTCCTAACGAACCATCTAAGCGAACCGTCTAAGCAGCGAAGGTATATCAGCTGTCATAATTGATAATGAAAAGTCCTGGGCCAGCGGTTAAAAGTAATAGCTGCTCGCCACGACGGCGCAAACGCATGAGCGCACATGTTATTTTAATAGTATTGCACAATTTGGTCACACCAATTTATCGCTAAACCTTCAATTCATTTTATTTTACAGCCTGCAGTCTGCTGGTAACAAAAGACGCCTTTTCTGACCCTGACAAGAAATGCACAAAAGCATTTACAAGACACTGTGGACATTATGCATACAACTACACCAGCATACGCCAATGTGTTAACCGCACTGATTACAACTAAAAAAGAGATTATTTTTCTTCGCATGCTTCGAATATTAACATCTAGGTCCTAAATACCTTACCGACCGTCTAATCGGGTTCGTTTTGCAGCTCCCTTTGCATGCTTGGAGCGGGGACTTCACCTTAACTCGGACTGGGGCGCTTAGAATAAACTATGGTTGTCAGCAGTTTACTTTTGGTTTTATCCATACTCGTGTTGTGTTCGCCTCTTCAAAATTCTTATATGTGTTCCTGCAATCATACACATTGCGAGCTTTTAAGAAAGAAGACTCTCCAGTAGCATAGAAGGCATAACAGAAAGGTACCACAGAGACGCAAGGCCGAAGCGCTCCGACATGTGCCGTCAGCTTCGTCACGACTGGTTGCCGAACTTGAAAGGTCGGCTCTCCACAGTGCGGAATTTCTGCATCCCGGGGGTACCGCAAGCGCTTAATCTGTTGCTGGCTCCGGTCTGAACAAACAAGCCAGCTTGGCGCGCGTAGTGTTCACAGCAGTCAGATGCTTTCCAGAGTGTGGTCTTGGGAACTGTCGACATAGCGCTCGTCAAGGCGTCAGGAGCGGTTTCTCAACACCCCCTAGGTAAAAAGATCGTAGTAATTTATTTTCTACGTCACCTACCAGAGGCTTCAGTGTTTAAAATAACGGTACATATTTTCGTCCATAAAGGGAGGAACGTTATGTCCCCTATATTTCTTTAGAAGCGGAGCGCCGTTCGTCCCTGCAAATGGCGGAGCAATAATATACCTTGTTTGCGTAGCAATCTAGGAGTTCCAAACTAAGTGAGTCAGGCTGAGTAAGACTTAACGAGCACACCAGGACTCTACGCATAACGTAGATTTCTACGCATAATGCAGCTGCGATTCAACCGAAAAGAGCTTGCAAAGTTTTAGGACAGGCACTTACCTCGCCCCGCTGGCGGCTCCCCAGGCCTGATGAGACGCAATTGCAAGAAAAGCAATAATTCACTTGGCTTTTTTCTTTTTTTCAACAAATCTGTAAAGCATACAAAGAACACCCTATAGCATGTCCCCCAATACGATACGACTTTATGGTTCCCCGCTTGCATCCTTCGGGAGAGACTCGCAGACATCCAGTGTTCCGTTGGAATGCTGGATGTCAGCGAGTCTACATCAGCGTTTGGTTTAAACAAGCATGATGTTTGCACAAAAATAATCTCTTGTCCGAGGCCCTCCAGGAGCACTAATGGAGTGCCGAAATGCATTAACGTGGTATATTTTGTAGCAAGTATCTATTGCTAGAAGAATGCATGCAGCAAAGCTGAACTTTGCTCAAAAGATGATAATTATAAATTCAATATTGAAAAAAGGTGTCCCTTGAGCTGTCAGACCATACTCCCACTCTTGCCACTCAGAAGTTCCTAACTTGTGCGTAGGGGATCCGCACAACCCAGATTTGTGCCGCAAGCGCACCTGCGACATAAAAATTGAATAAACATGATATGAAAAATGAAAGACGTTTACAGTTCTCTGTAATGCGAAACTAGAGCGCAGCTCTAGAGGAGGAGGATGGGACGGTATGCCAGTCCTCGCCCTCCCCTCCTCCTATTCTGCTCCCTCCCATTTACCGGCAAATTTCCCTAAATTTAACAGGAGCATTTTCTCACTAAATTTAGCAGGTACATTGATGTCGCGTGATCTCAACACCAATTCAGTTTTCCCACTAAATGTAGCGGCGAAAATGACGTCACATAACTGTGTCATGTCAGCCAGAAAAAAATACGGTTTCTCCGCTAGAACTGTCAAATGACCTCTACATTAATTCAATTTCCTGCCAAGTTTTGCGGGGCCGTTATGCCGATGGCGACGCCGCGAAACGGGCACCTAAGAGCTGCGCCCCAAAAAACTAAATCCCTCACATAAAATAAAGTGATAATTAGAGATAAGACAAAAAAAATGAAAATTTAAGATACCGCATTAATATCATTCCTTTTGTCCGTTCTCACATATGTTGATTTTAAGAAATGCTTATCTCTTTATTCATACCCAGAGAACCCCTCTCAGTTTCAGCATGAACGCAATAAATCAGTGCAGACTAGACCTTGGAAACAATAATGCACATGAAAATAAATGCTTGCCACACAGTCTTGCATGAATGGGTGCCTCTGATCTCTAAATACGTTTGTATTGAGGATCGTTCATGAATAAAACTTTTAGGCTTTGGATTTGAAAGTTTAAATATCCATAAAGAACATAGTATGTCACTGATTGTTTTTGACATATCAAAAAATGGCGCAGCACTGTCAGCATTGCATACCTAAAAAAGTTTGCAATTTCTTAGCATGACATGGGTGCTATTTTGATACACATACAGCCCTCTTTAACAAGATTTCGTTTCTAGAGCTATTTCTTGGTTCTTAACTCACATGACAGATTCGGTAGCTTGAATTCTCACTCGCCATCAACGCTTCTATATACTGATGTAATAGTGAAAGACAAGATGTATGGGCTTGAGTACGGCTAGACAAGCACAGATGTGAAGAAAGGCACTGCCGGTGTCTGTATAGAAACATTTTAGTTGGCGCACCATGGGACTAACCAATAAAAATCTGTACTACTCTAAGCAAAATGCCAAGAAAGCGCCGATCTCGACTTGGCACTAACAGTGGCACACAGTACCTATTTTTCTGACTAAAGGGTACTCAATCATTATTTCCAGCTACCTAATCAAACTAAATATTGTTCCAGGCTTGCTTTTTAGGCAATTTTACAAGAACTAATAAGACAACTGCTAAAAAAAAGGCAAAACCAACAATCAAGCTTGCCTGCTCTCCGGTAGCACGACACCTATGGCAGGCAGACATGCAGAATGAGCAAGCAGTCTAGAAAACAGAGCATGTCCTATGTATATTTATTTTTTTCGTGCTGCAGGGCAAGTGCTGGAAGGAGGTTTCACGGCATCCATTTTTCACAAGCAAATTTCTTGCAATTAGTTGAGAACATGTTTGAGAAGTGAACTTGCCCTCGCCAGTGGCATAACGTTTTAGTGTTGCCCGTGGAGACTAAAATAAATTTGTAAATAAAAACAAGGAAGACAAACCTTCATAAAAAAAAATCTGTAACTTTGACAAAGAAAAGTTATATTGACAAAAATATGTCGGATACAGTTTTACAGTGTCTGTTCATGTGCATAACCAATTTTGAGGCAAAAAGGCGAAAATGAAAAGAAAACGCCCGTGTAGCATTAAGGGAAACACAGAAAGGACGCATATTTACAACAGAAAAATTTAAAACGACCACGGGCAGAAAACTCTGGTCAGGCTCTCGGAGTGACTCCCTGCAATGTGCCTGCGCAGACCGCAGAACAAGATCAGTCAGAGCTTGCAGTCATAAGGTGCTTCATAAAATAAAGTTACAGAAGGAGCTGCAATTGGAAGTAAAGCGCATTTCACTTCTGTGCAGAACGGAGAGCATGCATTCATAAGGTGACACTGTCATGAATGCGCCGACTTCTCAATGCAGCACTATATCACCCAATTGTTAACTGTGCCGGACAACACTAAAAACCGGAAGCATTATTCCAAACTATATCAGCTTAAAGTTAACCACGGCAGAAGCTTCAAGCCATCCTTGCAAATTCAGTGCAGAAAGCAAGCCATGTGACCTTGTAGTTGGATGCCATCGTACGTCGAGCTTATAATCACGTGTCACGCTATTTTCGCTGCAATGGCGTGTAGTGTCAAAAGTGTTCCAGTCCAAACAAATACAAAGTATAGACGTTTTTGAGTGGGGCCCATCCTGTAGTTCAGCTACTCTTCTTGCGACGCCTATTCCTTTGGCTAGGAACAATTCAAGGTTACCTTCCAGAACAACTTCGCCGCGATAGCTGCATCGGTCATGTCGGGAACGACAACACTTGATCGCGGCGGCAAATTCACGTAGTCGGCAGTGACTCCGACGGCGGCTGACGCAGTTTGGAGTTTCTCTGAAGGCGGAACACGTGTCCGCAGCGTCAATCTGTTTTCATTAAGATCGATGACGGCGCTGTATTCGCTCAGAAAATCCATGCCGAGACTGACATCCCTGAAATAGACTTGTAGGACACGTCACTCCGTGAATTTTGACGCGAGCAGTGCACTTTCCGACAGGCGTGATGGGGTGTCCTCCAGCGGTTCGTATCTGCGGTTAATCCCACGGCGTCTTGACTTTTCAAAGCCCCTTTTGCAAAATGGGCTATCAAGCACCAAGTTTGGTCTCGGCGTCAGCACGAGCGCCGAGACCAACCGGCGCCATGGAAAACCGACGTGTGGAGAACAACGCATCGACGACCCATTTGCTTTCACTCCGGTGAAGCCGACCACACGTACCGTCGATGCCCCTACTAACAACTGGGGCTGCTTGGCTTCCCCCCGAACGCCCTTGCGACATTGAGGAATACCTCCGACGCTCGCCCTCCTCAGCGCGGTCTCTCCGCCGAGAAGTACCCTCTCCATCGCTAGGACGTTCAGCGTGTCCAGCACCACGACCCGCCGAGAGAGCCTGTCTCCTGTGCGATGCCGGGAAAACTAAGTGTTGCAACGCCTGAAGGTGACGTTGCACAAGACGACCGTAGCAAAGAGCCTGCACGAACGCCGGAGCGCTCCCACTCACCCGACGCCCCGCATTCCAACAACTCTCCGGCAACGGTGCCCAACACCCTGAACGTTGTTATTGACGGCCACGGCGCATCAGCTCTCGTCGACACCGAAGCAAACTACTCAGTCGTGACTGGGAGGCTCTCCCGCCGCTTTCAAAAAGCCAGAACGCCGAGGGATGGACCTCAAATGCGAACCGCCGTTGGACACCTCATTACACCAGTTGGGAGATGCACTGCTCGCGTTGAGATCCATGGTGAGACGTTCCCTGTGAAGTTTGTCGTTCTGCAAGACTGTGCGAGGGACGTTATCCTCGGAATGAACTTTGTGAGTATGGCACCGTCATCGACCTCGGGGCAAACCAATTGACGCTGCGAAAGCCTGCTCTGCCGCCGGTGGAGACCAACACGACGTCTACGACGATCCGAGTTATTACCGACAATATGAACCTGCCGCCATGTTTGACTTTTTTCGTAACAGTCATGACCGACGTAGCCATGCACGGTGAAGCTCTTCTGGAAGGCGACATCCAACTGCCCCTTGAAAAAGGCCTCGGCGTCGCACGATGCGTAAGGGATCTCTAAGAAGTATGCACAACTATTCTCGTGACAAATTTTCGAGACGAGCCGTAGCACCTCACGAAGGGTACCACCGTGGGTGACGTTGAGGAGCTTAAGGTGCCAGCCGTGGTCACCGCAATCGCTGAGGACACCTCGTAATCCCAGCAGAAGAGCACGTCGTCGCCGCAGCTCGACATCGACCCCGAGCTTCCAGCTTCTAAGTGCCGACAACTACTTCATATTCTCATCGAATACAGTGACTTTTTTGCCACGTCGTCGAAAGTTCGCCAAGCACCAATGGCGAAGCATCACATTGTTACCGACGACGACGCGCTACCAGTCCACCCATCGCCGTATCGAGTCTCCTTAAAGGAAAGGAAGGTGAGTCAGTGTCAAGTCCAAGAAATCCTCGACGATGACAACATTCAACCCTCAAGAAGTTCGTTGGCGTCACGAGTCGCCCTTGTAAAGAAGAAAGACGAAACCCTAAGGTTCTCCGTGGACTATCGTCGACTGAACGCTGTGACGAAGACGGACGTCTACCCGCTCCCCCGCATTGAGGATGCGTTAGGCCGACTGCGCCACTCCCGATATGTTTGGTCGATGGACCTGAAGAGTGGTTACTGGCTGATTGAGGTCCACCAACGCGACCGCGAAAAAACTGCCTTTGTCACTCCCGACGGACTATACGAGTTTAAAGTGATGCCGTTTAAACTGCGTACACCACCAGCCGATTTCCAGCGTGTCATGGACACCGTGCTGGCAGGTCTGAAATGGCAGAGCGGCCTCGTCTACCTGGATGATGTTGTGGTATTTTCACAGAATTTCGACGAACACCTGAGGCCAGTCAAAGCCGTGCTTCAAGCCATGAAAACCGCCGGTCTGTCACTGAAGCAAACGAAGTGTCGGTTCGCCTTGGGTGAACTAAGTTTCCTTGGCCACGTCCCTAACAACAAAGGAGTTCTCCCTGACCACGAGAAGACCCGCGCCATAGCTGCATTTACCCCGCCGTCCGTCAAGAAGGCTGTGAGAAGATTCTTCGGGCTCCGTGCCTACTACAGACGGTTTGTTCGGGACTTCTCCAGGCTGTCCGCACCGCTGACGCACCTTACGAAGCACGGCATAAAGTTTAAATAGAATAAAAAACACCAGGGCGGTCATTCGATGAGCTCAAACGTAGAGTCTAAACGCCCCCAATTTTTGGCTATTTCGACCAGTTCGCTGAAACAGCGATCCACACGGACGCTAGTAACACCAGACTTGGCGCGGTACTGCTCCAAAAATACAAGACGGGGCAGAGCGAGTCGTCGCATACACCAGTCGAAAGCTGCCTAAGGCAGAGAAGACCTACTCAACGACTGAAATGGTGTGCCTTGCTGTCGTCTGGGCAATAACAACGTTCCGCCCGTATTGGTATGAAAGTCCTTTTCCCGTGGTCACGGACCACCACTCGCTCTGCTTGCTCGCGAATCGGAAGGACCCCTCCGGACGCATCATTCGTTGGAGCCTACGACTGCAGGAGTTCGACATGACCATGTTGTTCAAATTTGGCCGGAGGCACAATGACGGCAAATGTCTGTCAAGGGCCCCAGTTGAGGCCCGTCCTGCCTGAATCGAAGACGACGACGGTGAGTGTTTCCTCGGCGCTCTGGATGTCAGCGACACAGCAGCAATCCAACGACACGACTCGGAACTGCGAGCGCTCGTCGAGCACCTACAGCGACAAGCAAGTGCCGCTCCCCGTGCTTTGTTTCGGGTCCTGCCTATCTTCTCCATTCGGCAAGGGATGCTGTAAAAAGATAACTTCGTTAACAACAACACAACGTGGCTGTAGGTTATCTCATTCAGCTTTCGAGAAGAAATACTCCTAGGATGCCGTGACGAGCCAATGGCTGGACAACTTGGCTACAGGAGGACGCTCGCCAGGATTCGAGAAAGTAGTACATCGAGTGTAGAGAATTCACCTGTACACTCGATCATGCCACGAGTGTCAGCGACGCAATAAACCGCCTTCGAAGCCGTGAGGACTTCTGCATCTGACGTTTCCCCCGTCCACGCCGTTCCAGCAGGTCGGAATGGATTAACTTAGCCATCTCTCGCCGTCATCGTCGGGAAACCGCTGGATAATCGTCGCCACAAATTATCTGACACGATACGCCGAGACGAATGCCCTTCCATCAGGTAAGGCTGCTGAGGTGGCCAAATATTTTATGAAATCCATTGTCCCCCAGCACGGCGGCCCGGAAGTCCTCGTTACAGACCGTAGATCATCGTTTATGGCCCAGCTAAAGCAAGAGATCCTTCGTCTCAGTGGCACCTGCCACCGTCGAACCACTGCGCACCATCCGAAGACAAATTGACTAACAGAGCGGCTATAACAAACCTATCGCCGACATGACCTCCATATATGTGGACGTAGATCACAAGACTTGGGACGAGGGGTTACCCTATGTCACGTTTGCTTACTTCACGCTGGTGCAAGAGACCAGAGGGGTAACTCCGTTTAAGCTGGTGCATGGCATAGAAGTAACGACCATGCTTGACGCAATGCTACCCCACGAACCAGCTGACGATGGAATCCCCAACGCCCAGGTGGTTGCTCAACGAGCCGAAGAAGTTTGCCAGCTCGCCCGACTCCGAATTCAAGATCAACAACGTGTCGACGCTACCCGGTACAACTCTCGCCGGATCGACTTTCGCTTCAAGCCCGGAGAACGTGTGTCGGTTTGGACCCCGATACGACTACGCGGTCTAAGCGAGAAACTCCTCAAGCTCTACTTTGGACACTACAAAGTGCTTCGTCAACTTGGAGATCTGAACTACGAGATGATGCCCGACGGAACACGGACTTCATCACGCCGCCTTCCATGACCGGAAGTCGTCCACGTCCTGCGCTTGAAGCCGTACAACGCTCGATAGGACTGTGGACCTTACGTGTTCCAAAGGACTCCCTAGCTTCCCGTTCTCTTTATTTGCTTTCTTTTGTTTTGAGTTGCATCGGGGCCATGCACTTTTTAAAGAGGGGGGGGGGGGGCGGTAATGCCGCCCGCGCAGCTGGCCAATTAGTCAGCGCGGCTGTGGCCTGACGGTTATCGCGCTTACCTCCCACGCGAAGAGCCAGCGTTCAATTCCTGGGAGCGACATGTCTTTTATTTATTCTTGCAATTTTGTGTTCTGGTGAATTCGAGAATCCTGTTGCTTGTTCGAGGTCCGAATGTTTTACGCGCCGAACCTTCTACGTCGATTGTTCCAGAATCCCACGCCTGTACATAAGAGGCGCCGCGTGCCTAGGCGAAGTTAGTCACGCGTCAGCGTTCGACAATGCTCCTACGCCGACTTCGACGCCCACGACCCTCTGCTGTTATCTTCTGTTTCCCTTTTATTTTTAGGCCCAAGTTCGCCCCCATTAAACCTTTAGTTTTTTCGAGTTATTCTTCGCCTCATTAATTGTCATTCATGACATTATTGTCACGCATGACAATTGACGAAGCGACGAAGGACCCAAAGAGACTAAATGTTTAAATGGGGCGCAGTGGTGCCCAAAACAAAATAGAAAAAAAAAAAAAAACTAGCGTCAGAGGCGCCGACAGTGGCGTAAAAGAAGGATCGAGCGCTGTGGTGAGACTGACTCCCGGAACGCCACGCGGAGCCCCTTATGTGCTCGAGTTTGCTTCTGGAACAATCGGCGTAGAAGGTTTGGCGCGTAGACCATTCGGACCTCGAATAACCAACAGGCTTCTCGAATTTATAAGAACGCAAAATTTACAGGAAAAATAAAACGGTGCGTCTGCTCCCAGGGATCGAGCCTCGACCCTTTGTGCGGGAGCCAAGAACGTTAATCATTCGGGCACGGGCCCGCTTGCTCGGAGACACGCGTGGTACTATATTGACACTAGAATTAGGTGCTTTGGTAATTGTACCTTCATATATATATATATATATGCGGGGTGTTTTTTTTATTCTTACACATTAAAAAAAAAAAAAACGCAAAAACTACAATAATGCGGTTTGTGCAGGTGGGTTATACGCCCAGGGGGACATTATGTGGGTGGCTAATCTTTGCGATAAGTCGGCTAATTAATTAAAATTCGTTAATTAACGTTTTAATTACTTAAAATAAACATATGGTTCCAATTAGAAAATTGCTGAGCATCATCGAAAACCCCTAAATCAACTATTTTTAGCAGGATACAACGCCAGGGCAGCATTTTACGGCGTTCTGTAAAAGCGCATCTACGCGCCCGCCATCCTGCTCCCCGGTGGTCGCGACTCGAAGCCACCTCCTCGCCTCCCTCGTAGAATGGAGGGAAGTAGGGCGCACGCGTGTTGCGCGTCTCAGCCACTGGGGAGCAGGACCGCTGGCGCGGTGATGCGCTCCGATATGAAAGCGAAATCTAGAAACGCATCCAAATGGAGCGTTTTTACAGAACGCTGTAAAATGCTTCCCCCGGCGTTATATCCTTCCAAAAATAGTTGATTTAGTGGTTTTCGATGATGCTCTACAAGTTTCTAATTGAAATCATTTGTCTATTTCCACTAATTAAAAAGTTAATTAACAAATTTTAATTAATTAGCCGACTTATCGCAGAGATTAGCCACCCACATAATGTCCGCCTGGCCGTATAACCCACCTGCACAAACCACATTAGTGTAGCTTTCACGTTTTTTTTTTTAAACAAATGTGTAAGAATAAAAAAACACCCTGTATATATATATATTAGATAGATGGATAGATAGATAGAGATTAAAAAAGTTCAATTGAAATGAAAAAGGTTTAAGCTCATTTTAGGGTGTTTTACTGCCATGCATAACGTTTGAAATTAAAATGTTACTATAAAATGCTCCCGCACTACAAAGGGTCAAAAAGAATTTGAATGCCGTAACAGAAAGACCCGTGCCTGGTGTATAATAAACAAACACAATTATGAATACAAAGAAGTGTCTTAGCCCACACGTGGAACTTTAAGATACTCACAATGCTTCGAAAATTGTCGAATTTATGAACTAGCAAAAATATTGTTCCTTATACATAAATACAAATCAGCGTACTATGTTATTCACAAAACCAATCACGTCTTGTTTTACTAAGCGATCTAAAAAAACAAATTATTACATATTCAGTAGGAGGAGATAGTCTGCACCGCTTAAAATTTCACTTGTAATTATTACGGAATCCGTAAAATAGTCAGCAATCTACTGTATTTATAAAGAAATTAGGCAATACTCGCATCGCTCAAAAATAAAATTGATTATCTCCGAATGTCAAAAAAAAAAAAAAACAGCAGTGTACCGCAGAGATCTTTTTTCAGTAGTAGGAGTAAAAACCCCTATTTTTGTCGTATAAATAAAAAAAAAAAATTAACACTCAACGCTCAATGTCGACTCAAGACTTGCATCATCATGCTAGGGTCACTAATGCAGTCTAATCACTTAGATATGCTCAGTTTAATTTAATACTTAATACACGAGTGTGAACTCAGGCACATCCCGGAGGACACTTTTGGTTTAGTAACAGTACAAAAGTACTATACGGTATCGTACTGCACTTTTCTATGAGCTATACGACAGCAGAAGTGTATATCATCCGTTACGGCGCTCCAACAGTGATTAATTTCTTGAGATAGTCGTCTATATGGAAAATGTTCATCAGTTTCTGTGAAAAAAGTTATTGACAAATCACATGGAACCAGACTTGTACCGTACGCATTACAAGTAATCAAAATACTTGTAATCGATTACTTTTTGGAGTAATTTTGTAATCAGTTGATTACTTTTATTGCGCAGTAATCACAAGAGTAATCTGATTACTTTTTGAAGTAATAAAATTACTTGTAACCGTTACATATTGTCCACGGGACCACCACCACCCCCCCGCCCCCCCCCCCCTCCCCGGCACAGGCCTTTTTTTTTATGAAATGACAAAAATAAAATTTGCCTTTTTTTTTTGAAGCGAAAAAAATAAAGATTTTTGCGTAGCTGTAGGAAACGAGGTCAATCTCTTGCTATGTACAGTTTCTGTAGAATGCCCGTTTTTTTTTTCTTTTCCTTTTTTTTTTCGAGCTGGGACTGGGACTGGGAAGCCCCAGGGAAGCCACAGTGCGTGACAAAAGCCATTCGGGGCGAAGTTTGAGGAAGCGGAATGTAGCTTTGTGAGTCCTTCGTTCAAACTAGCCCCCTCACGCACACAGACACAGAAATAAAAAAAAAAAAAATCCTGCTTAGGGTATCTTTCGCAGCCCGTAGGAATCAGAACTGAAGAATGCCTAAAGCGGGTGCAAAATATAACAAAGGCAGTTGAAATATTTCCCCATTTCCCCTACGTGGTCTTTGTGACAAGCAATGTTTCGAGTTGAGAAGTGGTCGGGGCGATCTCTTCCGCTAATGGATACTACACATGATCCGTTTCAAATCCTGGAGCTGCTGCTCTTTTGTATAACATGCGAGCTCATCCACATGTGAATAATAAAATGAGCGACGCAAACTTTGAGCGACAACCCTTGCTCAAGCTTAACAAGATCTAGAACCCCCTCCGCCCCCCCCCCTCCCCCCCCCCCCCCCCCCACACACACACGCACACTGGCGAACACCCAAATCACTAAACGTCTTCAAACGAATTCTATGCTTCTGTCCGCAATGTGAAGGTGTAACGACCACGAAGAGGGAGCCAGTTTTTCTTCTTCAATACTTGTGCAAATGTGAAATATAGGTTGGAAGTAGTTCATTGGTTATGAGCGCTAAAGATGTGTCTTCACACAATAAAGCAACCGGAAAAGTAACGATTACTTCTTAAAGTAATGTGCAATTACTTTTGCCGTCGAGTAATCAAGTAAACTAATCGAATACTTTTTAGCCAAGAGTAATGGTAATTGTAATCGATTACTTTTTTTAGGGACGTGTACAAGACTGCATGAAACTCATTTAAATTTTTCTGGATTAGCTGATGAGCTTCCTGTTGAGTTCGTGTTGTATGTCTAAAACATATTAGCCACGGTGTTGCAAACATAATGAAAGATCGCGAAGAGAGAGACAAGAACAAAGAAGTAGCAACGCAGAACATAGGTAGGCGCGTACTCACAGCTCTGAAGTAATAGGCAAAAAAAAAAAAAAAAATCTACGACGAAGGAAAGCCTGCACAGATGCGCAAAATAACTTCCGACTGCCGCAGGCAGACAGGGGGAAGGGTAAGAAACAAGCTTTACGTCTTTGGGAGCGTCTGTCTTTAACTCAGGTAAGTGGTAACAAAACAAAAAAAAAAAAAAAAAAAAAAGCCGACCGACGGCAACTGGAGTTATTTTTTTGCAAAAACGCGGAAGAAAGCCTGTCCTTTCCGAACAATAGTCCCTGAAAGGTGTACGTGGCAACGGCACCATGTCCGGATATCTCTAAAAACACCTTTGCGGTTTGCAGATGGATAATCCCTTTTTTGGTTCAGAATTCGGAAACTGTTGTTAATACCTTAATGACAAATGTATCTTCCTATGAGAGTGAACTTAGCGTGGATGCCAAATGTACCTTTTTTATTCACATCCATATGATACTTCCCTTTCTATTTATAAATACTGCAGACTCATGTTGCTCTCCAGTCAGGAGCGACCATCACACATATAAACATAATACTCAACACCGAGAAAACATCAGTACCATCTGCAAGACCTAACAACGATGTAAACTCGAAAGAAAACATCAAAGACAGAAACGTTACAAAACAATCACATGAACACAACCTTCAAATGTGAAATAAATTCTTCGACACTACCGCTTTCTACTATGTTTTTGGCCGATGGTGTCATGCCGTTATTGTCCTGGGAAAGAACGAAAATTTAAATGTATCATTATGATCACGAAACTCCCGAATCATTTTGCCGTTGTTAGAAGAAGTATTTGCGCGCCACGCTCGGGTTACGTAAGGGCACTGCTTTAGGTTATTTAAATCGTTATACAATAAGTACACAAGTTTCAACTTCTTTTTTTAGCGCCGGGTTTGAAGCGTTTCAAGTACAAGAAAACTGATAATTTCAGTGACGCTGTCCGTTCTTTTATACCGGTCGCAAATAATTGGGGCTGCAGTTCTCTGTACTTTTTCAAGTTTAGATGTGTTTTTTGTAGTGTGGGGGTCCCATAAACATGAAGCATACGCTAGACAAGGTCTGACCCCAGTTTTGCAGGCTGCAAGCTTCACCTGCCTCGGGGCTCCTAAGAGCTTACGTCGGAGGGCCCATAGGGGTCTAACAGCACTGGAGCAAATATTATCGATGTTCTCGTTCCAATTCCAACGTTCTGTAACTGTAACACTTAAGTATTTAACTGCCGATAATTCTTTAATTACGTCCCTTCCAACGACGTCAAAATACTTCAAGACTGTTTTTTTTTTGTTACATACTTGTAAGACCAAACACTTATCAACATTTACAACCATTCCCCAGTTGACACACCAACTTAAAACATTTTCTAGATGGTCGTTGAGTCTAGTTTGATCGACTTGTGATTTTATTTTGTACATAAAATGCAGTCATCAGCGAAAAAGTTTAACTTTAATTTGAGGATCAAGAGCGCTTACGATGTCGTTGACTTATAGTAAGAATAAAATAAGTCCTAAAACTGATCCTTGGGGTATCCCCATAGTGACTGGTGGAATGTCCGAGCAGTGGTTATCAATTTGTGCATACTGAACGCGAGTGTCTAGGTAAGATCTAATAAAATCAATAAGTTTACTGTTAATTCCAATCGCGTAAAGCTTTTGCAAGAGTTTACTGTGTGGCACTTTGTCAAAGGCCTTGGCAAAGTCCAGAAACACAGCGCCATCTGATCTCTGTTATTGATTGCAAGCGCAAAGTCGTGACTCGTAGTAATCAGCTGCGTTGCAGTTGATGCTCTGCGCCGAAAGCCGTGTTAAACAACTGATAACTTCTTTTCTTCTAGGCACTGTGTGAGATGCCGACAGACCACGTGCTTTAAGAATTTGCAACATGTCGTCATCAGCGATATTGGACGATAGTTCGACGCGCTCAATAGGTCATTAGCCTTAAAAATGGGAATGACGCGAGCAATTCGCCAATTGAAGGGAAGCTTACATTGTGATAACAATACATTACAGACGACAAGTAGTGCAAGACCCATTCCTAAGAGGAACGCAGAAAAGCGTTGGGAATATCATCTAGACCACTTGCCTTTTTAACATCAAGGTTAAGTAGTAAATTAAATAGGCCTTCTATTGATACGTTCAGATCCGTCATTGATGAAGCGAAACATTCAGGCTGAAGAATATGATTGGTGTCTTTAAAAAAAGAAAAAAAAAAAAAAACGCTGACTGGAAGTTTTTATTAAATTCATCGGCAATAGCTTTAGCATCCGTGCCCTGTGAGCCGTCAATAGTTAACGACATAACATAGGATTTTCTTCCAGAAAGAAACCTTCAGAATTCAGATGGTGCATCACTCGAAAAATTTTCGAGAGCTACAGAAAAAAAAGTAGTCTTTAGCTTTTTTTTTTATTCTACAGCTAAGCTCACTGCTTAGTGTATTAATTTACATTTCCGTGCGCCGAGGTGATCTTCGCATCCATTCTAACTTTCGCGTGATGTGAATTATTTCAATATACCTGTTGCTATATTACCCAAGCATCAAGGAGAATAAAGGAATTGGTGTTCCAGGCGCTGCACGTGCTGATATCAGCAGTTGTAACTTTTCTAACACAAATACCTAAAGCAAATGACATCTTTCACGCGCGTTCGTCAACGCTTTATTTTGGTTATTTACTTCGAATCTTTTATACGAGGAAGGAGTGCGCGTGTGGCGCGTGGAACACCAATTCCTGCATTCTTCTTGATGCTTGGGTATTATTGCAAATGGTCTATTGTAATTAATAGATTATTTAACTTTTTTATTGTACTTAGAACGAGCTTCGTTAAGAAATCAAAACACTTTTTTTAATTTGCCAAACAAAACATTTACATCCTCATTTACAAATAAATCATCGAAATGCATTTCTAAGTAATCTAAAACAGTCACGTCATCTGTTCTATTAAAATAGTGCACAACAATGGATGTTCTATTTTTATTAGCGCTCTCCGAAAAAAGATAATGTGGCAAATACAAGTTTGTAGTCTGATAGGCCGTTCATGACATCAAGTCTGGTACAATTAATTGCAGAGTTAACGCAACGTAAATCAAGAATATGGTTTGATGGTGCACTGACTCTGGTAAGGGTATCCACAATTTTCGGAGTGCCAAATGTGAGAGCGGTGTTTGTGAGGAGTTCGGAATGATTTACATTACTACCCGTGGCACTCATAAACAACCAGTCAATATGCGGAAGATTGAAGTCCCCAGCTAAGATAAGCTTTAGTTGGCCACCCCAGAAACTTTGCAACTAATCATAGAAATCTTAGCAAAAAAAAAAAAAAAAAGATTTGTATTTCGCGGCCGATATACCACTATATAACATAAATTACAATCGCGTTACTATAACATTTTATATTACAAATTTTAGATTACTATGGCTACTCCACCTCCGTGACCCCTTCGATCACACCTGAGTATTCTGTATGAGGGTGGAATAATTTCCCTGTCCAGCACTTCTGCATGCAACCATGTTTCAGTCAGTAGTGTTCGAAAATCAGTCACTATATTTACAATACTTCGAGCATTAAAAGAAAGTAAACGTAGTTGCAGGAGCGGTCGTGCTTGCCACGCCGGTACCACAATAGTTATTTTCCTTTTGGTCCCGCTCTTTTCTCTTCCATTAGAAGTAGGTATAACCGTGTCGTTTAACTTGACCCTTCCATCCCGCTCACGACTAGGTAGTTTAGACCTTTGATTTTTTTCCTCGTCCCACACGTACGTCTTCTGGTTCATTACAAACTTAGCTCACTTAACATTCACTTTATCTTCAGGTTTCCTATGATCCTTGACAGTCGACCATAATAACTTTTGTATTTCACAATTTTTAGGCGATAAATTTTCTAAAAATGATAATTTAGTGCCCTCTAGTTTGTGTGCGGTACTTAGCAGCTCCATTTTCTCATTGAAATCAAAAAGTCTATAATGACAGGCCAAGTCCTGCTCACACTTTTTTCCCCACACCGATAAATACGTTTGTGATGGTTCACCTTGATTCCCAGCTTTTTTCAGATTTCCGTTAAAACAGCTTCCCTGAGTGAAGTGGTTGTTTTTGTTTCATTTTCACGGACGCTGTAAACAATAAATTTATAACATAGACTGTGGTTTTTTAGGTAATCAATTGTTTTCTTTAGGGATGCAATTTTTTCTTGAAGCTCAGTGACTGAACGCTCACTGTTTTCTATGCTTGTACGCTTTGTACGAATGAATCTATTTTCCCTTTCATTGAAGCCAATCTTCTGTTTGTATCGGATATGTGACAGTCAAACTTGTTTTGAAATGCCTTTAGGTCTTTGGTGTTGGTCTCGGTATTTTCAAGAAACGTTGTCACTTGCTCAGCTATCTCAGGTCCGGGGTTCATTTCAACGTCATTGCTCAGGAGAACAATAAAGCATAATGAGTCAAAACAACTCGCAATTGAATCACATAACACGCCTGGCACGGCAGCGCAACCAAACACATACTATCGCTTTTCAATTCAAAACCAGTTTGCGTCTTACTAACCTGTATCAAAGAGACAAACAAGCTTAGCCATGGCCGCATGGTTCGGCTCTTGCCTTGCCCGCTGACGAAGAACGCTTGAGGGTTTGTACCCGTTGGTCCAGTTACCAATGTTGCCCGATGAATTCCGTGCAGGACCGGAAAATGTTCCTGGCCACAGTCGAAAGTTCCGTTCCGTGATGCAGTGTCAGCGCCGTCGAGGGCTATCACTGGCAATTGCGGTTGCGACTTGCAGCAGCAGATATCGCTCGCGCCGTTGACATCTTCGTAGGTGACTGGATCAATACTAGCAGCAAGAACCTCTATCAAAAGGACTTCAAGTTTAGCCGTGGCCGCATGGTTCGGTTGCTGGCTTGCCCATTTATTTCAGTCAGGGCCTGTATTGAGTCCCAAAAGAAGTTTCTTTCCATAGCTCAAGTGTGGTGTCTTTAACAGTTTTCTTGAGTTACTGCGATTTTATTTAGAATCACATTCGTCCGATGGCAAAATGAGGTGTTTTGACAAAGATTGTGGGTGTGTATTGAGTCCTTTGTCCAGCACATCTTAAGCGATATTTTTCTTGCGATGATTGACCGCGCTATTGCAGTAGCTATGAACTCCACGGCAGTTTCCAACGTGTTCTGATATGTAGATTATTTTTTAATGTACGAAAATACTGCGGATCAAGAGGTAGTTAGTACAATTATAGATATTTTTTGTGCGTGCAGTTTTGACCTTACGTTTGCTTCTGAGAAGCCTGAGGAAGGAGTATTGTAATTTTTTTACATGTCCCTATCATTTTTCGCCGATCACTTGTGCTGGTCATTCTTACCCGGTTCCGAAAAAAAAAAGTAATATTCGGCGTCGGTTGAACTGTAATCGCAAGAATCACATAAAATTACAAGTCCCAAGCAAAATAAACGCTAACTACGGCTCACCCAAATTCCTTCGCAGCTCCGACAGACAGCGTCGCCCTCTACATGATGGCGCGCGTTTTCCCCTGTGGCCCTCGTTCCCTCCCAGAAGCGGGAAAGGGGAGAGGCAGGATCAACCCTTCCGCCCTCTCTCCTTGCATTTGAATCCGCTGTAGACATCAACTGCCTCTCCCCTTTCCCTCCCAGAAGCGGGAAAGGGGAGAGGCAGGATCAACCTTTCCGCCCCCTCTCCTCGCATTTGAATCCGCTGTAGACATCAACGCCAACGCTCGGAGGCTGGGCCGTCGTGCGACAACCAACGACACTACCGCGTCATCGACGTGAACGGGGAAGGGTGATTTTTCTGCTGGGCACAGACGCCGCACCAACCGCACCGGCCGAACCTCCGAGCGTTGGCGCAAGAATGCAAGCTGGGTCGCATGCATAAATCTGAATATAAAATTGAAGGAAAGCGTACATACACTTATAATAATATAGAGGGAAAGGTTCCGTGTATAGGGGCCGCTTGGGGACGGCGGGGCCGCGGCGCGGACATCGGCGGTTCCGATGTTTCCGTATCGCTGGCGACGAGTCAAGAAACATAAATAAACATCAAAACATCACCTGGAAAACTTTGCCTTATTTTGTTTCCAACTCACTTTGCAGAAGATATCCGGAATTGCGCACTGTATGAAACCAAATAGGGTTGACGAGCGCTTCAGTAACTTCAACTCTTCAGTGCAACACGATCACGCTTAACCTTACATTTGCATTCTTTCTTTGGTATTTTGTTGCTGTCTTTTTCATTCTTTCTCTCAGGACCGCCGATGTCAGCGCCCAGGGTTTGCCGCGTTCGGCTCCCATCTATAACCACTCCCCCCCCCCCCCCCCCCAATCGAAAAAAAAAAGCGAGAACACCTTCCGTTGACGAAAAGGCGGCTGGAAATGACCCGCCACGACGAGCCGATCACAAGGCCAACGAAAGGAGACGTTTGTTTTAACCCACGCCAACCACCAACTCGCCCAACTTTGAACAGTATCAGCCATTAGAGTTTCAATGAACATTTTTAAACTTATTCGTATGAAGGCTTTGGTCGTCCACAAGTCGAAATGCAGAAACTACACCCCAGGTGTGCCTCTGTAGTTCGGCCGTCACAAAAAACCAAGCACCATCACGAAAAACCTACTACTGCAAAAAGAAAGAACAGCATAGACAGTTTTTTTTAGCATTGACCGTATTTGGAAAGCGTGTGACATGTTTTATTTAGTCTGTCCTTTTATTTCGCGCTAAGGTGCAATGTTTACATAAAACTAAGTTTATAACACGTGGTGTCAAAATTGAGATGTGTTCATTTTACGCTTGTTTCTTTTTCTCTGTTTTCTTTTTCTGTTGGATTTTTTTTTTCTTTTATGGACTGCCTGTTTTCACACACAATCACGCAAGTGCTTTCGTGAGGCAGTAATTCATGTAGGTGAATGATTTTGTGCTAATAAAACTATTATTATTTATTATTATTTATTTATTATACTAATAGCACTTTGTGTTCTTGCACCCTCGTGATCGCAGTTGAAGATAAAATGCCAGTTAGCAAGAATGCTCTTTAGCCGCGTAATGTCATTTTGAACACAACACAATCTATTGGAAAGCTACGTAGTGTTTTCAAAAGAAAACGATGTGAAATCTCAAGTGAACTCATGTTGCTGAACGTCTGTAAAAACACATTACGTTTTGAGTTCTTGTTCATCTCCAAGGACTCATTGGGAAGACATCAATATCAAACCACAAATTCAACACTCATTTTATAAGGGCGGTTAAGTTTGTTCATATGAGATCTATAAGAATTCAACCGATTGAAATGAATAGTGATTTCCTTAAATGTCTAGGTATTACTTATTATTTATATAAACGTAAATGATTTCGCGTCACGGCGCAAATTTTTGAAATGGAAAGATAAAAAATCCCTTGCAAAACCCACAAAAACTTTACTGACAACCTTGATGTTAATATTTAACATAGAATAAATATATGGGGTGGGATGATCCTATAATCTGCTATGTCATTCTACATAAAAAAGCTAACTCTGGAATTTCACTCCCTCTGTGTTTTATTTGTTTATTTGCTAGTAACAAAAAAAGTACGCTTTGTATTTTTGTTACAAAATACTATATCGTCTTACGACACATTTTACACGGAACAAAAAAAATATTTTAAAAACGTGTAAACACGTTTTTAAAATATTTTAAAATTAAAATATTTTAAAATATTTAATAAAAAAACACGAGTAAATTGTCTAAAAAGACATGACAACCAGTTGTTTATAGTGCACATCCGTAAATATTTTTACAGATGTGTAACGTGTATATTTTTACAGAAGTGCAAAATAAATATTTTTACGAATTTAAGTCCTCGAAAATTTTAAAAGGAGGAAACTTTAATCTTTTGTTGCGAGCTAAGCTTTCGGTGTCGCAAGTTGTTGACTCACAAAAGCAGTAAAGTTGACTTAAATACCTCATTTACGAAAAAAAATAAATCTTAAATCCCCAACATCATCCTGAGCACCGAACTCTGCTTCAAGCCTCGAGAAGCGCACTCATGAGAATTGTTTACAGCAATAGCTGTTTTCGCGTCTTCCAACCACTAAGATTGAAGTCCGTTGTCGATTTTTTCGTTGCTGTAGCTTACGTAGTACGGTGTCCGTCGTCGACGTTGCCAAATTCATGAAGGAGGTCTTCCGCCGCTTGCGGTTAATGAACCTGGGTCCGCTGCGCGCGAAGGGCAGGCGTTACCAAGAGCTACGCTAGAGCGTTAAGCCCCTTTTACTTAGGTTTGAGCAGTACTCGATGCCCGAAGTACGCGCTTCGGGCATCGGGCGCGCAAACTCTATTAAAATCGCGCGTCTAGCCTATTGAAAATCCACCAGCCCGGGTCTGGTTTGTTTCTGAGCTTTACGCCAGAGCGGAAATTCAAACACGGGTCTTGGCGTGTTCTTGTGTCTTGGCGTGTTCTAGTGTCTTGACGTGTCCTAGTGTCTTGGCGTGTTCTAGTGTTTTGACGTGCTCTGGTGTAACGGCGTGTTCTGATGTCTTGACGTGACCCTGTCTAGTGTGTTCTGATGTCACCCGGCCGATGTAGTGACTTCTGGGGTGACCAGGTCATGCATGCACGATATAATTTAGATGCAGAAAGGACTGCTGATGACAACAGCTAGCAAATTGTGCAAAAAGGACACCAATTTTTCGAAGGTTAAAGGTGTACATTCTGCCATTAAACAAAACTACAAAGACAAAGAGAATGGAACTTCCCATTTTATTTTTTTTCCAACACGCACCACTCGCACACATTCCCTTGCAAGCAGGGTTGTCCATGGCTCTTTTCTTCCATGCCGTTTTTGCCAGCACTTCTGGATGGCTAAGATGATGGCTTGGGCAAGTTGGTATTGCATGATGAAACCTACAGTGCACAAAAAACTGCACGAGATATTCACACAAAAAACGTAAAATAATAAAATTACAACAGTAAACAAGGAAGTTCTGTCGTGTCCAGCCTGATAATCATTCAATTTATCACTCGGCCCGCCCTTCCGCGTTCAATCTGCGTTTTCCTCTACCTGTGGGAAACATAATACAGTCAAACCCGACTATACTGAACTCTCAAAAAACCGCCTACCACTTCGATATAGCGAGCAATTCTTTATAAAAGTTTTGTTGAATTTGACAACGAACAAGCACGCCGCATTTCGAAAACTATTTTACTCTCAAAGGGGCATCTGAACGTCATGAGAGGCGCTCACCGCAGCTATTTTGTGGCCGCTTCTTCGTTTACCGGCTCACCCTCTCCCCTCGCAGAAAAGCTTTCGCCCTAGCTTGCACAGAAAGCAACCTTTTCCTGCAAGCTGGCTTTTGCCCAAGGAAAAAAGCGCACGCTGGGGGAAAGCCTGCTTGCAGAGCTAAACAACGCTTTTGGCAGATCGATCGATGGGGAGACGCTGCAATTTTCGTTTGATGTAACTGCATTTTTCGCTATACATTTTATTGCAGCTACCAGTCCATTTATAAATAGTTTGAATTAACCGGGTTCGATATTCTCGGGTTCGACTGTTGATCGAACATCGTGGCCTCGCTCCAGTGTGCAAAGGAAGAGCTGTACCCCATGCGGCATTTCTCCTGGTCTGCCCGCATTCATCTTGTCTGACCTCATAGTGCCTCTGACTGTCCATGTGCGCTTCACAAGGCAAAATCAACAATAGGTTCATAAAAATATCTCAAATTGTAGTAAATTATAACTCACACTACACACACATTAGGTGCAGAACTAAGCACAGCACAGCCACAACAGAATTTGTACCCTTCCAGGTTGATCAGAAATACCCACCTGTCAGAGCGTCAACTTTTTCGTGTGTTAGGGGCTTTTTTCCCACCACACCCTCCTAGAGGAAACCCTGCAGGCATGCCCTGACACACTCCTGTCGAAGAGCCCCGCAGGCTCCCATAGTGATCGGCTCACCTTTCTGAGAAAGCGGCCAGGGGTGGCAGCCTTTTCCTTGGCGCGTGTAAATGCTGCCTCTCGCATATGAATGCCACGTCTAAGATGAATCTGCAGCGGGTAAAATTGTCAAGCCAATGCACAAAAAGCGGAGAAATACAGGCAACACAAATGGGCTCTTCACTTTTGTCTGAAATCATGTTCTTGCTTTGTTTCACTGAAATGCTGAATTATTTTATTTACTTTATTTTATTTCAAAATACTGCCAATCCTGCTGGGATTATTGCAGGTATTGGGGGAAAATAATTATACAGCAAGAGGCAGATTACTAAAAACGGAACAGCAAAATATCGCGTCATTCTTGTAACAGGAAAAACATGAGTTCATAAATTGACAAAGTAGCTGTTCTTCAACTGCATCACTAAACAATTCAACACTTGTACAACTAAAAAAGTGTCTATCTAAACTATTCTAGTCTCTTATGGATGAAGGAAAAATTGAGTGTTTAAAGCTGTTGTTATTGAAGGAATACTCAACGAGTGTGTCGCTATGTTTATGTCTAGTGACTCTCGTTCCGATCGCTTAACGTACTTCTTTTTTATCTATTTTAAATGCATCGTTTAAAAGGAGGAACATAAATTTCAGTCGGCTGAGTATTACGCGATCAACAATAGTCAATAAACCAGCTTTCTTTCGTAGTTCTGTTGGTGAATTGAAACGACTGTGTTTGTGGTAAACAAATCTGATTACCTTTCTCCTGGACACATTCTATAATACCTATATTCTTCTGCGTATGCCGGAACCAGGCTATATTTGCGTATTCTAGTACTGCACGCACAGGAGAGGTGTATGCTAAAAGTTTTATTTCAGGAGTTGAATACTTTAACGTTCTCTTCAGAAAGAATAGTTTTGCCAGGGCTTTGTTATATATTTAACGTGTGCGTTCCAGCTCAAGTCGGATGCTAATATGATATCAAGATACACTCAGTGACTCTGCGCAAGTCTATTTCATTAACACAGTATGGAAACTCGAGAACCTTATTTTTTTACCTCGTTAGGCACATAGTGACGGTTTTCTGAGAATTTAGAGCCATTTGCCAATTGTCTTACCAATCGGTTATTTTTTTGGTAATTTGTTTAGGTAAATTTGGTCAGCTTGGCTTGTTATATTGCGACAGATAATACAGTCGTCGGCAGAAAGTTTTATATTCGCATCGACACCATTATCAAGAAACAGGAGTGTTGCCAAAAACAGTGCCTTGCGGGACGCCAGAGAGTACCTTAACTGGTCGACAGACGTGTGCTTTATAACATACAAACTGAAACCGATTCGTTATGATCTTCTATCCACGATACTGTTGGAACCTAACCCATGATCTGTGTAAGTTTGTTAAGAGGTTTGACGTGTTAAACACGGTCAAACGCTTTTGATAGGTCTAAAAATATTACATCAATCTAGCTTCCAATATTTATACCCGTCGGGAAGTCATAGATAGTTTCGACCAGTTGCGTAACAGTTGACAGTCCACTCCTAAAGCCGGGCTGCTGGGCGCATAAAATATTGTTTATCAATAAATACCGTCATGAATTTAAGGATGATGTGTTCGATAAGTTTACACCACTTGCATGTAAGAGGTATAGCTCTATAGTTTGAGGCTAATGAGTATCCGCCGGATTGTACACATATGTAAATAATATTTGTACATATATAAAAATAAAAAAAAATGAACTAAAGGGGCTCTTCCTAGTAGTTCATGATAGCTAGGTTCGACATTGTAAATGTTCCTTCTAAAAGTACATGGAAGTGACGTCTTCCAGTCTGATTGACTGGAAGCAAGATTGACGTAATTCCCTAGAAAAATGTGGGCGGAGTCGGCGAAACTGCACTGTTAAAAAAAGTGCCGTTATATTACAGAACCGTACTGCGCTAACTCATGATGCCAGACATTATCTGTAACCCTCCGTAATACCACCAAAGCCGTAGCTGACAGTTTACATTATCATTTCTGTACAGCAGACATACAGCAATAGAAGCGCAGTACGCAAGTACAGGACTAAAGCCGCAAACTTAGCTCGAGGTTTCCAAGCCGTCGAGTGTTCAGACGGTATTGAAGGCGTAAGGGAAGGGTACGGTTTTAGTCCCGTATTTTCATACTGCACTTCCATTGCCGTATTGTAACGGTAACAGTTCAGTTACCGTACCCTTCCCTTACGCCTTCAATACCGTCAGAACGCTTGACGGCTTGCATACCTCAAGTTTAGTTTGCAGCTTTAATCCCGTACTTACGTACTGCACTTCTATCGCTGTGTGCTCGCTGTACGGTAACAATAATGTGAACTCTCAGCTACGGCCTTGGTAGTATTACGGAGGGTTACAGATAACGTCTGGCATCATGAGTTAGCGCAGTACAGTTCCGTAATATAACGAAAAATCCTTATAAACAAGTGTAGTGTGTCTGAAAAAAGGGACAAGACAAAACGGAGGCAGTTTTGAAATTGAAGAACTATATTGTAAACCGTAAAAGAACATAATTATAAAGAAACCTTCATGGCATCCGATCGATCATCAGATGAGCTGAAAATAAAACAAATTCATATTCAGATGATTGAAAAGGCTACGGGAGGACCACAACCACTTGCACAAATTGCAGAGGCGCACGCACATGAAGTCACAAAAACCTGTACAGCGGGGCTCCCAAGCTCACAGAGCGATGCTCTAAGCCTCTGGTAGCAGCGCGCAAAAACACAAGGACAAAGGGAGGAAATGCACAAGGCGAGCGCTGAACTTCAACTAAATGTTTAATGAAAAGGAAACACCAAAGTCCTGTGCATTCGTCCCTTTGTCCGTGTGTTTTTGCATGCTGCTACCAGTTGTAATCATGCACCAACTCGCCTGTGCATTGCCACATCGAGCCACTCAGCACCATGACAGATCAAGGTTGCTGCCCTTGACCCATGTGAATGCAGTGTCGTGCCGCTATTTGCTTTTCTTTTTAATACAAAACAAGACTGGAAACCTTTTGATACCACATCGTACACATGCCAAATCAAATCTGTACTCACACTGTTCCATTTTTTCTCAAAAGCAGCAAGATCTGTGGCGGCTTTGATTGCTCTTGCCCGAGCTCCTTTCGACCTCCCGGCCTCCTGTCGTGACCCATCATGTTGTTTGATACCAACTTGGTATCTGAAACAAATAGCAGATTGGCCCATAAGTATTTGGTCAGAAACCAGACAAGTGAAAAAAAATTGCAGTGAAGGATTTGGGATCAGTACTTGCTGATATTTTACATGCACAACTAATGTCGAAAGCCCCAAGCTTTGCCACCAAAGTCACATAGGTGCACAGTTCAAAAGTATAAGTGTGTTGAAGGTTCCTAAAATAACAATTAAGCCATAACAAGCTGAGCAAAACCTACATTTAGGCCAGCAGACTGTACACTGTGCACTTAAAGAAAATATGTCAAGGTACAAATTCATGCCTAGATTTTGAGGAAAATAAAACAATGAGGGAACAACAAAAAAAATATTGTAATAATGTGTCATTTTTCTGCAAGAGGAGAAAATCTGGCACTCAAGGCTTCCCTCACTCAGATGCGATGGGGATACAGAACTCGGAATATTTCAGAAGTTATAAGCCCCATGTGGCACATCTTAAGGGGTAGGATTCATATAATGTAACTTTTAGACCTACAAAACACTAAAAACATGTTGATTTAAAAAGATATTGAACAGACAGTGATGTAATTGATTTGAGTCATTTGGGAGAAGCTTTGGAAGCAAACAAAAGTAAATTTTATAGCAGCGACATAAACAGAAGAACAAGTACATACTTCGCGCCAGGGATGGGCAGTATTTCAAATACAAGTATTTGAACTACGTATTTCAAATCCTTTGTGTATTTTGCATTTGTATTTAATTAAAAATTCTGTAATGCATTTGACGTGTGTATTTAAATACTAAAACGTGTGTATTTCAAATACAATTGTAATTAAATACAATTTTGTGGGCGAAAATACATCCCTCAAATTTATTGTCACTGTCCAGAGCAGGAAGAAAACTACGTTCTGCACCGAATGCAGTGTCTCTCAATCAAGCACAAGCGTTTAGTGACTTTGTAATTACGGTGCTAGTCCAGGGAAAGAATAGTGACGAAATCGACGTTCACAGGCAGACTGGCTAAATAAGTGACGGTGACAACTTGTGATGCTTTCCAGCCTGATTTCCATCCATACTTTTGCCTCGAACATTCTAAATGCGCGGGTCATCCAGATGTTTGTAACTGGTGCGAGTTGCAACAATAAAAAAATCTGTAGCTAGTGCGTGCGTCTTGGTCGTCTCGGTTCTTTGATTGTCTATACCAAAATGTAATCAACGACAAAAAAAAAGAAGAAAACTGCTTGAAGCTCTATACTTTTTTCACCTATTACGTCCAAGCTGATTACATTTTTTTTGTGATTATATTTCTATTACGTTACTAGAGCCTCGAGCACTAACTCCCGAGTGTGCGATGCAAAATTAAAATGAGATACCCAGAAACCTGTTGCAGGTGCCCTGAAGTCGCTGACGCAAATTTTAAGGAATGTATTTGGAAAAGTATTTGGAAGAGACCAACTACTTTTCTGTCTGTATTTGTATCTTGTACTTAAATACTTTTTTGCAAAAGTAATTAGATTTGTAATTAAATACATTTTTGACGAAGCATTTTGTATTTGTATTTCGATACATATTTGCATGTATTTTGCCCATCCCTGCTTCGTGCTTATTTCTTTTATTACAATACAGCATTAAAATTTGTCTGTTGTCCTACACAGTCACAAAGCAATTCCTCCTCTGCATTTCTACTCGTAATTAAGCAAGCACTCATTTGCATAATTAGTATTGCAGACAGTTGAATGACCTAAAATACTCAACTAGCTGTTAATGATTGCTTAAAAGCACCAGACATGGCAAAAGGAATGTTGTAAGAGAATCATTCTCTTTTTTTAGGAAGCCACATTTTGGCCAGCCACTGTCGAAAGAACATACGATTGATAAACATGTATAAAGACGAGAAAAAGGTATTCAGGTACAAAATCAAACATGAACCACATGCTACTAAAACATGCAGAAATAAAGCTTCAAAAAGTTGTGAAAAGGTTGTATATCAGTCAAATTTAGTTATGAATTAGAGATCATCTGCACATATCACTTCTAGACACTTTTAGAGTGATACAGAATAGTGTGGTGCAGTAAAGAAACTCTTAAATAGATAATTAGCTGAGTATATTAAACATATTTTGAGGCTCCCATTTGTTTCCAGCCAAAAATAATTTAATGATGTATACTGCTTATGACTCTGCCTTCTAACTGAATGCCAAATAGAATTATAAGTAAATGACACATTCAGTAAAGATAAAACAATAGGAATAGTAGATATATTGACATATTTATTTGTGATTTCTGGGATAGGATCAAACATAGTCACATTGTAACATTAGGTGAAATTTTTAAATCGAATTATTATGCAAGATATAACAACCTTTAAAGTAACTGAAGAGTGTGTTGGTAAAATTCACAGACCACAAAAAGAACAAAACATACCCGGACGAAGGACGACAAACATTTCTTTTAATTAACAACATGAATGAGCTTAAAAGCACTTCCTTCAATTCAGACCGCCAAGGAAATTGAGAGAAAGGGAGGCAGAAAGAGAGAAAGGTAAGTGTCAAAAATTGTAAGGAAGGAAATAAGAAAAAGAGTGAAGTAACAGCATGAGTTACAATTCTAACTTTACACTTTCCTTTTTATCTTCCTGCCTCCCTTTCTCTCCATTTTCTTGGCAGTCTGAATTGCACGGAGTGCTCTTAAGTTCATTCCTGTTGTTCTTAGTTGAAAGAAATGTTTGTCGTCTCCTTCGTCCCGAGCACGTTTTATTCATTCTGTGGTCCAAGAATACAACACCCTATTGCGGTTTAATAATGGACTCTGAAATTGAGCTTGGAAATGTGGGTAGCCAGTGACAAATTAAAGGGCAACTCTACTCAATTTAGAAAATTTCAAGATACTGGATGACCTTACTTTGAAAAGCACTCATGAACAACTCTACATTGTTTCACGAAAAGTAGAATATTGTTTGTGCAACTTTGCTATTTATAACTCAAGTCGCAAATTGAAACCGAAACTTCGGCAAAGGGCAAGCAGCGACGTCAGTTGCATGCACACTCATGTCCATGGCAGATGCATGATTACGTGATTTACCCCACTCACTGGGTCAACTCTAGGTAGTGTTGTCTGAACTGACTGGACATGTGATGGCGTTGAAAGAGAAAAAAGCCGGTGTATACAACAGACATCAACATGACGTCACATCTGAAGGAAGTGCCAAAGTTGGCTAGCCTGCACATCGCTCGCTAAAATTAGCAGATTAGCGCTTGTCAAACTTTGAGGGTCCAATTTTATATACAGAAAGATTTCAGTTGTAGCCTTCCTAGATGATTATAAAGAGAACTAATCGTTTTTTCAGCCAAAATTCAGCAGAGTTGCTCTTTATTGCCTCTCATGAGGCTCAAAATTATGAAGGAAATAAACCATACCTCTGAATGAACTCAAGTGTGGTTCCCGCACCTTTGGCATACTGGATGTTTAAACAATATTAAAGGGCGAAAAGGAGCTCCACAGCTTGCAGAAAGCCCACATCTTCCACCATCACCTCATGGTACACAAACAGCTGGCAGCTGCATTCGAAAAGTGAGCGGCCTAGGAAAGAAACGAGCGATTAATGTAATTAATGCGGAGAAAATGTGTTAGTATCAGATGTATCGACCTATCTAGTCAAGTGACCAGAAAAGTCATGCGACCGACACCACTACGCCGGCTTTTTCTCTAATAGGGCTTTTAACGCTCACGCATTAAATGAAGAAAAAAATGCCATTGTCATATTCACATCTGGAAACTTCTATAGAGGTATTACCAGCAGGGACACTGAATAGGTAGGCACACTGATATAGGATTGTGACGCATATCTGAGATCTGAGACTGAGATGCATCACAATCACAGATAAGGCACACCTTATATGCCAAGCCAAATAAGGGTCGCACTAAATAGTGTTGAGCTACCATACCCAGTAATGACATTAAGTTATGCAAAGTGCTCCTGAAGGCTTGAACAAAACAAAAAATTTGTATATGAGCATCTAGAATCAAACACTTTTTGTTGAGTTTGTGAACAGAATCAGTAGCATGGATGTCTGATGCCAACATGCAATGCCAGTCGTCGGTTTCGTTTAAATTGCTTTAGCTAGAAATTAAATGACCGGAGACCGCATGCGACCACACATTCTACGAGCAGAAAATTTGGCTGTTCGGGTTGGACAAGACACAGAATGCAGGCCCAATCAATCAAATGCCTCACAGGCACCTGCTGTTTGGGCTGTATGCCGTTTTGTGGCACCTGCACTCACAAACCAAAATAAAAACTTCTCTTTTTCTTGCTGGATCAATCAAACATTGATTGTCGAAGTATGGTATAATACCAGGACATGTGCTTTACATTGGTGCTTGATAAGGCTGCCGAAACCAAACAATGTGGTCGTCTATCTAGCGCTGGTCAAAATCGGCACACCACCCTTTGGTTACACCAGTGCAGTATTCCAGCACTCTGGTTACACCACTACAGTATCCCACAACAATTGAGTCACTAGGAGTCATCTGCACTGACCCCTCTTCTCTCTCTCACTCTCAAAATGGCACTACCCACGATAAAACGGTCTAGGTTGTTGTTCCAAAATTCAACACAAATTAAAAAAGAAAGCACCTTCAAAAATACAAAGCATGCAAGGAAAAGACACATGAAGCTCACCCAGTGCAACAATTACAGGAGAAGCAGGCAGACTGTTACGAAACTCCTCTGTGATTTCTGTTGTCACCTAAGAAAGTCAGAAAACATGTGTGGTTAATTGAGAAATGCACGAAATGCTAGTGAAGGTACCATACATCTATGGGTCTATATTTATTCCCACAGAATGTAGAACTGTGGGACACAAGCAAGACGACGTAAGGCGGATCGCAAAGAATGATGCCCGAAGAACTTATCGTGGCCGGCGACTTTACCGCAGATGCACGAATATGGGGATACAAGCGAGACAATGACAGAGAGTGCAATGTCTTCACACCCGCCAAGCAGGCCAATCTATGAATTCTCAAAGAAAAACAGACTGCCATTCGCATTGGCAAACGTCGCACTGAGAACGACACCACAAGACTTGACATGGGCCATACACAACATCCAAGCCCGAGTGCGAACTGCTCCGACGCCTTGGGAAGCAAGCACCTACCCATCGAAATAGAATTAATGACAGAAAGACACCCCAACACTAAATGACAGATCAGCTTCATTAACCTAGCACCTGAAAAAGTGTCTAGGTGAGCGAATAATGAAAGCCACATCCACTCAGAAGTACCAAGCCAAACAAGACGACCCAGACCCCGACCTTCATCTCCTCAACTTGTGTGCTATCAGACTGCAAGCCCAACAATGTTACAGGAGAAATAAGGACTGAAAACTCCAAGCCAATTTCAATGCAACCACGGTGAAGATAAAAAATACACCCAGAAGCTCCGTAAACAACTGAGGTGCAAGCTCCGAAATAACACACGACGAGTGTGGGGCACATTCAAAGGACTCTGGCAGGAAGGCCGACAACTTTAAATGCACTGCTTCCTGGTACACCAAACCATTCCCAAGCAAATAAAACAGTGCCTGCCGCCGCATGCGAGTTCCTGTCTTCCCTTATCCTTACTATCCTTGGTGACAACAGCGCCGCCTTCATTGAAAAAGACACAAAGGATCCCCTATTCTCCCAGGAAGCCAAACAACAGGCCCACTGAAAACACCTCACGGCTCTACTCAAAGAAGACTTAGACCCACTCCCAGATGGTAATTATACCAGGTGGGAAGAGGTTCGCCTGAAAAGACAACGGACCCACACCACTATGGTTTCCAAGGAAACAGCAAAATGTAACACCCACAAGAACATGGTGCATAAGCCGCCATACACAGGAAAAAGACAAGAGCCTATGCGCCCACTGCGAGGTCACAGTCTCAGAAGCGCACTCCTGGTACTGCCCACACATGCAAGAACCCCAAACCTTAAAAGAGTCTGTTAATCCCACGGGTATTCGGGAATACCAAAAGGCTATTCTCCATTCACCCGTCACTTATGTGAAAGAGGTTCGTCTCACCCACTTTATTTACATCTCACCCTTATTTCCTTTAACCCTTCATCCCACCTACAGGAGATAGCGTTTGCTGAGATTAAAGGATGCGGTCCCTGTTATTTTCTCACTAATAAGGACATTTTTAACTACAAACATTTGTTGTCCTAACGCTCAATAACAACTAAAAAACAACGTTAAATAAGCAGCAATGTATCTGCTGATATCTGTCACAAAGCCTCATTGTTACACCTGCGGGACAAGGAAGTTGCTAATATTAAAAACAAATGATCCTAACTTAGGAGTCGAAGTGGAAGTACAAACGTTTGTCACTAGTTAATTCTCTAGCATAATTTTTGTGTTAACTCTAACACTCGATCCCAAAAATGCAAAACATCATATGAACCCATTAGAAGCAAGTGGTACAAGAGTGGGTGCCCACCGCCGCTCCCCCTTTGGTTTGGTGAAATATTTATGTAGAACATACTATAAGATGACCCAGCCTAGGGTTGCATATCTTCCCATTGCACTCTAATGTGAAGTATAATAAGTTGAGCCACCTCAGCAAGGAAAAGATTAAGGAAGGTTTGGCTCCTCATAGAGCAATAGTAATTTCCCTTTTTACGTGCTCATTATCAGCATTGTCGTCAGATACAAAGAAAGCGTTTACAAAGATTTTGCAGACAATCCTGAAAAAGTGGGGGGATGGTCGCTCAGAAAGCGAAACTGCAGAAAGAGTACAAGGCATTGCTCCAATGGTTAAAAATCACTAGGTAGGCGCCTATTCGGACATAGGTGCATGACCGGTATGTTACGGTATACAGGAAGACTGATATAGCTAAAAATTTCAAAAAATGAAGAAAAGTTTAGTATTTCCAGATGCATAGTTTCTCAGTGGAATGCTGACTGCCTGTGTGAGACTTCCAGGAAGTTATTTTCAACAAGGTCATGAGGATGTGTCTTTGGAAACAAATAGCCTGGTTATTATGAATGCTCCTACCTGATGTAACTGAAAGAGCTCTCCGAGGTTTTCTTGAAAGTAGGATGCAAGCAATGGGAGGAGGCAGACAGCTGCTGCGTTTTGATCTTTGAACTCTGCCTCGGCCTTGTTGATTTTGAGGCTCCACTCGAGCACAGCATCATTTTTGGGGCTTGAACGTAGGAATGTCACGAGGAGGAGGACATCTTTGGGCAGGCTCAATTTTCCGTCCAGACAGACACCTGTAAGCCTTAAAAAATTCATGTTATCACTGACTCCTCATATCCAAAATCTTTGTAATCAAAATACCTTTTTGCGAAAAGCAAAATATTGAAGGAAAGAAATCTGCAAGGACCACTGTATGGTGAAAGTAGCAATCGTATTCGTCGTTCAAAGCACCTTTTTATGAGCATAATAGTGTATGTTTGTTTTAGGAGTGAGTGACTCTTGGAAAGAACTGAACATATTCTGCCTTTTTAAAAAGGTATATTTGTGCAAAAATATTTTCAAGCACACATGCCCGGAAAAACTTTGAAACTGCTGCAAGTTTCCAATTTGCCTTCTTTTTATATTCACTCAGTTATGTGTGACTCCATGCTGCAGTGCTGAAATGTTTCTTGCCCTCTACCACATGCTATTGTGACTGCTCTACCAGAACATTGAAGCCATAGTTACATTTATAGTTAATGATATTCCCCACATTCTAATTGCTTACTCACGCTGCCCTAGTCCATATGCAACTAAAACAGTGGCCACCAAGCCCGAGCATTAGAATGGTTAATAATAAAAGGAACACTTTTTTGTCAAATTTGCAGCTCCCATTGCCGTCAATTCTATAACTATAGCTTTGCATTTTTCGACACCCAGTAAATAACTCTAAACCTGAGTAAACTCATGGACAAATATTTATGAAAATTATACCTATGGAAGTGATCAAGGAGGTGCTCCCTCACAAACAGAAGTGGCCACGCTCGTTTGACATCCAATGCTGAATATGGAGGCTCTGACGAATTTATGAACGTCCTGATGTGGGGGTAGCACTCAGCCATGGCCTTTGCTTGAAGGCAAATGTTTTGTTCACATGTCGACTTCAATGCCTCGTCCAATAGAAACTTCCTTGAGGCTTCCACTTCATGAAGTGAAGAACTCGTAGTAGCTGGCTGCCAGTTCACACAACCGTAGCTGATCGAGATGTCTGCTTCTTTAGCTTGATGGTTCCACCAGTGAGCGCTTCCGCAAGGCGTTTGCATCCTCTTCTGTTGTTTTCTATTCTGTTCTCTATTTTGTAGGCCAGGCCTACAGAAGAAACTGACGTAGCTGAGCAGGAAGTGGGGTCCCCAAGTGCCCCAGGGTACTTGTCAACAAAGTAACTGGCAGCACTCCTTATTTCACGTGCAGATGGTCTAGCCTTGACTTTTTGACAGGCCGCGGCAGCCATGCGCACAACTTCTTGTCGGTCAGTCGGATTAAGTTGAGTCCCCTCTTGCAATGCTTTCATGACGTCTTTGCTAAGGCTGCTCCAGGGAAACTGAACTTGTGAACCAAAAGGCACATCGACACCTTCATGTTGTGTTGATGTTACATCCCCCTGCTGACCTGAAAACGAAGTGCAAAACATCATTCCAAAAGAGGCAGACAAAGAAAAGAATAGTGATAATAAAATAACAGTGCAGCACCATATTCAGTTTAAACTTAGGGGAACATTTCTTTTGGCTGTGGTATTTCAAAATACAATGCGACAGTAACTGAAGGAGGTCGACATCCAAACTTCGGGCCACCAAGATGCTCTACCACAGAGCAACGATGCAAAGCAATGGAGCTTGAGGGAGGTACACATAAAAGACATGGTACTTATGTAATCATATCAAAAGTAGGAAATTGGCTTTATCATAACAACCGCCATCCCGCCTCATCCGATTGCAAAGACATACTTTTGTAAAGTATCTCCTTGCAACATCAAGTCAGATGGTGTCAGCTAGCTGTACAAGCTGACGAAACGTTCGAGAACAAGTTAAAACAATGACTAGGCCAGCAAGGTTGACAAACACGTTTTAGCTCAAGCAAGTAATTTTTTTTCCTTTGGTCTTTTTGAAGGCCTAGAGATGATCAATCTTTGCCAGTTATTTGATATAAATGGCTTCCCTTAAAGAGCCTGCACCACCCGACTGTTTGATGTGCCCTTCAACAAGCTTGATCCACCGTTCGTATGAGCCTACTGGCATGTGGACCTGTTTTTTGTGCTTCACAACAAAAAAGTGTGCTTTGCCACGACAAGCCTTAAAGGGAAACTAAAGTGGTTCTGTATTTTCGAAAAATTAAACACTTTAATTATCTTCTTTTGGCCCCGAGGACCACGAATATTGGAATTATTTTTCAGTCTGATGCGAGGAGCAGTCGTAACAGTGCTTTGGAAATAGCGCCAAAGCCCTGTCATCTCTGAGCGTGACATCATACCCAGATTTGTCGGAACTTCTGCTCTTGCGTGCCTACAATGCCCATCAACGCTATGCACGTGCACTCTTGATATTGTCAGAAAGGCCAGACAAAAACGTCACAACCAGTGTCACATGCAGGGTAATATACCCGGCAAGCTTGCAATTCCATGTGCTGCCCACATGAGCAAAACGCGCTTGGCGGCCGAAAAATCTGGATATGACGCAACGACCGGCCTAAGGTCTCTCGAGTTTTCTCGCATTTAGTTAATCTTCAGGATTCACGAGATAACATTATGCTGGAATCTGGCTCAAACTCAGTTTTCTTAAGAACCTCTTTACTTCCCTTTAAAGGCAGACGCACAGGGAGCACTTTCTGCATGGCTGAAATCCCTCCCATAGTGTCCTCTCCCCTCCCTCTTGCACTCTTCTCTCCTCCTTCCCCGAAAACAGAATGTCCAAAAACTAGCCCCCACAGAGAGGAGGCAGTGTCTCTTCCTCTTTGGGGTGCAAACGAGGAAAGCGAGGGACAGCTTCCTAATCGTTTTGCATTCGTCAGCCTTTAAGAGTGTTGGCTATTCATTCCGGTAAATAAAACCACTGGTGCCAGTGTCATTGCTTGTTTTGTTCTCTTCTTGTGCATCTGAGTTCTGTCAGAGAAGACCAATAAGCTAACTTTTTATGTCTTTCATGTCTTCGCTTACAAAACACAATGAGCACAGTAGCTATAGGTTTTCCAATTTCTCGAAAGAGAATACCAGCTCACTTTTCTGCACAGTAGACATAATCTAGAATATTAATAAATATTGTTATTATATTGTGTAACTAAAATTCCAAGCAAAATAATCCAAGTGCATTTCTTTGTAGTTTGTGGTTACAGTCTTTGAAACTTCTAACTATGCCATCGAAGTGTTACGTTTGAAGCAAAAACTCTATACTGCACGTCTGTTGCTAATTGCCTGTATAATAAATAAAGACTAATTGGCAGAAACTTTGCTAGGGAACCTTTATCAATTAAATAAGTTCTTTTTTTCCGTTCTATGAAATTAGGTGTTTTGAAGTTATTTTTCATTTCTCATATTACGTTATAATTTGCTTCACATTTGCTTTTAACTGAAAAATTACTACTCCCCCATTCCTAAAGTAAATTCAAGCTTGGACTTGCCTGACACCCAAGAATCTGTTGTTGCAATGAAGGTGTAAGTAGCATCCTCAGGTGACTGATTCAAACAATTGAAAGCTTCTTCGTCCACCTCCGTTCCATCCAGCATGTGTACCTGGAAACAGGGTATGTTATTTTGAGAAGAAGAATGGCTAAGTACATAATTTCAACTGCTGAAATTATTTTACAAACCTTGACGTCTCCATTGCAGCATATACCGAACTCTATGGCCTTTTTCTTTATGGCGTCGAAAGTGGCAACCACTGCCAGTTTCTTTATTGTTTTATCAAGGCTCCAGATCTTGACTATCATCTGAAAAACAGTGAACGTACAAATGCAAAGTTTATGTTATATGCTACAAAACAATTGTAATTTAGAAAAAAAAATAAGGGTGCAAGTTAGCTGGTAAAGCATTGCTACAATTTAACAGGGTGTCTACAAAATTAGTGATCTTAAATTCCCCGACTTTTCCCAGTTTTTCCCTTGACTATTTTGATAAAATCCCGTGAGCATTTGCGGGTCAAAGGATCATATTTCAGAAACATTATTCGGCATGGCTGTGCTCATGCGCAACCATCTAGCTTTGTTCCGCATTGCCATTCCACTTTTACTGATCATTTTCCCTGGTGGGGCCAACGTTTTGACGATATTCCCTGATAATTTCACGACTTTTCCAAATGGAAACCTATTTACGTTACTCCCCACTACTGCAAATTAAAGTTATTAGACATTGCGGGTGTAAAAACTAGGGAGCCTTCATGTGCGCTTTGCTAGGGTGATGCCACCCTTTGTAATACCACTCACCGACAAACCAGCAGCCATTTTGGTCCTTGGCGATAATCCGTGGGCTTATAACCCTCCCGGAAACAAGCACCCTATCTCACAACTTCGGAGCAGCGTTGTGGAACCCACGGAGGGAGGATTAGCATTTCCACCCTCGGATGGGAGGACCGATGGACACAAAGGCCACTTTCCGGCGCACGGGGAAACAATTAGGAACAAAATGGCGGTGGACGAGGGTGCGGGAAAGGGAAACAGGCAGTTGGCATCACCCTATGCGAAGCGCACATGAAGGCACCTTAGTAAAAACTTGCAACGAATGAAATATTTAAAAAAACTAGAAAAGCCTGCCTAGAGGTTTTTGTTTGGCCTACATTTTCCAATTGTCTGTGCTATACTGAAAAAGTGAGTTGCAGGGTGTCCCCCGTTTTTAAATTTAAGGTAATTTCCACACAAATCACTGGTATCATACCTTCAAAATCGTCGAACAAGAGTGAACTCCGCAGCCTGATCAGAAGACAGTTGAGGAGTCTGTACGGGACATATGCATGTATGTCCATCAGCTGAGAGGAAGACAACAACTGTAGCTCTTCCACTTCCAATTCCATCAACTTGTAGAGCCTGAAGTTTGGGAGGAATGCAGACGCTGCTTTTTTTCACAAGAATTAATGGAGTTGCCTCATGGCCAGACTCTACCACAATATGCAGAAGCTGGCCGAACTGCAGGTTGTACTGGTCCCCACCAAGCACTATGTAAGAACCTGGCTTGTAATGTGTGCCACATAGTGTCACTGACGAAGCAGTCATCAAGGTTTCATGACTAGTGGGCAAGTTTTACTGAATGAAGCACAACAAGTTTTTGTCGAAACTGGCTTTTTCAGATGCAGGAGTCAGGTCACTGAACGCCGCAGCTGGTCCAAACAAGCCTTCCTTTTGCAAGTAAGACTGCAGGAGCTGGTGTTTCTGAGCAAGTGACTTTCTAACATTAATAAAGTTGCCAGATGCTCTAATGCAACGTTTGAAGTAGCTGTGCTTACTTTCGAATCGGAGAGACCATACTTTCACGATTGGTCCAAACTGTTTAATGAGATAAGGATAATGGAATAAATAATGATGCTTTGGACGAAGTGGAACAGCTGGAAACAACCTTACCCTCTCACAGATGTAATCACTGATCAAGAGTGCCAGATATGACACTTGGTCATCTGAAATGGCAGTTGCCATGACGAGTTCTACAATCTGTTGGAGAGTCAAAAGGAGACGCCACATTTCGTTAGTTGCATCCTGAACTTTGTCTCCCACCATTATTGGTAGAAGTAACAAAAGAATGTAGTTTTGCAGTGCCTGGCCTCCAAGCTTTTTACCACTTATGTTCATTGGAGCTGGCTTGTTCCTTCAGTCACACACGTTGTACTTAAATTTGAACTGTATTGTTGCATTAAGATGGTGGTAAGAGAACCATTTCAGTGTTTTCACGAAATATTTTATCATCAGTGCAACGTCGTAGTCAACAACACCTTCAAAAAGATCATGCCCAAGACATGGCGGGAGCCCAGGAAGACAGACATGAAATGTTGAAAGCTTGTTGAATGGAGAGTCGTGTTTGACTCCCATAAAACCCTGTTCTTGGCTGTCCTTAGCACGGTTGACTGCTTCAGTGTATGATGAAACAGTTCGAAGCTCTGCTGGCTTGTTGTTCCTAAAATCTTGCATGGTTGTAACACAGTACCGGCATATGTAAGAGGCCCCGCTGAAATTCTCCACAAAGCTGCCAATGCTATGACTTCCAAGGTTGTCACCGCATATAAAAGCAAGCTGCACAACGTAACGGTGCCCGTTCACTGTGATGCCATCTTCAAGATCTTGGAGGTCACTGATGAGTCGCTCGAAGAGCTTCCTACAACCAAAGTGTTTAAAGTCTTTATCATGGCAAAGCAAAACAAGCTGATGAGGGTCAACTACGGTTCTGAGGTAAGCTGGTAGGTTTCCAAGCGTGAAGTATACCGCTAACATTTTAAACTTTCCACGGGCTGATCCAAGGGGATTGGCGACTTCGAAAGCATCTTGGTATAAGATTACCGATACAGTACTGCCATCGGATGATATCCGGCTTTGAAAAACTTTGCCGTCTGTGAATTCCCGATACACACCATCGTTGCCTCCCTGCGCGTTGAAAGAGAGTTTGCACAGTACATCTGGGTTAGAAAGCAGCGAATGAAGTGTCACCTTTATGGGCACATAGCTGTAATGTCGCATTTCGTTGGAATAGTCTAATCCAAGAGAGATTTCGACTGGTTTATTGTGATGAAGTTTGTTAGTATAGTAAACATTTCTGATGTAGCTTGAGCGAAGAGCTCCATCACTTGAAAATGCAACAGACAAAGGACTCTTCCCAAAGGAGTGGTCAATTGCCTCAGTCATTTGGTCTCTTGGCATCTTATCGGTTAGGTGAGCTTTCAAATCAGTCATAAGATGCTCCTGTGAAATGCCATGAAGTCTTTTCACGTCATCAACTATATCCTGGACGATTGAGGACGGGATCAAATATTTTGACTCAAGCTTCAAAGTAAAAAGGGCCATGCTTTCAAGAAAAGAGTCTTGATCTAAGTGAGTGGGATCCACATCATCAATGACTGAAGGCACTTCACTCTCAACGTCTGGTTTTTCCCTAATGTTCTCCAGACCATTGTCATCCTTGCTACAGCATGACGTCACTATTTCATCCTGCTCTACTGGCTCTGTCACCACTGATTTTTTTTTCCATTCCCATGGTATATGGAAAGATGGGTCTTGAGTGAACCCCATGTCCTAAGCTGGCTATCACACGCATCAATTGGACAAGTTACAACAGTTGGCGGGTTGCCGGTGAGATGTTTTTTGAGGTGCTCGATAAAAGCCTTTCCAGGGCTCACCTCTTCACTGCAGGAACTAATACTGCATGTCCGGCAGGATTGGAAGTTAGTTGCATTACGAGGTGCAAGCGGAGAATGACACCTTGTGATGTGGCTTCGCAATGAGTTGTAATTTTTGAATGCAGCCTCACAGCCGACAACGCTGCATGGAACACCTCTTGATGACGTTTCATGATATAATGTGTGCTTGAAGAACGTGTCCAATGATGTAAACTTTTTCTGGCATCTTTTGCAGTGATGTCTCATCTATAACCAAAAAGGAGTGCTTGGTTTATTTCAAGTTGATTTAATATTGAACACGTTTGTTGGGACCCTGAGAAATACAATATCCTAAGACGACATGAGAGCTGAACAATTTGGCTTTCTTTTTTCGGATTGAAGGTCTACTTTAAGTCCCAAAATCTGCAAAAAAAAATTTTTCTCTCCACGATTTTGCAACACATGATCTTTGCATTTTTGTAAAGGTACCTGAAACATTACCAATATTCGAAGCAATCATGGCGAAGTCCTAATCCAAAGATATTAATCCTTGACCCCAAATTTTTTTATTCCTGCCACAACTGAAGTCAGTGAACATTAAATGAACTCTGCTTGTGAAGATAATGACACACAGCATAAACATACACCTATCTAGAAATGAACACAGTAAGGATTATAAAGCACTTAACGTGAGCTTTCATCAAGTTTCAAAACTAACATTGTGTTTAAACTGAAGTAGAAAGCAGCCATCCTCAATGTTCTGTGAAGGCAATGCTTCTATTTACACCACAAAGATAGAACACCTTCACCTGCCTGTCTACACCTGCAGCGTGCGTGTCGTCTTGTCGTCCAGTCTTAACATACAAAACTATGTTTCCGTGTTCTTTTAGGTTGTCCGAGCCATGAGGAGCTACAGTCTAGCATGCTAACATTGGGCAGTGATATGAATGGCCGCAGTAATTGTCATGTGAAACGTTCGGCTAGGTTTTCGTTTCTGTGCATCTGGCTTGAGAGGTCAGGTGAACAGAGCTGGGCTGGAATGGTATAGCGCCTTGTCATTCATAGCTTGAGCAGTGCAATGAAAGCCAGGACGACGCAGCGCTATTTGATTTAAACTGCTGCCAAGGGCAAGGGAAAGGAACATGGAAAGGAGTAAGTAAACAACGCTGGCAAGGGAAGTTCCTCCTCTCCTTGCCAGCTATCCATCTGCTTCCTCCACTCCCACCTTCCTTTCCCTAGCATTTCGCGCTTGACTTACTGTTTTTTTTTTCTTGCTCTTTTCCATTTTTTGTTTGCGTTGCAGTCTACCGCGAAAATGTTTCACGCTAACGCCCCGCAATTGCACAGTAATGTGACACATTTTTTTTACCATCTTTTGGGGCAGAAAATTGGTTTTCTAGATATGTGGGCCGGCTTGCATGGAGCAGAGTCTCGGTTGAGACTGCTCAAAGAAAGCGCTGTGAAGGCTAGTGCTAGAGCTTAAACCGAGTCCTAGACGCTCGCGCGCCCGAGCCTTGGCAGCGCTTTCTCTGAGCAGTCTCAACCGAGACGCTGTCTCTTGCAAGCCGGCCCAGGCATCTAGTTTGTTCTCCTTTCTACCTCAAATACTACAATAAGGCAGATGACTTAACTCCAACTATAAGGCAACATATCTCTTTTTTTTTTTCACTGCTGGCAGCCACTTATTACGGTGCAGTTACCAAATCATTTCTTGCCCAATTTCATTTTCTTTTTTTCTAAACACACGACGCGCTTCGTGCACCCTGCTGTGCTGAGACCGTTTCTTCTCTGAACAGAGCTGCGCCGCGGCAAAATGTTAAGGCTGAAACACATTTACAAGAAAAGAAACCGAATATAGAACGGAAATCGGAGGGTGCAAAAATTGTTGCACGCAAATTTGGAAGACAAGTTACACGAGAAGACTGATCCCGCACAAAAGGCAACGTCCTCCGCAGTAAAATTAACGCAAACAACACCAAACGTGCACTCTTGATATATACATGACGCCGTGATTAGGACTTGACAGAATCATCGGATAAAAAGAGACTGGCTGTATCAGCTTTGGTTTTCGAAGCAACCGAGGCCTTCACGCACCGGTACAAAGACTGCTATTACAACAGATAAAGTAAACAGAAGCAACGTGCGGAAACCAGTGTACGTAAGCCACCGGTCACGACATCCTTCTACAGCCACACGCTTGCCTCGTTCTTATTCACGAAGTTCCTGGTAGATTAATTCGTTCTTACATGCATGGAGTCAGCCACAATCGGCGCTCGATGTTTAGTTGAGATTGAGATGTGCACCGACACGAGCATCGGCCGACGTACAGTCGGGAGCAAACGTTTGCGGGGCACGGGAGCGCCTGCCGAAAAGACTGGCTGCGCCTTCTCACGGCACGTTGCTGCTCCAAGACTCACGCTTTGTGCATGCGCTTCCTTTCTTGTTCGCGGTCATGCTTTTTTCGCTCGCTTCCGTTCGACACGCACGATATATAACTGGGACTGGCGCAAGGTGCCGCGAAATGTTATATGTAGCATGCGCGAGTTTCGTCACCCATCACGGTGGCTGAGGCAGACGCCCGGCGTGATGGCTGTCATAGCGGCACCTTGCGCCGGTCCCCGGTTATCTCGTGCACGTCGGGCGGAAGAGAGCGAAAAAGTCATGGCTTCGAGCACGAAAGGAAGCACATTCTCGAGCGTGACTCTTGAGAGCGGCCGCGCGCCGCAGAAGGCGCAACCAGTCATTTCGGCTGACGCTCCCGCGCCCCGCAAACTTTTACCGCCGACTGTACACGAGCAAACTCACCGCGATCTTGCTTTGCCCGAATGCCACAACACAGCGAACAGCCCGCATAATTCTCAGTCTCCGCAATGCTCCGTTCACCACATACACGTAACACGACAAAGATCGGCGAAAATCAGTCTTCGTACAAAGCTGATCAAAAACCGCGGAAACAGTCAACCAGCCTCGGCGGCTGCCGCGGCTGCGCCATAGCGTAGAAAACCCGGAGAGGGACGGAACGGACGGAACTCCCGAAGTAACGTTGCGACATCGCTCCGTCCCCCTCCAAGTTTCCCCGCCGAAAAAAAAAAAAAAAAAAAAAGAAGGCAATAGGAGTTGCTGTCTGATTTTCGTTTGCGATTTCTTCATACAATTTGGCCGCTTTTCGCAAATGTGTTTCAGTCATGACTCATTACGTAGAGTCCGGCGCCGTCGCTACACAGTAGCGCACCAAAGAATGGAGAAAACTAAACTCAACAAACTCAAAAAAAAAAAAAAAGACCGTGGACTTAAAGACGTACTGCAAAGCATTTGAGTACTGGCAGTGTTAGACACGAAGGTCGAATCGATCAATTTAAAGTTTCCTAAATCCACACAAGTCTACCGTAACAGTATGAGAGTGCACGGAAGCTAAATGTCGGCTCGGCACAAACGAACAAAAAAAAAAAGGAATTTTGGCACTAGTTTTTTACACTTCGGTCAAACGCATATAGTATATTATTGTGGGCACTTGAAACCTCATTGCACTGTGTCGCTTTGCATGTTTCGAAACAAATTGCACCTGAACAGCACGTTATGTCGAACAAGCAGCTACCGAAAAAACCGGCGTGCATGGTCCTCGAACCGGACCAGGGACCTCCGCCTTTCCAGCGGAGCGCTAAACCAAGAGCGTTTCACGTAGCCGAATAATATTTAACTAAGAAGGGAGCAAGAAAAACGTAGAACACCGACACACTACGTCTCGTGATAATGCTAGAGTAACACTCGAAAGCAACAAGGCAAAGACCCCGTTACCCTAAACGCTACGCACCTCCAGCGCGAGGCGCACATCGTCTGCACACGCTTGTGGCGAGCAACGCATAATAGTGAATCCAGACAACTGCGCGACTCATCTAAGAAAACAGTGGTGCGACAGGTATTCATCAAACAGTTCAAGGAAGGGGATGTAATGCACTTACCGTGAAATCTCCAGGTTTGAGTGCGGCGAACCAAAAACACGTCCACAAAGTCGCCGAATTGCGCGGGATCTGCCTCGACACGCTCACTGCGCATGCGCCAGGGGTGCCTTCACGCGGACAGCGTCCCACGGGAGCGCGGGAAAGAAGTTCACGTGATCTCCCGCCTCTCCGAATAAAAGGGCTGCATTGACTGCGCCTGCGCAGAGCGCCGGCTATATCTGTTCGTTCGGGTGCGGTGGAGGGGTTTACGGCAAAACGGCAACGACGGCTCGCGAGCGGCTCTGGTCCCGTTGGCGCTCCCTGTAATTTTACGTTTTTTTTTAACAGTGTGGGCGGAGTCGGCTGCCGGACGTGACAACATATTGACGTTTCGTTTCATACTGAGTACGTTTTAAAAGGTACTAGCTGCTGAGTAGGTGTGTTTCGTCTGTCATATTTTCCAAAGCGCGTCGTCGTCGGGTGATTATGCCACCTTTCAACTAATTTACTTATTGTTTTCGTCGGGAAGACTTACCGGCAGCACCGCGCTGCATTCGAGCTCCCAGAGGATTGCAAACGGGCGACGCATCGCCGGCAGCGCGAGAAAACGTTCGCGCGAGGAACCAGAGGTGAAGAGACTGCGAAACGAAGCTCGTGGACGTTCACGACTGTGGAGCTTCAAGTGTTGTACACTTCGTTTCTACGCCACGGAGTGCCTCCAAAGTTTGGTGGCGAGCGACGAGCACGCAGTGTGGGACTGAATAGAGTCGGCGTCTCTGTCCGCGTCGTGTTCGTCGCTATCGTGCGTCGTGTCGGGGTCCGGCGCGGCTGGCTCCGGTTTCCCGAGACGCCGAGCGAGAGGTACGACCATAGTACGACGTGGAGACGGGCCTCAGACCGCTGGGTTGGATATCCGGCGTCATGGGTTGCGTGAACGAAATGAAGATCGCCATCGTCGGCCCGTCCAAGTACGATCCCACCGCTACCGCAGGCATTTCTACGCCCCCAACGCGATGGTGGTAAATACGCTCGAATTACGTACTGAAACTCACTTCCATGTGTGTCAAAAAGAGTACAGCGTAACGCCGGTACGGTGTGGATATGCCATTTTATAAATGAGAGGTGCGGGCTTATGTGCTCTGCCAGGGGCGGACGCAAGTATTTCTAAAGATGGGGGGGGGGGGGGGGGGGGGTAAGGTCAGGGTCAGGATTTTGGTCAGCGTATCCATGTTTAAACCCTTTAATATTTCTTTAAGGCCGATACAAGAGCAATGTAGGAAACACTGTGTTTAATAGTTTTGGAATGTCTTGATGCAAACAAAAGAAATCCTTTGCACAACCTTTGTTCATACTTCCAACATATGTTTGTCTTTAAATTCAAGTGTCAGGTCGAGGAACATGATGAACCTGTTCACAGGTCTTTCATGAGCTGTGTTTAGAGACGGACGGTACTGCCCCCGGATATGTGTTGAGTGCATGGTGGTGATATCGATAACTTTTCCATGTTATGAGCAGAAGGCCTGAAATGCATGGGATATGAGGATAATGACAGAAGGCTTGCGGGTTGCCGAACCGACAAAGGTCACCTGGCTTTCCCCTGCAAAGAGCCGAGAAATACTTTAGATCATCTGTAGACCTGTAAAGGCCTATTTCTTAGTGTTGATTAAGCAAGGGATATTGCCATTTTGGGTATTGCTTCATTTTCCTGTAGTTTTAAGCGTCCCGTTATTACCTTCTGTATTATGACTACATCACTCAGGTGTGCCTCTTGATGTTAGTGTTAGGATTTGTGTCAGTTAGGATCTCTCAAGACATTCCAAGTTTCTCTCTTCCTTACTTTTTGTCACGGTGCCTATTTAAGCACTTTTTTGAAAAATACAAATTTCAGCTGTGTTTGAGACCTTTCGGTGTATGTGTCCTTTTTTACATAGAGTATCAGGGTTTATATTATGTTGCACAACTAGTTTAATTTGAAAGTGCTTTATTTTTAGAATGCAATACCGTAATATGAAAACGTAAAATATGAAAACATGGGTTGCAATATTTCATCCTGGAATGTAAAAATGAACAATGACTAGCATAGCACAACGTAAACACTTGGACATTCTTAAATCACATGTTATGTCAAACATCGATCTCTTATTTGAAAACGTATTGCAGTACACTACCTCTGGGTTGTATTTCGTAACATATCTAATAATATACACGGAGGCCTGCCATATTCGGGACAAGATTGAGTGCAGCTAGACAATAATATACTGTAAACGACCTATTTCTCGCGGGCTCAATATTTCGCGATATAGGTCAAAGCTTGAGTTTTGGAATAATTCGCGGGTTCTAATTTTCGCAACGCGGTGATGTCTCAAAATAGATTCCAATGTGTTGACATCTTACCGGAATTGTTCGCGGGACCTATTTTTTGCGAATTAGAGGCGCTTCGCGAAAATTAAGTCGTTTGCAGTATATACAAAAAAGACGTGGCGGAGTTTGCTACTGATGTTTACAGACAAGATGAAAGTAGTTGCTGTTGCAAGTTAAGAATACACTGTAGGTCTCAAAGAAGCTGAGCGCGCAGGCGAGCTCGTGAAAAGTGAACATACCTAGCCCTGAGACAGGGAAGGGACAGAAAGGCGCGTCTCCGAACACACAGCTGTTTTCGGAGACGCTGTCTGTTGACCCTTCCTCTTACGAATCTTGTTTATTCCCTGTGTCAGGATAAGTCATATCAACCGAATGTTTCTTGGGTTCAACAAAGCAAGCAGGCGTCTTTGTCCAGGTCGTCAGCTTGCTTCCGCGCCTTCATAAAGCGCCAGGATCGTGAAACGCTGGTAACAGGGGCTCCTTATGTGGAGCCATCAACTCCGCGATCCTGGCTTGCTCCGACATGTTGCTCTAAAGAAGGCGCGAAGCGCGCATCCCGCATTCCTTGTAATCTTGAAACAACTTTCTCTCCAATTAACTCTTAAAGGTATTGCGAAAGGACACAAAAACGCGGATTGTTTTCACAACGCCCAACAGGTTTTTATTGTTTTTCAATACTTTTACCTGTACTAGAGCAGATCCGACGGCCAGCGACGCACAGGATTGGTTGCCGTTCCTTCGCTAAACGCAGGAACTGCTCCCCGCGTCGTAGTAAATCCTACACCGTATCCCGCGCGTAGGGACTCCTGGGGGAACGCGTCGCTCCCTCCACTCGTCGGGGGTTGGCTCCGGACGTCGCTCAAATGGGTGACAAGTGTCAAGTTTGCGATCACGTAGCGGCGTCAAAGTGGGCAGAGCCGCCACGTGAGTGTTGCTAGGATACGTTCCTCCTTTCCATTAAGTCACTTCCATGTACCTTTTCTCAAATGTCGTACCCAGAGCCGTTTATACTGAGAGAGTTTGGCCGATGGGCGGAGCTTGTTGGCCGCTAGAACCAGCGGATTTCGCGATAACACAATATGGCGTTACTTCTTTGTCTTGTTCATTCCTGTGAAATCGCGTAGAGTTCCTATGAGTCAGATCCACAATATGGCGGACGGAAGTAGTCATCCCCCGGTTGTCAGACTACGCTGCTGTGGTTGTCAGACTGCCAAAATCTCCTTAAGAAGGCCAAACTCTCTAAGTATAAACGGCTCTGGTCGTACCTAGCTATCCAGGATGGCCTATTTATGTTTCTAGCTCAACCTATGCGCTCTAAGCATCCCAAAAGTCCAAAACTTACAATCATGTGCGGCTTATTTCACTATTAAAAATGTGATCAAAGATAGTGATTGTGGTTGAACCGAATCAAGGCGAATAGGGTGAAACGGCGAAAGACACTCGTCAGTCAATTTCAAGCGAGAGCTTCCCGTGCAGACGAGCAAGACTGGCCGGCTGCTTGTCGGGACGTGAAGCCATCGCTTGTGATTGTCTGATGAGCCCCGTTCGTTGCTCGCCTATATTCGGCCGGGTTCAGTGGGGCGCCATTTGTACTTCTGAGATTCACTATTTTTTTCACATTTTTATTAGTGAAATAAGCTGCACATGATTGTAACTCTAAATGTTTGGGTTGCTTAGAGCACATAGAATGTGTTACGGCCATAAATAGGCCGTCAGGGAAAGCACCCGAGCGCCCCTTTCAATGAAGAAATTTCAGCTTTGGAATATGCATTAGGAAAGAGGTCCATTATTGCTGTACATATCAAATACTAAAAATGATATAAAAAATTGTTCCATTAAAGCTTTTCACATATATGATATTTTAGGCATACCCTTTAATGAACCATTTGACAATTTTTAAGTTCAACATTCCAAAGTATGAAGGAAGTATACTGCTGTGCACTCCCATGTTTTGTACAAATATGCGCAGTCTCGGGCAGCCGAGCGATGAGAAAAAAAAAACACCTTTGGCACCACTCCATGACAAGACATGAAAAAGAAAACACGAATGAGTGTGCCATCACCATAGCTTACTACCTTCCCTTACTGCGTTCAAAAAGAGGCATCATTATGTCTCCCCTCTGTCGTCTTTGCTGGTCTTTACTAGTGAAGCCGGCTAGCTTACTAACCCCTGGGTAGGTATTATTGGCACTGCTAAAGCGTAATTTGTGGGCACGGTTATCAGATAGCACTAATGTCACTCTCATCCGCATGTACACTTTTTCGAAGATAGATTACCTTCTCGTTCTATGGCATGACGTGAACTATGTTCTTTCATTTCTATTTTTTCTATTTTTAGTCGGAAAATAGGAATCAAACGAGCATAAGTTTTGGATATTTAGGATGCTTAGAGCCCGTCGAATGAGTTATCACAAAGAACAGACGATTTCAGAAACGTCTTTAGTGCATTTTTAAGTCAGTACCCGTGCTTGCCTCTTTGTGTGCCTGCCTGTTTCTGTTATTGTTTTTTTTTCCTGCCGCTATTCTGTTCTGTTCAATAAGTCAATGAAGTGAAAACGATAAAAAAATAAAAGCTTTGTAGGCCCAGGTACGTACCTCACCATCTCGGACAGCAAAGAGAGGTGTCCAAGAGGAGGCCCCGGCCTCAACAGGTGGAGCAGCCACAGCGCCACCTAGGAGAGCAAATTGAAGGTTAGAGACACGAGTAACATCAATGTCTTGATTTGCTTATACGCTTAGGACATACTGTAGCTGTAATAAAGAAAAAGATAGCCACATACCATATCCAAAATGACGTTCAATGCAGTATAAATAAAGCACAATATTCTTTCACAACGTCAATCTAGCCCTATGCTAAGGAGCTATGTCAGTCCAAAAATTCAACCCCATTTCTTTGTTGTAATAATACCAGGAAGCATGCATATGCCCAAACAAAATGTGCGCTACAGTGGCTAATAGGGTAAGATTTCAGCAATGCATGCCCTCAAAATGTTTCGTAATTTCACTCCTTTAGCAAATCGCTTTCGCTTGTTTTAGGAATTTCAAACCATCAGCCAATGGCATTAACTTGATTTATGATTTTTGACGACGAAAACTTATGGAGATAATGTCAGCTATTAATAGCGGTACTTTTAGTGAGGTAACACAAGGGCTGCGGTTACTACCATTAATGTGGTATTGTTGCTTATGATGTCGCCACAGCGAGGCAGCTTTATGCATTAAATAAATGAAGGCTACCTTTTGAAATCGCGACTTGAAGATAGTATTTATTCATGTGGGATACTGGCAACCTTACCAACTCTCGTCGTTGCAACTGCTGGCATGTCAAGTAAGCAACGACTGTATCGTGCTAGGCTGCATAAAGAAGTCATGAAATGAAGTCATCCTGTTCTGTCAACAACCACTTGTTGAGTTAAAAGTCTGGCTGTAGTGGTATGACACCATTGTCCTGCCCTCAAAAAAGCGACATTTGATTCTTCTGCTCCTCTGTGCAGAGAGGTTGAGACACTATTTTCTCAACAGTGGAGGGGCGTGAAGCATGTGCATAACAGTACTGGGCAGAGCTTCTAATGAACAATTGACTTACTTCACTAGATTCAGACTGTCATTGCCCGAAACTACATAATCAGCAGTTTAGATTGAAAACACATAATTAGATTTGGGCCCACCAATACTGTCACCCTGTCAGTAAATTATTTTTTTTTTTGATTTTATACTGATTAAAAAAAATTAAGTTTTGCTACATACAGTCAGAGTCGTCTCGGGCAACAACGCTCTTTGTGTCTGTGCGAGGGGGGGGGGGGGCAGGCAAACACAGCAGAACCTCGATAATACGAATTGATCCTCTCCACTCCACTCCATCCCCTCCCCTCACTTAAAGTGACCCAAATATTAACCGGCAATGCAGTTTGGTACTACACGTTGCGCCATTTAGCGGCTGCAGAATCAAACACTGGGTGGGCCAGGAAAGCCCGGATCGCGGGGACTGCAGGCAGGCGCATTTAGAAACCACGTGTAAACGTGGCATTTTGCATCGGCGCCAGCCTTTTTGGGAACCGTTTTCCTTAAAAGTCAGTACCGACTTCACGTCTCCATGACCTCAGCGAGTTCCTGTGACATCTTGCCTACTTCTAGGGTTCCCCCAAGAAATAAAGGTCGCTACTGCTGCCTGAAAGACAGTCACAGTCACGAAGGCGACTCAATCGTCAAGCTATACCGCTTCCCCTCGAGATCTCGGGAACCGACACGGCGACAGATGTGGATCACTGCAGTGCTACGCATCAAGCAAGTGAATTCTACAGCAATTGTTGCTAATGAAATGAACGAAAATAGATGTGCAGGCTTGGAGGGTGGTCTGAAGAACTTGTTTTGCAGACTACTCGGCAAAATAATAATTTTATACAAGTTATTTAACACGTCAGTTACGACACCACATAGGGAAATGCGGTAGGAACAATCGGGCCGATGGTTGCTTCGCTGTGACGTCAAGAATCAGGCGATCAGGCCTTCAAAAAACGAGAGGCCCGTTGGCCCGTCCCGGCCGTCGTCGTTCTATGTGTGCATAGCCGTTCGGCACACGCGCGGTCGTAACCAAAACCTCACAAACCTGCGACTTCTCAAATAGTGGATTTATGTTGCACATAAAGTTTTGTTTGTTTCGGCAACCATATCTAATGCTGAGACTGGTAACAAATTTGACGGCATGCAGAAAACAGGATGCGTAAGTTTTTCTTTAGGAAAAGCTCATGTGAAAAGTAAATACCCATGTCACGTGTCCACTTTGTTGCCTGTCACCTTTTTACACGAGGCTTGCATATCGCAGTACAGCCATTGCAACATGCGTACTGTTCTCTAATAAGCAGAGTATCTTTCTAATTACTCACATTGTCTAGCCGGGGGCGAGCGCGAGAAAACAGCAAGAGCGTGCTGCACCAGGCTGGGGCCGCGCAGTAACGCTGGAGCCGTTCTGGCTGGTCTGGCTCATGGCGATTCCCGGAGCGTTCCACCAGCGAGTTTCGGATCATGACAGGCGGAAACGGCGGGCCCTGGCCATACCGGCCTAGGCCATGACGATCCCGGAGTGGTTCCGCAGCAAGACTCGGGCTGTGATAACCCGGGACAGCTAGCCTACGCAGCGCTGGCGTGTGAAGGATGATCCGCAGGCCTGGACAAGCACTGCGAATGCGAGCTCTGAATGACGGGCGACAACCCGGGTCGGCGGGCCGAAGTGCCGGCTCTCAAAGACGGACAACTGGGAAGTATAGTTAACATTTTTTGCTATCTTCTTGTTGCGTTGTGTCCCTCCTTGGGAGACGAGCGAAGCAAACGCCGATCGGGCGGCGATTATTAGGGAGCGGCCCCACAAGTGGTGAAGACAACTCAAATTGGTGTCCAAATGACAACTCTAGAATATGCCTGCCGGCTCGCTATGCTGGAAAACAAAGACAGCCGCCTGGAAATTTTTCTTCTGTAAAGCTATACATTCAAGCTCGAATCTTTCACTGAAAATCAAGCTACAATTGTCTCAGCAGATCTAATAATGCGAAATCCCCGAATCGCAATGCAGCAAACACAAAGAGAGACAAAGAAATATCCTTACCTTTTCTGGTGACTTGCTCCCATTACCTTTCCATCCTTCGCGGCTGACGGGACAAATTGCACTGTGTACACAGACGCCGCCGACGATTCCCATCACTTCTAGCAACACTAAAGTTTTCCTTTCGTTTTTATTTTCTGTAGCGTGTGCTACACTGGTCGAGGTTGAGCAGTTTCGCGTGGCTCGCATAAGGAGCCGTGCTCCTTGCTGCGCAAGTGCGAGGAGCAGTGGCGTCACACGGCGCACAGCTGGCGCGCCGTAGACTTAGAGTAATATAGTAAACATAAAGAGAGGACACTGAAGCCGATTCGCGGCCCAGATAGTGCGTTTAATGCCCTACACTACGTGGCGCGTTTCTGTAATTTGGTTAAAATTAGTTAGGACTCTTTCCGTCAGAAGTGTTCATTTTTGAAATTGTTACGCTTTAGAATTATTTAAAGTACTACGTAAATACGTCACAAAAATCATGTGGGGAACGGCGCCTGCCACGGCCTGCCGTGTGCTTGCTTGCCTACACGCCGTCGCCTCAGCATCGTACTGCATGGCCTCTGATCGTCCGTGCGTCGTTCGTCCGTGCCGTGCGTGCCGTGCCGTCCGTTTGTACTTTCTGCTGCAGCGTGTTCGGTCGGCTTTGCATCAAACAAGGTGACGCATGACTGCCCGCGTGCTCGCATGCTCGGCGTGAGTTTGTGGAGCCGAGCGGTTTAAGCTTCTCGCGCTGTTGTGTCCGTCGGGCAGTCGGGTTGCAATCGTGTGTGCACCTTGATTTTCGATGAGATTTCTTTGCAAAAGGACTTGACTTATTACTCTGCGAACGACATTGTCCATGGATTTACAGATGACGGTGTTGAACGGTGTTTCAGATAGATCACTGGTTGCTGTGTTGTGCTCTCTGGAATCTCCAGGAGGTGGGTTCAGCCACTTGCATACACCGTTGTGCACACTTAAGCACCGTTTTCTGTTATCCGCAGTCTCCTTATTTCTCTCATTGTAAGAGCTTAAGACTGGCTTCAGAGTAAAGGCTTTGGTCTTTGATCAGGGGGCTTCAAACGTAAGCTTGGCCAACCAACTTGGTGTGTCTGTGGGTAAGCCGTGTTTTCTGAAGTTGATAACGAATATGGTTACTTTATCTTTGATGTTTCGCACCTTATCAAAACAACCAGGAACAATCTCCAAGCACACAAATTTTGCAATGGAAATGAGGTCATTGAGTGATCCCATATTGTTAAACTTCATCGTTTTACCCATGAGATGAGGTTGCGATTGGCTCCGAAACTTACTGAGAGACACAATTTTCAAAACCCTTTCAATAACATGAAAGTAAAACGTGCCGCACAGGTAATGAGTGCCTCAGTCTTTCTTGCAATCCTATTTATCGTTTATGCCAATGAGCTTCCTGAGGCAGCCATGGGTACAGCCTGTTTCTGAGATAGAATGGTCAGCTTTCTAAATAGCTCACAATTCAAGGAGACCGGGCAGAAGTTGCGTCATGCCATTCTGAAAGGAGAATCTGAGGTATTTGAATTCCTTCACCTGCATCTCGGATCGATTTCAACATGGAAGTTCGAAAGTAGGATGCAGTCACAAACCATCATAGGGTGGCACGTTACTATGAAGAGTGTCCTTATGCTCTGGGAGCAGCTTTCGAATAGCCGTGACTTTAAGTTCTTACTTACACGACGCCTGCAGCAAGACTCACTTCAGGACATTTTTGGAGCTACATGACGATTGCGGGGCTGCAATACAAACTCAGAGGTGTATCAGTTCACCGCAGTACTGAAACAAATATGGATAAAGGAACTGTTCAAACTGTCGAACAATGGAGACGTAGAGGATGACAAGGCTGACCTCTTGAAGGAGTTGCCAATATTTTTGCATTATGAAAGTTCAATTGCAGACAATCTGTAATGTCTTCCAATTGATAACTTCCCGCCACTCGAGGATATTTCTGAGCTGACATCAGACATCAGGTTTAGCATATTTGATGACTCGGCCACTTGTTACGTTAGGGGCTATTTGATCAAGCATTTCCTCGGACTGACAACCCACAGCTGTGGCTGTTCTCAGCTGCTGATGGAAGAGTCTGACATCTTGGCCAGGCCTCACCAGTACTTACTTGTGCTTAAAGCATATCACGTGCCTGGAAAGCTCTTCGGGAATCTAATATACCATCCCACTCTGCCTTTAATTTCATTCAGCAACTAGAAAATTGCTTTCTTGCCGTAATAGAGAGTGGGGCGCATGCTTGAGGCTTGTTTGCTCTCTTGTATCGCACACTTTCAGGTCTGGGTTGTTTTGGCATTGCTCAGAGTGCCACGAATGGTTTTTAAAAATGTTTCGCAGAATACGCTTGTGTTGGCATGTTCGATTTCTTAACCGGAACTTGGAAAAATTTGGTTACACTCTTCAGTTGCTGTAAAGCAACTAGGAAAGTTTAAATGTCAATAGTGTATTAACGGAGGTGGTCGCCAAATCAGAAAGTTCATATTAATCGAGCGGTGCAGTTTGCAATCGAAAAATTTGTTTCCCTTATTTCCAACAAATGTGTATCACGGCCCTTTGCAAAAGTATTTACCCACTTTCTACAAAATTTGTATGGAAAATAGTGTATAAGCTATAGATATTAGAAAGAAAATGTAACCACTTTGGATCCACTGCCTATAGTTTTTTAGCAGCTTTTTTGAGTCATTCTTTCTTTCTGAGCAAATGTATTTCGAGGAATGTTTAGGAACGTTGAATATTGTCAGATTCCGAATAGAGTTCTCAGTGTTTGGTATTGGCTCGCCCGCAGTGTGTTTCAGGCTATGCCAATTCGTATGTTTTATAATAGCCGGAAATTGGGAATTCGTACTCTTTGCTGTGTGCTTTGCACTCTTATAAAGCGCGAAACACATGCACGACGAAACCGTCTGGTCCGACGTCCGACCACGCAATACGACGGTCGGAGGCGAGGGTTTTCAACGCTCTCCGGTGCTATAAAAACCCTCGCACCCCAAGGTCATTCCGGCCGTCCGCACGTCAGATCGGACGGTTTCGTCGTACATGTCTTCTGCACTTTATACTCTTTTGACTGGTAATGATAGCGATGTCTCATTTATTTCTGGGCTTACTTCCCGAGCCCGAGTCGGCGTGAAAGCGAATGGACCATTCAGCATGTTCCCCGTGGAAAATGTTTGTTAACTTGGTTCCGCTAAAAAAAGTATTACGAAGTGTACGATATGCCGAAATCCTTCATAATCATTTATTTTTGTGAGTATTAGTATCTGTTTCTAATAAAACATACAGAGCGTCTGAAGTAAGTCACGTATATACGATGTGGTCCAATAAAATATTTTCGAACCACTTACTGCTGTTGACCCCAAAATGCCCCACAAGTCAGGAGTCAATGTGGAGGTCGTGTAACTTCAATGTTTTACAGTAGAAAAAACAAACACACAAGATATACGCATCTGTTTTGTGAAGTAGGATTTTTGTTTTACACATTTTGCACGGATAATATCGTAAAAAATAAAATAAAACTGCGTCAACGTTAAAAAAAAAAACAAAAAAAAACAGCGACTTCGTGAGCCGAAGAGCTCCTGAGAGCGTTGCGAGGAGCGACACAAGAATGAAAGATGGGGAGAAAGAGAAGGAGAAGGGTACCGGAGAACCGGAGCAAAAACGCCCAAAGCGAAACCGAAACTAACTTGACCGGAACCGGAACTAGATTGTGTTTAATGCCGCCCGCTGGAGTGCTAGCTGTCACTTGTCTATCTGAGCCGCTGGAGCCTATGGCAGTGTCCGCTCTTTACTTTGTGTATATTCTCTATGCCGAAGACGCATCCGCGGCGTGCTCCGCTGCGGCAGCGCGCTCCGCTGCCGTCATGTGCGCCTCACAGCTCTGCGCATGCGCGAGGAGCAGTGACGTTACACGGCGCACAGCTGGCGCGCCGGAGCCGCCACCGCGCGGGCCTCGCCGGTGTGCACATTTCAGAGGAGTGACGTCATAGCCGCGGCAGACGCACTGGTGCCGCCGCATGCCCAGCTGTCCGCCTCCGTTGCACAGAAGCCAAGTCTGACGCTGCACCGGAGCCGCTTGAGAGCGCCTCTCATTTTGTGCGCACAAGATCACGCTACGTACTCCTGGCATAGCCGAGCTAAGCCACCGCAATTTTTTAACCCTTTAAGGCACAGTGTATCTTCAGAATACATTCAATAAAATAATAGTTTTTTTTGGGGACCGAAAGCAATACTGAGGCGAAATGCTTAACGTATCTTAGTAGATACATTTTCTGGTTTCGGTCTTGCGGTCTGAAATTTTCGCCGCGAGGGTTTTTCCAGATACTCCGTCGCTCCGTTGGCTCCGATGTGCATGGCGCCGCCCAGGACGCGTACCGTACACGCCGCGCTACGTACTTCGACCTGCTGTTACAAAGGTAAGCACTACTTTGCTCTGAAATTCGTTAATTTTGCATTTTTAGAAGTTCTGGATTCCATAGCACAGAAGTATTTTACCATGAAACGTATGAAAGTCGGGAAAACAAGTACATAGTAGATATACGTATCGTGTAAGAGAGGAGTCGCACAGTAGCTCTGTGATTTCAATGGTGTTCCCTTCCGTGCTTAGATTTGGCAGTGTTTCGGTAGTTTTAAGCCGATTACTGTTTAGCCAGGTAAATAGATTGGGCGGTAGTTTAGGGGCGGGCGTTCACTCTGAATCTTACACTCCAATGCACGAGGAATCAGCTGTAATTGTCGGAAGAAAGCTACCTGTTTGTGTGGTTTAGTTCATCCCTATGTTACCCGTTTACTGATAGATTTCGACCATGTGCTTTTGTCTTTCAGGTTTGGTACTCTACTGCTGCCCAATGGGAATTCAATCAGCACCTTTTTACTTGACACGAAATCGTGATTGTCTCTGGGTGGTTCTGTTTCCGGAAAGTGCAACAGTGTCCGATGCGGGATCTGGTGATAGTGAAGTGAGTGACGATGACAAGGAGAAATTACCAACGAAGGGCCTAAGAAAATAAATTCTAAGCGATAACGAAACTCAAAGCCTTTCCAGTTCTGTCAACATCAAGAAAGGAACAAAAGTCATCGTCGCAAGTTCTCGACTGGCGAAAGGAGGACCGGTGTTTTGTGGAGCCTGCGGAACCCGTGTTTACTGCGTCTGATGATGTCAAATATTTTCAAGTTTTCATTGATGACAAGTTGCTGACGATGATTGTTGACAATACAAACCTCTACTCTGTGCTGCAGGCTGAAGCGTACGAGTAAACTTTTGTTACACTGTGTCAGCATGCTTGCGCAAAGTACATATTATTATAACCAAATTTTCGCATCGCCACTGAAATTAAGGACCTTAAGAAATCAAATATGATGTTTTAACTCTATACATATTATTTAATTATACAACAAAACATGTTTTCATTTATCACTAGACGTATATCCGTAATGTATGCACACCAGAGGCACCCTGGTGTGCATGTCAGGCCAGATTAGTGTGCCATGGTGTGCACATTAGACTGGTCTGGTGTGGCATAGTGTTCACATCATGCCATTCTAATGTCCTGTGGTATGCACATCAGACCAGCCTAGTATGTTTTAATGTGCACATCAGACCACTCTAGGATTGGGTGATGGGCACACCAAACCAGCCTACCGGCTTCTGGTGGGCACACTAGAACACGTTAGGCTGGTTTGATGTGCGCACGAGAACACACCAGGCCGGTGTGATGTTCGAGCAGAAAACATTAGGACACAAAAAACCGGTCTGGTGGATTTTTCAATAGCGCAATCTTGAAATTCAGGGAACGACGAAACTCCATGTGTACACACGAACCGTTCCCTGTCGTTGGCGTGGCTGCCTGAACGACTTAGGCAGTGGTATTAGACAAAAACTAACGCCGCCTGATGGTAACTGAAAAACACTTCCGAAATCGCGCACTCACGTGTCAAGCGCGTAGATGAAGTAATTCCACGCCCGTGATTTCGCCGCCTTAACACTTAGCCTTATTAGTTTTATCGCCCGAGAACCTTTCTGGCATAACTAGCGAAAACGCTGTTTCATTTCTTTCATCGTCAGCAGTCTAATGTCTACGTTCCTATGTGCCGTCATGTTGTCCCGTGACGACATACTGTCACGCGACGTCTGAACGTCCCGTGACGTCACCGTGTCACGTGACGTCATGACATAACGTGACTCGCGGTGTCACCTGACGTCATTCAGTGTCGTGGCATCACTGTGCAACGTGACTCGACATGACGACGTCACGTCATTGTGTCAGCTGACGCCAGATAAAAGGTGGCGTGATGTGCGGCGTGACGTGTCAGGGTCGCGTCAACCGGCCTGTTGCCAGCGGCGTGACGACACTGTGATTTTCTTTTTCGGAGCGCAGAAAATGGCTTGCTTCGATATGTAGTGCGGTAGACGACTCGAAACTTGGGAAGTGTCACGCTAACAGCTGTCGCAGCAAAAAAAAAGAAAAAAAAAGATTGAACTCTCGTGTGTTCATAACACAGTACAGTCACACAGCGATACATGCGACGCGCCACGTGAAGTCGTTCCGCATCGGCATCGCAGTCAGACACGTGGAGCAGTGGGATGCGTGAACAGAAGCGTTCGGAACAAACTATACATCAGTTTTGTTTTATTACTCACAACTTTCAACGATAGTGGTACTGCGGTGTGAAAATCGCGCTCCCTAGCTCCTGGAGGATTGGCTTCACCAGAAAGAGGCCTGCCTACACCTTCCTGACGCTCGTACATAGCAAAACTAGAATTACTCACGCGTCGCAGACCCAGCCTCGTACTGCTAATCTACGACAATTAACCAGATGACACGCATTTTTATATAAAGCCCCTCTATCCTGGGAAAAGTGGCGCCATTCAATGTTGTAAAAATGCTCGAAACAATTTCCCAGATGTGGCGCGCGCCACGCGCGCCACTTCTGGGGAATTTATGGCATCTGAAATCTAGCTCAGTGCTGCGCGGTGCCGCCATGATCTTCCCAAGGGCAGCCCGTTGCATGTGCCTCATGCATCGACGAACATTGCATTACTTGTGAAACATGAAGGGGCTTTATTCTGATAGGCACCAGTGCGCCTCCTATAGGTCGAGAAAGTTGCGAATATTCCGAACGTTTTTGTTCCTTTTTTTCGTTTCGCAGCGCGTGCAAGTGCGTCTAAAGGCACGAGATCTTGGCATTATCAGCGCTATGAGGGTATTTTATTATTGGCTATGTTTTTCAGACAGAGCGCGCAGTTTCCACAGTGATTTACAAGAAAACCTAAGTTTAAAGCGTCTTGTTAAAGATTTTAGAATTAGCGGGCTCCTACGCTCGGGGCCATCAAGAAATTGTGGCTCGCCACTGCGCATGCGCCGAACTCTAACTGCTCCTTGGCTTAGCGCAGCGCATAAGTAACCTAAGGCAAACCTGGGGGTGCCCTGCATCGCTCGCTTCAGAGGAAATCCGTCATGGTACCTAAATTATTAGGCACGTTCATCGGCAATGGATGGTTCAGTAGGCTTTCGCATAGCCTTACCTCGTTTAAATTACAAAGTAAGAATGATGATCTCGACCTCTCGTTCAAATAGTATTCTCATTCTGGCCGTTCTTAAGCCTGAGGAGACACGGTAAGTTTTGACATGAAAGCGCCACGCAAATCCTAGTGGCTTGTCTTGGCTCGATCTCGTACACGAACCAAGACACAAAATACGAACAAGTAAGGCACGGACAAGAGCTGACTCGCAAATCGCGAAACGACTAAAAAGCAAGAAAACATGACTTGCTGAAACATTTAAGTGGTTCCTAATAAGCCATATCCCTGGGGCGAGGAGATCGAAGACGACGAAGTGAAAAAGAGAGAATTGAGAGCACGTGCGCCGAATTAACATGGGAACGACACGTCAGATCGCATCGCTTACAGCTTGTAGATAGAGTAAATAAACGTTTGCTTGAACGTAACCATCGACGACTACCGGAGGTTCCTACATTGGTGCCGGAACACGGGAGGAACGACTGAACGCAGGGAACCTGGTGGTTTACAGCAACTTTTCATCAAGCCAAGCCAGAACGATCAACGATCATGGACGTCCTCAAGAAGAAGCGGAAGACGCATCGGATGCAAGTGACACGACTTGTTGGTGAGGCCCACGCGTTATTACTCTTAGCTACGCCAAGCGTCAACGGCGTCGAGGTTCTAATCGAGCGTACTCATCTGGCCCGCGACCAACTGAACGACGTGAACGCGGCGATCGAACCTCTAATCACGGGGCAAGATGCAGAAGCAGAGTTCACTCATGCGATCGAGTATTCGGACAAGATCGTCACGTACCTCACCAAACTCAAACAAAAGATGAAGAGCGCGGAGGGCAGCCACCGAGCAAGGGGACCATCGAGCGGAGGTCGGAACGGAGGGTCCTCGGTGACATCAGAAATCAAACTCCCAAAATCAAAACTAATACAATTCAAGGGGCACCTAAAGGGCTGGCAACCCTTCTGGCAGCAATCCGATACCGTTATTCATCAAAATCCGGAACTCCCGCCATCAGAAAAGTTCAACTATCTGCGATCAGCGCTGACCGGCGATGGAGCAGCCGCCATCGGTGGATTGCAGCCGACCGCTGAGTGTTACGCGGACGCCATCGAGCTCCTGCAGCAGCGTTTCGGGAAGCAAGGGACGCTTATCCAAGGCCACATGGAAGGTCTCATGGACATACAGCCAGTGCCACCACAACGAAACACCCGAGCCCTACGGCATTTAAACGACACTCAACAGGCGCACATCAGAGGCCTTAGAGCGTTAGGGGTGGGCGAAGAGGCGTATGGGGCTATGCTCTACACAGTTCTTTTGCGAGTGCTACCGAGAGATATCACTCTCGATTTCAACCGGAAGATGTCGGCGGAGGAGACCGGGAATGCCAACGCCGCAAGGGCATCAATGACAGACGCCAGTTTGGAATCCGCCCCACAGCAAATCCACCTGAGGGCTCTGCGGTTTCTCCTAGACTTTCTACGCATCGAGGTGGAGAGCCGCGAAAGGACACCGAAACACCAGCTAGAAGACTTCGTCGGTAAGCCCAGACCCCCTTTTCTGACGCATGGCTCTGTGAAGAGGTCAACGATCAACGCTCAGACTCGCAGCTCCACCGCGGCAGCATTGCACAGCAGCGTGGACGGCTTAGAGTGCTTTCTTTGCAAATCAAAAGCGCACGGAACACCGGAATGTAACGCAAGAATCGGGCTAGCGGAGAAGAAGCGTAGGTTGCAAGCAGACCGGAGGTGCTTCCGCTGCACGAAGACCAATTACATGGCAAGATTATGTCGAGGAGCACCCAGCTGTGGAAAATGTCAAGGCAGGCACGCGTCCGCCATGTGCGAGCCGAATTACGCGCCGGGAAAAACGTACACCAGATCCAATGAGACGGAACCAAAGGAACCGGCACCGGTCGCTATGCCTGAACGTGGTGTGAACAGCAAGCCTGCAGTGCTCCTACAAACGGTTACTGCGTGGGAAAAAGTTACAAACAGAAGGAAGATTGCCCGTATTATCTTTGACAGCGGCAGTCAGCGCTCCTCCATAACTGAAGAACTATCTCAGCGACTGGACTGCAAATTGCTGGGGACAGAGATCCTCACAATAGGCGTGTTCGGGGGCGAAAGCACTGAACGTACGTTTCGCAGGGTTCAAGTGACTTGCGAGACCAACTCTGCAACAAAAGATATGACATCGACGCTCTCGAGACACCTACTATATGTGAGCAGGAATTTCCGTGCCCAGATGAAGCCATCCTGGCAACATTAGAGGAACTCGGCTGTCCCGTGGGAGACATGACCCGACTGGAACAACGTGGCGTCGACATACTGATGGGATCAAACCACTACTGGGGGTGCATCACAGGAAGAATTAACCGACTGAGCGGATGCCTGACTGCCGCAGAAACTGCATTCGGTTGTGCGGTCCAGGGACGGACAGGCTCGAAATTGACCATCGTGAGTTGGTCCCAGGCGACCGTGCTAATAGCAACGCTGCAGGATCTAGAAACCAAAGCGGTTCTCCGACATTTGTGGGAGCTAGAAAGCGTGGAGTTACCGACCCGCCAGTAGAGGATCCCTCGGACAGCGCCGTGAGATGAGAGTTCGAAGCCAACATTACGAAAACAGGCGGTAGATACGAAGTGGGCCTTCCATGGAAATCGGACGTAAGGCTGGCAGACAACATGAAGGTGGAAAGAAAGAGGTTGGAGAATCTACGTAAGAAGTTGACCAAAAATCCCGATCTCCTACAGAAGTATGACGAAGCAATTCGGCAATACCAAGACAACGACTTGGAGGAGAGGGTCGATGAAAAAACAGAGAACGAAGGTGCAGCAAGGATGTATTACATGCCCCACCAAGTTGTTCTCCGTGAGAACAGCAGCACCACCATACTTAGGATTATGTTTGACGCTTCCTCTCACGGCGCAAACTGTAAATCCCTGAAGAAAAGCCTGGAGGGTGGACCGAACATGAATCCAGATCTCGTCGCCCTACTTCTGAGGTTTATAACGCACCCAGTAGCGTTAGTGGCGGATGTGGAGAAGGCTTTCCTGCAGATCGGAGTCAAAGCGGAGGATCGTGACGTACTGCGGTTCCTCTGGTACAAGCAGCCCCCGATCCAAAATCAACCGGTACCAGAGGTAGAGACCTGGCGAATGACGAGGGTGACTTTCGGTGCAACGTCAAGCCCGTTCCTTTTGGTGGCTACACTGCGGCACCATTTCGCGGCGATGGAGAACACATACCCAACAACGGCCCAACAATTAGGCAAGTCTGTGTATGTTGATGACCTGTTGACCGGAGCGAGCAACGAAGACGAGGCTAAGAAGTTGTACGCCGAGGCGACCGAGGTGTTCAGGCAGTCCGGTATGAGACCCACAAGTGGGGTTCAAATAGCGCATCACTAGCGGAGGTGTTCGAAGAGGACGGCGCAGGCCAAAAACCACTCGGACAAGTCGCGAACGTGCTCAAGGTGCTCGGAGTGACTTGGGAACCCAAAGAGGGCAGTCTCATGTTTTCGCCGGAGCACGTGATGCAGACTGCTCGCCACCAAGAAAATACGAAGCGCTTCGTACTGCAAATGACAGCTCGCCTTTACGACCCTCTGGGATTCTCGGCACCCTTCGTCGTGAGAGCCAAGATCCTGTTCCAGGAAATCTGGAAACTAAACCTGGACTGGGACGATGTGCTACCAGATTGCCTGCAAGACGAGTGGACCGGGTGGTGCAGCGAACTTGTCGAGCTAGAAAGGGTCAAGATCCCAAGGTTTTGCGACGACGGATTGCACGGCAAGGTGACCCACCGATCATTGCATATCTTCGCCAACGCCAGCACCGCTGCCCATGGAGCCATGGTCTACCTTCGCACTTCCGACGAAGCAGGAGCGACGACGACGACGTTATTGCTTGCAAAAGGGCGAGTTGCACCCCTCAAAACTGTCACGCTGGCGAGACTGGAACTGATGGCCAGCTTGATCGCCTCAGGGTTGTCGAAATACGTTCAAACCTGCCTTGAGCTTGAGGTGAAGGACGTTCACTTCTGGACGGATTCATTGATCACGCTTTACTGGTTTAGGGAAGAGGCCTCCCGATGGAAGCTGTTCGTCAGGAATCGAGTGCAAGAGACCCAGAGCAATTGTGAAGGCGCGACATGGCACCACTGCCCGGGAAAAGAAAATCCCGCTGACCTCATGTCACGAGGTCTGACCGCATCCCAGTTGGTGTCCAGTTCACTCTGGTGGTCGGGGCCGAGTTGGTTGCCTCTGCCAGCGACAGAATGGCCCAAGGAAATGTGCGGAGACCTCCCTCGAGACGCCCTGGAGGAGAGAAGATCGAGAGCAGAAGTGTTTGAAGTCACAGTAACGCCCATTCCAGAGTTGATCGATATCTCGCGATTCAGCTCTGCTTCAAATATCAACAGAACAGCGGCTTGGATTTTTCGATTCCTCCACAACGTCAGGTCAACTGAAAGACGAACGGGACCACTGAGAGCCGAGGAGATCGAGGCAGCGCGAACTCCCTGGATAAAAGAGGCGCAGCGCTCGGCGTTCGCTACCGAGCTTCGCTGCGCGAGCAACGCTACGAAGACCTCACCGGGTTCTCCCTTTCAAAACTTCGCCACTTTCATCGATCAGCAGGGAGTACTTCGCATTCGAAGTCGCCTCCAGTCCGTCGACATGACGTATGACGAACGAAACCCGATCGTCTTGCCCAAGCAGCATGGATATTCCGCCTTGCTGGCAATCGACTCGCACCGACAGCTGCTGCACGGGGGAGTCAGAGGTACTCTCGTGCAGCTCCGTAACCAGTATTGGATTCTGCGGGGCCGAGAGCTGGTGAAGAAAGTGGTGCGTGCCTGCGTGACCAGTCAGCGCTTTAGCACAACCCCCGCGAGTGTCCCCACGGGACCCTTGCCGGATGCCCGGACAACACGAGCTGACCCTTTCGAGGTAGTCGGCACGGACTTTGCGGGCCCCCTCTATGTCGAGGGCAAGGACCTCACATGCAAGTCCTACGTGGTGCTTTTTACGTGTGCAGTCACGCGGGCTGTACACCTGGAGTTGGTTCCAGACCTGTCGACCCGGAGCTTTCTCTTTGCCTTCCGTCGATTTGTGTCGCGCCGAGGGCTAGCTGTGCCGCGTAATTTATTCCGACAATGCGTTGACCTTCAAACGAGCGTCGAAGGAACTCACGGAACTGTGGAAGACGTTGCCCCACCCAGACGTGGTGAACCACTTTGCGAACGCGGCTATTCAGTGGAGGTTTATTGACGAGAGAGCCCATGGGGGGGGGGGGGGGGAGATTTTACGAGAGGCTTGTGCGCTCGGTAAAGGTGTATTTAAGAAAGGTTATCGGAAGGAACTGTCTGGACACAGAGGAATTGACCACCGTTCTGACTGAGGTAGAGGCCATGTTGAATTCGCGGCCATTAACGTTTGTGCACGACGGGGTCGGAGAGGGGACCCCGCTCACGCCGGCCAGTTTCCTAGTTGGAAGGCGGCTGACGGCACTTCCGCCGACGGGTGGGGACAGGCTCGCTTCCACACCGGAGGCACTTCGCGTGCCCTGGCGGCAGCGAAAACAACTGCTTAACCGATTTTGGGGAACATGAAGGAAAGAGTATCATCGAGAACTCAGATCAGAATACGCCACTCAGAACAGGCAGTCTGCGCCCATCAGAGAGGGTCTAATTGTTCTGTTAAAACAGCCGCTTCCACACCTGCTATGGAAGCTCGGGCGAGCAGAAAGAGTATTTCACGGCCGAGATTCCCGGATCCGGTCGTGTGAGATTCGAGTGTATCGCGGCACCATTTTGCGAAGGCCAGTGCAGTTGTGTATCCGTTGGAGTTAACGGAAGTTTAGAATGGATTCCCATCCATTCGGTGGGGAGTGTGTTGAAACGTTTAAGTGGTGCGTAATAAGCCATATCCCTGGCGCGAGGAGATCAAAGACGACGAAGTGAAAAAGAGAGAATTGAGAGCACGTGCGTCGAATCAACATGGGAACGACACGTCAGATCGCATCGCTTACAGCTTGTAGATAGTGTAAATAAAAGTTTGCTTGAACGTAACCATCGACGACTACCAGAGGTTCCTACATGACTCGACCAACGTTCGAGAATATACTACGTCAAACCGCTTGTGCCTTTTACAACTGGTGTGATGTGCAAAATACTACCGACATGTTTTCGTAAGAGGAAACATACGAAATCGTATAATTTTGGTCTTAACTTAAAACACTCATTGATTACTCGAAAACGGGTAGATTTGGCGTCTTACCCATTATGAGTGACGCAAGAAACAAAAAAAGTGTTTCTTAAGCGCAAGTATCTTACTGGCTTATATTGTCACGGGTGGTGACCAAAAACAATAAATAAATCGGATGAAATAAGCGTTTAATGTGACGAACTTGTGCCAAAAATAAAAGGGTACAAAAGCTAATAACAGAGCGTCGCGGGCGTCGAAGTCGGCGTAACAGCAGAGTCGAACGCTGGGGCGAAACTGACTCGACAAAGACGCCGGCGGCCTCTTCTCTAGAGTGAGTCACTATCTCGAAGATTCGGCGGAGAAGGTTCGAGCGTAGCGGGCTCGGGGCGAGAATGAACATGCACTTTCTAGAAAAACAAGAGTAGGGATAAACGATAGAAGTTATGTCCGCAGCAAGAATAAACGAGAACCTTCTACAAGTCCGTGACCTTGCGCGCCGCATTATCCCCCCCCCCCTTTTAAAAGCGCATCGTCCCGATACAGCACAAAGTGAAAAACAAATCCACAACTAAAGGACAGCAGAATCGCGAGCCATAGCTCACAGTTCAGAGTTCACACGTCGCCGACGGTGGAAAGTGCTATCGTTCGTAATACGGCTTCAGCCGGACGACGTGCACCACCTCGGGTCGTGGCTGACGTCTTGTTGATTGTCGTGTTCCGTCGGGACGAACTTCGTCATTCATATCTCCGAGGCGCCGGATGATCTTGTAAGGCCCAAAGTAGCGCTTCAGCAGTTTCTCGCTGAGACCACGGCGGCGGACAGGTGTCCACACCCATACCCTGTCTCCGGGCTGGAAGTGGACGGCGCGGCGACGAAGATTGTACATGCGAGCGTCGACACGCTGTTCATCGTGGATTCGAAGGCGGGCTAGTTGGCGTGCTTCTTCTGCTCTCTGACTGACCACATGGGCATCGTCGCATCCGTCATCTACAGGCTCATGGGGCAGCATCACGTCCAGCATAGTCGCAACTTTTCTTCCATGCACCAGCTCGAATGGCGTAAACCCGATTGTTTCTTGAGCTGCGGTGTTGTAGGCGAACGTGATTTATGGTAATACTTTGTCCCACGTCTTGTGCTCTACGTCGACGTACATAGAGATCATGTCGGCGATCGTCTTGTTGAGCCGCTCCGTTCGCCCGTTGGTCTGTGGGTGGTACGCCGTGGTCCGACGATGGCTGGTGTGGCTGAGCCGAAGGTTCTCTTGCGTGAGCTGGGCCAAGAACGATGACCCTCGGTCGGTTATCAAGACTTCGGGGCCGCCATGTCGAAGCAGAATAGACTCGACGAAAACTTGGCGACTTCCACCGCTGTTCCCGACGGAAGGGCTTTCGTCTTCGCGTACCGGGTAAGGTAATCCGTGGCAACGATTATCCAGCGGTTCCCCGACGTCGATGGTGGGAAGGGCCCAAGCAAATCCATTCCAATTTGTTGGAAAGGCGTAGTAGGGGTCGATATCGGTTGCAGGAGTCCTGCAGGTCTCGTCGGAGGTTTCTTACGCCGTTGGCACTCGTGACATGACCGCGTGTACAGATGAACAGTCTTCGGGAGTTTTGGCCAGTAGTACTTGTCAAGAATCCAAGCAAAGGTCCTGCTGTAGTCAAGATGTCCGGCCGTTGGGTCGTCGTGGCACGCTTGAAAAATGTCTTCTTGGAGGCTGATAGGAACAACCAGTAGCCAGGGAGTTTGGCTGGTTCCGAAATTATTTCTGAAGAGCACGCCTCGCTGCAGGACAAAGCTCGGTAGGTCCCGAGAAAAGACCCGTGGGACACAGCCTCCTCGACCTTTGAGGTGGTCGATCACAGCGCGAAGTTCCGCGTCGTCGTGTTGTAGTGCCCTCATGTCGGTAGCGTTAACGGCGCCCAGAAAACGGGCGTCGTCATCGTCGTCGGCGCCGGAGGTTGGAGGTTCGACTGGAGCCCTAGACAAACAGTCAGCGTCATTATGCTTGCGGCCGGATTTATGCACAATGGTTACGTCGAATTCTTGCCGCCGGAGACTTGAGCGAGCGAGGCGTCCTGACGGGTCCTTGAGGTTGGCTAGCCAACAGAGAGCGTGGTGGTCCGTGACAACGCGGAACGGGATCCCGTACAGGTGCGGTCGGAACTTGGTTAACGCCCAGATGACAGCGAGACATTCCTTCTCGGTCGTTGAGTAATTTTTTTCTGCCTTGGATAGCGCCCGGCTTGCGTAAGCGATCACCCTCTCTGCTCCGTCTTGTCTTTGGACGAGTACCGCGCCGAGTCCGGCGTTGCTGGCGTCCGTGTGAACTTCCGTGTCCGCTGCTGGGTCGAAGTGTCCGAGGGTAGGGGGCGACTGGAGTCTTTCCTTCAGTTCGTCGAACGCTTGTTCTTGCTCCTCCCCCCACTGAAGGTTCACGTCGTCCTTCGTCAGTTGCGTGAGTGGTGCAGAAATCTTGGCGAAATCGCGAACGAAGCGCCTGTAGTAAGCGCACAGTCCAAGAAATCTTCTTACGGCTTTCTTGTCTGATGGCTTTGGAAATGCAGCGACAGCGGATGTCTTTGCCGGGCCAGGCCTTACACCCTCAGCACTCACGACATGGCCCAAACATTTAAGCTCGCCGTAAGCGAACTGACATTTTGACGGCTTGAGCGTCAGTCCAGCATTCTGGATAGCTTGTAGCACGGCTCGCAGACGTCTCAGGTGCTCGTTGAAGTCGCTTGGAGAAGCACTCAGTGGTCTTCTCGCCGAGTTCAGTGAGTGCTTCTCCACGTCGTCAAAGGGACGCCAAACGACGGTTGCGAAACATCGAATTGTTACTGATGACGACGCACTTCCCGTTCATCGATCGCCGTACCGTGTTTCGGTGAAAGAGAGAGAAGTCATCCAGAAGCAAGTTGAAGAGATGCTTGACGACGACATCATCCACTCACTGAACTCGGCGAGAAGATCACTGAGTTGTCGCCGTTGTGGGGTAGGCAGGGTTGGATTGATGTTGAACTGCGAAGGCGGCGTTGTTTCGTGTGGCCACGAGGAGAGGTCTTCTGATACTCCGGCGATAGAGGCTGAGTCGGGGAGTTCCTCGGCGTGACCCACGGCGGTGCCTTTCGTAAGGTCCTGAGCCTCCTGTCGGAAGTTCGTTCACTTTATTAAATACACTTGTTGTAGCTTCATTCGAGAAACGCAAGCATGCCACGTCGCGTTTTGAAAACCTTATTCTATAGATAATGGCGTACATAGAGCCCTGACTAGTGCGCAATGCCTGGAAGCGCATTCAACTTGCGCATGAATATATCTGTTTAGGAAGCTTGACATTGCGCGGGTTTGTCGGCACGAGCGGAGACATTGTGGCAGCCAGTCAAAGCAAGTTTTTGTGTGTATGTTTATACAGCCGGAAGTTACTCTACATCAGTAGGCATCTGGTGTCTCAGCTGTAGATGAGCAATTTGGCCAGTGCGGTACAACCGCAAACCTGGGGTCGTTAGCGTGCGCCACGCAGTAGCTATACTCGACCGCACGCCGTTACGATGCTCATTCAGATCGAAACAGGAAGGGGTGCTGATTAAACCCAGGATTCCTGGGTTCTGCAGCGCGAGCTTTCGCTCCACATGCTCCGAGCTGGTGTGCACTAGCCCAGTCGGCCACCGATCCCACCAGCCAGTCACTATGCATGCAATTATTTTCGAGCCGGCAGCACGTGTACCGCTGCGCTCGTGTCCCCCAATAGCTTATGGGCCCCTAAGCGTACGAACTCTTTATTATAGAAGTTCCTTTTAATGCTGTGAAATTTATCTGTGGTAGCGCGCCCGCTTCACACACGGGAGACCCGTTTTCGATTCGACGGAGCGACGGGCTATCCTTTTCAAGAAATTGGCAACAGCGATGACAATCGCCCTGCGCCGCCAGCTACATCAATATCATCCATTATAACTACAACATCAACTATTACAGCATTAAAAACGTACGCCGTTTCCAGTGCTGTGACGAGCACATAACAGCTGTACCTGTAAGACATACAAAGCTTCTCGGAAGTAAATGGTGAATTGTTTTTTGTTCCGTACGCTTTTGTTATAACACTACAGTCACACCTATAGCTACGACACGTCACCGTGATGCCCTTGGGCATGGACGTATAGTTCACACATCTTTGCGCCCGTGAACGCTAAGCCGATGTCCAAGCTTTGAAAGTCGCAGGCAGCTATCGATGTGACTGCAATGAGAATTAACGCGAGACTGCTCTTTTTTTTTTCAAGTGCGTTCTGGCTAAACGTAATCTTCGTTCTTAACCATTGGATTATCACATAGGGTGCTGTAGTACTTAACCCGAAATTGTGGAGCCATATTTTCTAAAAGCACAAAAGCGAGATTTCAACAACGTCAAGAAACTTCCGCTTGCAGGTCATCGACTTCGCCAATGTATACTTAAAAAAAGAAATAAATAAAACACGAAAAATCGTAGTATCGTACGAATTTCCGCTTCTTACTGGTTTTTGAACCTTAATATTTAGAAGGCTTAATTGCTAGCTTTTTTTAAGGTATATGTAAAGCCAGGGTATTTTATGCGCCCTTCAAATAAAAAAACGTAAGTGCAAGCGGAAGAACGTGTGTGCGAATTATATTTTTATACTTGAAAATTGTTTATTGCACTATAGCAGCTGGATGACAGGTTCTCTTCCCTAGCAAAAAAAAAACAAAAAACAAAACAGAGGGTCTTACCTTAGGGACTTAACTCAGCGCATTGCTATAAACACTTCGCATTGTCCCCCGATGTATACCGTGTCTTCGCGTGTATTAATGTGTGAACCTCGAGAGACAATGATTGCACTAGTCTTTTCTGCAATATTGTTCTTATGTCACAGTCATGCTGCTTGTTTTACAAAGGGCAATGGAGATCATCCTAATGCCAGTGAGATAAGGAAATACCGTACATGTAACCCGTTTCTAGCGACGTGATGAACGAATAATTTATTAGTAGCTTGGACATATGGAGCTTGTACATAAATGTTCATTATACACAAGTGTGACGTTCGTAGATTCAATTCGAAGATGAACTCTTCACGTCGCAAGTTGGCGCTAAATTCACTGCGGGCTTATCACTCCGACATTGAGTTTGTAAGATTTCCTTTACTGCTAGCCATCTCGGATATTCACACAACGCACCTGTTCTTCAACACGTAGTCATTTACGGACAGTACACGAAGTAGGGAATAAATTTCTTGTTTGTACCCGCGAAGATTTTTTTTTCGTGGAGATTACTTTTTATTTACACGCAGCTTACAGTATTTTATGAGTAAATTATTTCAACGCACCAAGCTGCAAAGTGGGAGTTATATTACTGTCCTAAAACTCTCTCAGAAAAGCAAGCATTGTAATACTCTTTCCTCTAACTTGTGACTGTACGTGAATCTTTGATCCTAGCATTAATTGCGAGCTACAAAGTTATTTGAATTTTCATACTCCATTGATGTACAACAATGGTGTGCTATGTAACCTGTGTGACAAATATATCAGTTTCGTCCAGAAACAACTTTCCAAGACTACAGAAACATGTTCCCATTGATCCGATTCTCAATTGTTGTGTCCAATACGTATTTTCATTGTTCTGCCAGACATATGTCTAATTGGTTCCTACTGCTCAGATAGACATGGACAGTTGGCCTAGACACTCCTATTGAACCATTCGAGGTTTTCACTTGTCAAGGAGAGATTCTTATTTGGCCAACAAAACTTTTCGTTTGACTGATAGAAGTCCATAATGTTCCGATGAACCCCCTATGGGACCGGTCTAACCTCCTATGTGACCAATAGGAATTCCTATTTGACCGATAGAAGTTTTTATAGGCCCAACGGCACTCCTATAAGACTGGTACACACTCATATGGGACCAATAAAAATCCCCATGGAACCAATACAGATTCCTAAGGGACCGGTAAAAATTACTATTGGACCAATAGAAATCTCCATTGGTCCTATACAAATCTCTATCGGAATTTTTGCTGGAAAGTACACTACAACTGAAAGGGTGCATGAGACATGTTTTAAAAGGTAATAACTTGCTTCCTGTAATGGCCCTAATGACATCCTATACCGGGTGGCTTTTTTTTAATTCGAAAAAATGTATTACAGAAAATCCGTAAAAGATTTATGCGGTTCGTGCAGGTAAGTTATACGGTCAGGGGGACATTATGTGGGTGGCTAGTCCTTACGGTAAGTCGGCTGATTAATAAAAATTCGTCAATTAACTTTTTAATTGGGGGAAATAAACATATCGTTCTCATTAGAAACTGGGAGAGCGCGTCATCGAAAACCCCTAAATCAACTCTTTTTAGAACAATTTGATGCTCGTGTAAAACTCGGGGGCGCGCCAAAGTTTCCATTCGTGAAGCAGGCACGAAGCCAGTAGTGGCGGAACGCGGATGATTAGATCATTAAGTCTTTCCGTACCTGCTAGCTTTGCGCTTGCTTCATGAGTGGTAACTTTGCCCTACCCCCCTCGCCCCCCCCCCCCCCCTCCCTGAGCTTCCCTCGAGCTTCATGTCGGTTTATAAAGAGTTGATTTAGTGGGTTTTGATGACTTTCTCTAAGTTACCATATGCTTATTTTCACCAATTAGAAAGTTCATTAACGAATTGAAATTAATTATCCGACTTAACGAAAAGATTAGCCACCCAGATAATGTCCCCCTGGCCGTATAACTCACCTGCACAATCAACAGAAGCGCATCTTTTAGGGATTTTTTGTAATAAATTTGTTCGAAACAAAATTTAAAAAAAAAAATTATCCGGTATAAGGCCATACAGGTTGTGGCTTCCTTACACGAATCTTTTTTAGGACTTCCTCTTTAGCGTATACGGGAGTTGGTGTGTTTCCACACAGAACATACAGGAACTGGTATCCCATACAAAGATCCCATGTAGGAATAAGCAGAAAATACCTCCCTGTAACACTTCCTATACAGAAACTTGTTTTCCATACAAAGAACACATATAGGAACAAGCTGGAAATACCTTCCTGTAAAACTCCCCATACAAAAGTATACAGTAACCAGCTTTCTGTAACACTTCCCATACAAAATTTGTCAGGAACTACCTTCCTGTAACGCTTCCTGTATAACTTTTATACGTTTTTTTTTTCAATACGGGTGCCTGGTTTCTTAGTGCAAGCGGTAAGCTTCTGCCCGAGTGTGCTGAGTGGCAAACCGATGTCGCCACTCGCGCTTTCGTAGGCGTCCTCCGTGGACAATATTCTGTAGTAGTGATGGGTTCCGAATGTCAAAGAAGCTTAGGCTTAGGCAACAAAGCCTCGTATGTACCCTGCACTCCGAGATCCGCGAGTTGTCGATAAGGGCTGCTGGATTCGTTACCGCTGATTCTCCTTCACAGGAATAACAAAGTACGTACAAACCCAACCAAACTGAAGGTCAGAAGAAAGCGCGAAAATAAAACACAATTGAGTTCGCTCTAGTGCATTTGAAAAGTTGCCCCACAAATGGCGGTCAAGCCTGAAGACGCCAAAAATGACTATGCGAAAGGCAAAAATATACCAAGATCGCAGCCATCCTACCAGACGAGCAGCAAATTGCAGACAGGCGCCACTGGATTTCCCTACCGGCTACCCGGCACCATGACACAACAGCACACGACAAAACAGCACGCGACAAAACAGCACGGTCAAAACAGCACGCGTCAAAACAGCACGGCGTCAAAACAGCACGGCGACAAAACAGCACGCGTCAAAATAGCACGCGACAAAACAGCACATCCTCAAAACGGCACAGCAACAGAAGAGCACGGGCCAAAACAGCACGGCGTCGAAACAGCCCAGCGTGAAACGAGCACGACCGGAAAACTGCACAGCATCAAAAGGGCACAGCGACAAAAGAGAACCGCGTCAGAACAGCACCGCGAGAAAACAGCCCAGCGTCAAAACAGGATATTGACAATACAGCTGGGGTTTGGCCTTTTCGGTTTCTATCTTTCTGAAATTCGGCGTAATTTTTTGTTTGTTTTTTTAAACAAAAGTTTTCAGTTTATTGCGGTGAATATTTCTGGCATTAACTTCTCGGTTCTTTTCGGTTAATTGACAAAAACCAGTATACTGACAAAAACGCAATATTTAAAAGCGTTTCTTAAAAATATATAGTAAGTAAACCATGTATTGGCTTTCGTATTTTTTTTGCTCTCTGTGGCAGCCGACGCGACCTGTTCTGCAAGACGCACTGGGGCCCCATCGTGATTCCACATTATCGTCGCGTGCTCGTAATAGTACACAGGGCGAGCATCAGCTTCGCTACCACTTAGGCCGGTGAGACACATATTAAAATTTAGAAATATCCAAGCATTGTACTCAGTGGGTCTTTTCCCCCATTTTCACGACAGCGAGAGGTGGTATATTCGTGCCGACCACAGAAACGGCAATAAACAATCGTATTAATGCCCTCCTATAGTAGACGGGAGCTAGGGGCGTTATAAAATGTGCGGAATTTGCGTACGCGCTTGATATTGTCATTGGTGATGACCAAAAAACAATAAATAAACAGGAAGAAATAAACGTTTAATGTGGCAAACTTGTGCCAAAAATAAAAGGGTACAAACGATAATAACAGAGCGTCGCGGTCGTCGAAGTCGGCATATCAGCAGAGTCGAACGCTGGGGCGAAACTGACTCCGGCTTGTAACACGGAGCCCCTTATGTACACCCGTGCGCTTCTGGAACAATCGGTGTAGAAGGTTCGGCGTGTCGAACATTCTAACCTCGAATCAGCCCAAGACGGTTCTCGAATTTACCAGAACATTACGTTAGAATCAGCAAAAATGCGTCTTCGTGGCCGGGAATCGAACCCTGGCTTTCTACGCGGAAGGAAGCGCGATAACCGTTAGGCCACGAGCGCGCTGCCTGCTTGGCCACCTGCGCGAGCGGCAATATTCATTGTTCAGTTCATGAATAAACTCTCTTCTTCGAACAAAACATTTGGCACTCATAACTCGGGTGAAAAATCCAGATTTCGTCCTGAAGATCCCTGCGCCTCCGGAGCTTTTGCTGAAAGTTGAACAGCGATCTCGGAGACGAGCTGAAAACTGTGAAAGAAAGTGGTCTTACGGTCAATAATAAGTCACATTCCTCCACACACCCCTCCCAACGGCGTTGAAAATAATACCTTTTTTCATTTGAAGCCGAATTTGAAAAAATGATCTCGGCGTACTTTTATCGGTTTCATTTTGTTTTAGCCAAAAACACTGAACCTTAAATATAGCGTATGGAGCTAAAAATGCATGTCTCAAAGTAGGCACTGTGAAGGAACGGAGGGTCTCAGCCAATTCGTCGAAAGCTAACTCGTCGAGGGCCATTTTGTTAAATCCGTTCTCTTGGACGCAAGTTTAGAGTGGGGTGTAAACTCGATGCGCTCATGAGAACTCCCTGGGCAGTACCGGAGACTCCGCTGATGCGTCTTCTTGCTATTTCTGGTTTGCTGGTGATGCCGCCTACAATAAATGAATCAATCGCACAACAATGCGCTGTCATTATATATATAAAAAAAAGACGGAAAGCGTTTGCGGCAGCGGTGTGCTCAGCCCATGCTGCACGACAACAGCATTCAGGCAGTGGCATGTTCCTGCTTCACCGGTTTTCACTCCATCGAGGCCTCCGGCTGCAATTATCTGTGAATTTAACTCAAAATAACTTCTCGCCTGCAAGCTGCAGCCGCTTGTTTGCGCGACATTTTATTCACAGCGAATTAACCCCATAGAATCGGTGCGCATGGTCCACCTTGAATGCGCTTGGCATTAAAGTTCCTTATCTTACTGGTTTTATTATGCATCTGTAATCGGTGCGTCTTCCTTTTTTTTGAGGGGGAGGGGACGCTTTACGCTTAGGTGGTAATTACGAAATGACGAGAACTACGGTACCTCACCGGACCGCCGCCAATTAGACGGTTCATAACTTGAACTTAGAGTTTTTTTTCCCAAAAACTTTTCCTCTTTCGCTGGTCATACAAAAAGACCAGACAATGCGGCCAACTTCAACGCGAAGATATCACCTCTAGCTTCCCGATCGCTTTAGAGGTCAGCGCAGTTAAGTAGTGGCAGTAGTAGGCCCACATTCTTTATAATCTACCGACAGTAAATGAAAGGGTCAAGGAGGCTCCCATTTATTTACGCAGACACAGCTGAAGAGCGCGCTCGAAGTTGCTACATACGTGCTGTTTTGTCGCTGTGTTGTTTTGACGCCGCACTGTTTTGGCACGAGAACTTCTGTCGGTGTGCCGTTTTGATGCTGTGCTCTTTTGTCGCCTTCACTTTTGACGCGTGCTGTTTTGTCGCTGTGCTGTTTTGACGCGTGCTGGTTAGACCGTGCTGTTCTGTCGCGTGATGTTTTGTCGCGTGCTGTTTTGTCGTGTGCTGTTCTGTCGCGTTCCCCTGGTACCCGTCTCGGAAAATGACACAACGCACAGATTCGTCAAGACGTAGTCATTTATTGAATGTTATCGCCACCTGCCACGCGCCCAAAATCCCCGCGAATACGCAATGACGGCCCTTTTTCAGAGGCGTGCGCCGCTCGCGTAGACGATTGCACTTGGTCCCTCGGGGTGGAAAATGCTCATGGACAATTTAGCATGCGGGAAACTAATGCTTGGCTTCCACAGGTTGCCCTCAAGTTTTAAGACAAAATGTTTTTATGGCCTGGATTTATTAAGAAAAGTGTCACGCCACACTATGAAAAAAAAAAATTGTTTCACACAGGTCGATGCAACATAAAGCACGCACAGCCCATGGGCATCCTGTGTCCAGTGTCCATGAGTAGCCGCTACCGATCGGCCAGCGAACAGCGCCGCGCGCGTCCAATTTTGAGTCAGCGTAGGGAGAGAGGTAGAGCTCTTCGCCGCTCCTCCTGCTCCTGCGATTCCGCCAATCTGGTAGCCCAAGCAGGCACGTCGACTTTGTAACACCCTCCCGTGTACCACTGCAGCCAAGCTGCGACTGCCGAGGTCGCTCCCCGATGAGTACGCGCGACGACGCCGCGAGAGGCACGCGTATCGGCACTGAGTTAGATCTGCTGAGTGTCCATAGTAGGCAATAAGTAACAATCCTAAAAGGGGGTATTAGTCGTGATAAACTATATAAACGCACGATTACACGAAATAAGTGTAAAAGACAAGACCTACCAAGCTGCTCAGTATGAATCGAACTCTTGACCATGGGGAAAGTTTTTTCTGTTTCTTTTCATAGAAAGTGAAACACTGTTAGTCACTTTTCAGTTCCTTCAAGGCACGGTGCAATGGAAAACCATATAGTTGAAAACCCCGAGAAAAGGGAAACACAAAAACGAACAAAACCCGTGTTGTCTTCTCCGGTTTTTTTATTTACCCTTTTCTCTGGGTACTAACTAACCAAACTAACTCGTTTAACCAGCTCGCCTGCACTCATTCCCTTCTGAAAAACCACCATATCTTTTGATGGAACAATTAAAAACCTCGCATCAGCACCAGGGCTTCCAAATTACTTGTCAAAACACACTTAGCACTTCAACTACAATTATACGGTAATTCACGTGCCCTCCCTTCACACCCCTTTTACCCTGGCAGGTGTATATTTGTGTTTCAATATACTCAACAATTCTAGCAGAATTAACATGTCACAAGAAACACCAGAGCTTGAATCGACGGTCAAGAACGGGATCGTATATTTGTGTAATAAAAATATCCTTTTTAGTGTGCGCGGAAGAACGTCTCAATTAACATTTGTCACCAAGGCAAAAAATCAAGTTTTTCGCGTGACAAAACCGGGCAGCGCAGGCCAGTTTCTATATAATCATTAGTCTTCCTCACATTATTGGCGGAGGTCTCGCGGGGTAACCACTTCCCTGAAGAGTTATTTGTGCTCTAGAGCTGCGAAATGGACGACTGCCGGCGACGATGAACTTTAAGAAACACTCCTCCACTGGCTCTCCTGCAGCTGCAGTCAGCACTGTTCGCAGCCAGATCCGACATTCCAATGTTTTTCTGGACTGCGCAAAGGTGACGTGGAAAATTGGATGTGCCTCTACGAACGAATAGGCCTTTACAACACATGGGACGATTAGGCTAAACTTCTTAATGCCATATTTTACCTTTCTGACATGGCTAAGTTATGGGTTACCAACCACGAAGATGAGAACGGTACTTGGCTTATGTTCATAACTCAACTAACCAAAACAAGTGTGCTCAAGTTTCGCCTGCATTCCGATGACGCTACTATATTACTAATATACCAGTCCTATCACTATATTAAAATGACCACTTCATGCAACTCTGCTAGCGGTTTACAAACCCAAGACATCAAAACTAAAGTCTGCTGGCTATGAAAGGTATCAGTTTTCATTATCATTTGGATATCTTTTATCGGGCGCCTGTCCTGTGGCTTCTTGTTTTCCAAAATTTTGAGTGTGCGGGTGATCTTTTGAAATCTAGAAGAAGGATCATCGCACATATGCCTGAGCAGGGTTAATAAAGCAATTGGCACCTTTCAGCAGGGGTGGTACCGGGGTGTGAGAATGGCGCTTCCTAGCTCATGGATTATTTCAAAATAAACGTGCTTGCTCACACATTTTTGACGTGGAAGTATAGGGTACGGCTTTTATATCTCTTGTATTTTACACGATTTGAATTACTTACGCGTCGCAGACCCAACCTCGTAAAGCTGTTCTACGACGATCATCCTGTTGACAGCCAATTTAATTGAAACTAGCCCGTGCCCTATAGGCCATGAAAGTTGCGAATACAGCGATGAAGACAGAAACAAAGTGAAAATTACCATGCTTACTTTTTTCTTTTTGAGAGTTGAGGGTTATTTCTGTGACGGCGTTGGGGAGTAGTTGCTCTATATATATATAAAACAACTCTTAAGTTAAAATATGTAGGTGTATCTAGATACGGTGTTCTGGTTCTCCAGTCTGCAAAGCGGTTGGGCGCTATTTTATTTTCTGTTCCCGACGGGTGCGAACGGTCGATTCCGAATGCCACACGAACTCTTAGCAAGGCCGAAACGGGGTATTTACAGTTAGAGAAAGGGGCATTCGAGTAAGTTTATACTATAAATCGCTTTGATAAATAAATTTTTGGTTGCCGATTTGCTATCTACTTGGATCATATTTCTCGTTTTGTTAGGGCTTGAAAAGCCCATTCCTGCATCATTCGCAGCCCCCGTGCAGAGGTTGATGCTGTTGCTAACAGCATATCGATACACCTGGAAATATCTCAAGAATCCGCTGGAAATATCTCGAGAATCCAAAATATCTCAAGAGTCCACTGCGCGACGGACGCGCCGGTGCACATCCCACTAAACACCATGCGTGATGTAATCGATTAGTGTATTTTCAACGATATTCGAGTTGCCCTTAGCAACCGATATTATTCGCGAAGAAACAAGAAAAGACAATACAGTGTCCAAGTTTCTATTGTATACTAGCAATGAACCACCTGCGAACGTGAACGATTCGGAACTTGCACCATATTTTGCAAAACATTATGAGCTCTAGATCGAACACTACTCATTTACTCTAAGTAATCGCGTGGTTGTGCTGAGTTTTCTGCACCGTCGTTTGTTGCTAGTCCTTCATGACGGGCATCCAGGTGACACTCGGGTAACAATGCTTGCGCGGAGTAATGTGGCGGCCCAAGCAAACAAATGGCACTGAAATTAGTGCAAAAGAGCGTCCAAATTTCAACAAAATTAAAACGCCGCGTCCCGCCTTCATATAACGTCGTGGGAGTGGCCGACACAACGCTGGCACACGATTAATCTGGATTTTGGCTAGAGCTAATTTCATTGGTTGTCTGTTCTTGTAGACAACAGATGTTTCGGGGTCGTGATTCTGTCGGTCGCAGCTGCTCTAAAAACCGTAAAAAAACCAGAAAAAAACTGCGAACGACACATTGATGTGTCGGTCTATTGGAAGTCGCAGTTTGGCATCATTGCCCGCAGTTTCTCTTGACAGAGTTTAAGGCTTATCTATCAGCCAACGAAGTACACCACAAGACGTCACATCCTTACCCACCTGCGCCCAAGGGGCAACGTGTAGCTCAAACAGGTGAAAACTTATTTGGAGAAAAAACTTGCACGAAAAGAAATTTCGTATCCGCACGAGGATTCACCATAAGATCGATCTGGATTTCTTTTTTTTTTTTTGCTAAAGAAACACGCTTATGCAGCAACCGGCAAAACACCGGCAGAAATGCTTCTGTCAGTGACGTCGTGGGACAAGACTAAGTCTGTTCTATCCTGCACTAGGCGACCACCTGGCAAAACAAAGGTGTCAGAGTGTATTGCAATCTGCTTCTCACTTCCAAGAGCTTCAAGAGGGCGACAGAGTTCTCGAATCAAGGGAACCAGAAAAACTTATCTAGCGTGGGAGGCTTGCCTTGTCCAGAGGAGTGTAAGTGTGGTAACGTAAGTCTTAAGAGCATTCGATCAAAAACGTTTTGCGCACGGAAACCAACTCTTGGAGGCGATTTTTACTTTCCTAAAGCAAACAAGGATCCGTCGTTCACTACTCCGGCCACGTATTATGGTTTTCTGACAAAGTAAAGCAATAAACAGATCCGGGGCGCCGAATTGGCCTTTTATCAGGCACGTCACAAGTGCGCACCCGCCGGCATTGAGACACACTCCGCGGCTGTTTTCTTTTGTGACTGGTGCAGATCCCTCTTGTTTACGTGGTAGAGAGAGGTGGTGTGTATATGTGCCGGTGGGGGGGGGGGGGGGGGGGGGCGGGTCTCAAGGTTTGGGGCAACAACCGCCAATATTGCTAGTGTACGCAAACGCCGCCTCGGAAATAATGCCTCACTCGGACATTTGCTTGCTTATGGCCCTATTGGTGTCATTCTACGCGCACTTACTAGTTTTAGTAAATCGTGTTTTCCGGTCGCGCTATTTTTAGAGGGAGTTCGCGCTACCACTTCAATACATATTCTGAAACGTGTATTGAAGTGGTAGCGTAGCAAACCGGGTTTTTCAAAAAGGATTTATCAAAACTTTATATTTTATCTGGCTGCATAGTTTTAGCGTTCGCCGCAGCGTTTGGTTGTTTCCGCAGCCAAAATTGTTGTTTACAGTAAAAATCCGCCAGCCATCATTTCGCCGCCGCAGTCCTCGGTGTGTCGTCCCCGTAGTACGTCGTCGTCAACGCTGCTTGGTTTACTGTCACAAGCCGTCTTACCTAAAATAACGAGCGCGAGAGTTAGGTTCGTCACGAGCTTGAAAAAAGGGGGATGTTAAAAAAGGTCAATCAGGGACCTGGATTTGCTATATGGTTTTACTCCGTGGCGAAATTTCAATACGCACCCTGGTCCAGACGCCTGCCCAACCATACCAGAGACTTTGGAGGGAGTGACGTCGCTCCGCCGGCAGCAGACCACGACTTGCTGAATTATGCAGCAATACGGGTCGAAGGGAAAGGTAAACAAGGGGCAACGGCATCGCAAACTGCAGTTTGAAATAGAGGCCCGCCAGAAGCTGCCTCGGCCGCTTTTTAAGCCCTCAGCAACCCAGACAGAAACATCCCAGCATCAAATGTTTCAGTCAAAGCCTCTCAATACGTTTGCGGTTGTCTTTGAAGTCGCTTCAAATGCTGCAGTGCATCAGGCCCGTGTATCGAGGGGCCCTTTAAAGCAATTGACATAAGCGCAGTGAAATAAGCTGCCCGTAAAAAAGAATGGCGGCGGAGCACCCGCTCGTGGGACGTGTCTTGAGTGTGTAAACAATAACGGATGGTGGTACTCGTGAAAACGCCTTTATCAAGGGACTTAGTTCCGTTCCCTCTCTGTCGAAACACAAGAGTGAAGCAAGAATCACAACGCTCGGGTTACAGTTAAAAAGAAAGGGGAGCGGGGAAGTGAAGTGTTTTGTGATGGTGCCGTCATGAGCTTCCTTCGGTGCGCCTGTGCGCGTAATATCTGATATGAGCTGCGCTCCCTTAATTTACAATATTTTTTTCTTGTCACCGACAAGTTCATCTTTAACAGGAAGACCGCCTTCAAGGGTATCTTGTCACTGCAAAAGCAATTCTGTGAGGGTACAGAATAACATTAGGCTGATAATTATTTTAGTTTTTTGTCCTAATAGTATTATACTTGTAAAAACTACACATGCTTTCCTGTACTTTGTTTGGTGAGTTCTCCGCATATTTTATTTGACAGAGTTTCAACCGTTTCCTATACATACCCCAAAACACAGTTTTTTTCTTATCCAAAATAAACATTTATACATTACTTCGGAGCTTATCCGAAATATACAACAAGAAATAAGAAGCCTACATTTAAAGTAACAGCCATGAACAAAAAGAAAATAACGCTGTGATACCCGTTAATTTTACTGTTTTATTTTTTGTAGCTGTGATATCATACTTATATATCTTCAGGTGAACAAATGAGGTGATTGCACATTTCGTTCAAATATTTAAATACATTTGCAGGTTATGCGGGACTTACCTCTAACGTACATGCGCCAGTCACTTGGAAACTATAATTTAATTTGTGCTTATCAGCGTTTCTACAATGAGACCCGGAAGAGCGAAAGTAAAACTTACCAAAAATATGATTTATTTTTTTTCTACAAGAATGGTGGTATGTGAGTACTAAATTTATTTATAAATCAAAACATAAAAAAGTCTCGTTCGTATATCACAATAAGATTGGTGATTTAACTTGTTTACTTTGCAGAACTAGCCAACCTCGCTATGTAAGGAATGTGACTGAGAACAAAGTTCGTATGAGCAACCGTCCAGGTAAGCTAAGATAACTTTTTTCAATCCAAGTTTTCTAAATTCAGGAAATCAGACATATAACAAGTCGCATTCGAGGTATTTTTCTTGCCATATGAATTCTTCTGATGAGTTCCCTTCGCTCGGCCTATTAAAAACGTTTTTAGCCGATTGCATAGATTTTTGTCATTTCGATGCAAAATTAGCGCAAATCTCAGTTTTTTTTAAGTGGTTTTCCAATTTGGAATTCAATCTTTGTCAATGCGTTAGCATTAGTGCCTTGCCACATGCACTGACGTTGGACCGGTTTGGACTAGAGCCCATGAAATCTCCGCTTCAGAGTGACTACACTTCAGCCATCTTGGTGCTTAAAATCATGATTGCCAGTTATCTGAAACTTTAGCTAAAACCGAATGAAACGCTTTTCCGTTATCCAGAATTGTCAAAACAGTTCGTGCCAGAGCTTAACAGTATCAGCTGAGCTTTCTAACACCATACCTAAAGTTGACGAAGTCGCATTTTTTAAATTGTGGCGAGAGACAGTTGCGTCAGCTCTACACTAAGCACCAAGATGGCGGCGCACACCAGCACATCGGGGACCAGGTAGCCAACACTCTTAGCGTAGCTCATTTAGTGCCTCTTGTTTGGACTAGCCAAAGTTTGTAATGTCGCCACGGGAGCGCACCACACCCGCATTAGCTGTGGAAACTGGCTCGGAAACCACTCGCAAGCGCCAATGGCGGGTGTAGTGCTTGTGTGTTTTAGACGCCCTCGAGAGCTCCTGCAGCCAGCTTTAGAGAGCTGTCGACGCTCATGGGCCGCGGTTCCATTCTTCGACTCAACGCATGTCTGTCAGCCCAACCGACGTATACAATGCCGCTCATTGCGATGGGGAATTTTAACGTTAACTTTAGAGGCGGACAGAACCAGTGGCTGCTAGAGCACACGCGGTCTTGAACTAACGCTGTTCACAGAAAGAAGAGACTGACGCTGTGCACGGACACTAGGGAATTTTCAAACGCCGCGTTTCCCCCTCCGGTAAGCCCTCCGTAGCGAAGAAGCCGCTGCTGCACCTGCACGCCGATTGCCTTGACTGTAGAGTCTCGGGTATCGTAGTGGGGTGCGGAGAGCTTTGCGAGAGGGCGAAAACGATCTACGAAAACTCCCTTTTAACGAAGCCACGTAGCGGAACGGCACCACGATAGATTTGTTCTGCAGTCACCATTTAAAATGCATTCAAGCAGCGGAATATGTGGCTTACTTCATGTTGCACATGCCGCTAGTATTCATGATGTATACGCCACAGGATTGAACGCACGTTCGCGGTGAATAAGTACGATCAACGAAAAGGCGTTGTCATTTTACACTCATCGTACCCGCGAAGACCTTCATGCACACGCTTTTTGAACTGATCTGCTTGCGCCAGAAAGAAGATGGGGTGTGGGAAACGTTCACCCGCGGGAAAAGGCTAAATGGTTGCATTCAACATGCTTTGCTATATACACCGGTTCACAAAATTTTGGCGCAATTCTTCGAGAATCAGCGTAGCGTTGTTGCTGGTCGCCCTTCCTGCTAAATCTACTTCGCCGAGTTTTGATGCGTTTTTGTAACGTTGGGCCGATGGGTTTTGGAAAGAAGTAGGTTCTACTAATTACGTGTTTGTCCTATAAATATGGCAGTCGGCTACGTGCCGGCTTCCCCCTTACCTTGCCGGGTTCATAGCTGTGTTACCTATACTATATCGAAACCACTATGCACTCAGATTTCTGACTAACCTCGAAAATATTAGTGTTTCGAAATAAACACTCCGAGACAGCAGGTATGGATTCAGATGCAGCAGCAACTACTTCAGCAAAGTCATAACATATTTCTTGCTACACAAGCTGTTTGCAGTAATCTTGCATTGCTAAAATACTTCACCTTGGCCGAGTTTTTGCTTATGACAATTTTTCATATACATTTGAACAGAAACATGGTTTGAAATCAATTCCGAACTCCAAATATTGTATTCCGACATGAACTCGTGTATGATAACATGGAACCCGGACCGACACTTTCCTGAAGGTGGGTGCCAAAAAATAACTTTAGCACAAGTGTATGTTGCCGGTTCAAAACATTTACATCAAATAAGTTTCTTTTTAGTTTACACTAAATTGCATCGCGCAACTGAATAGCTCGCACAAAAAGTTGATCTGCGCGGAAGGTGTGAAATAACTTAAACAAAAAGCACATTCCTCTTTATCGCTTAAATTTAGCGGCAATGTTAGGGGAGATGATGTATAATTATATCACTGTGGAATTACGTCCACCCCTCCAACTCGAAGCATACACGCAGTCACGGCTTTTATTCTGCTTGCGAATTCCTGTAACCTTGCAAAACAATTAGTTTCTTCTGACATAACAAAACATAACGATGCCCACCCTTGCACATTTCGATATGAATAAGCGTCATACCCGCGTGTGGTCATGTATGACTACTCAGTGGTGCACGTTTGAAGGTTCCAGTATAGCGGTTGTACTGCACTGACTAATTTTCTCAGCTACAGCTGAGATACTAGACGACCTTTAGGTCTAATTGGCCGTTGTATAAACATACAGGTAAAACAATTACGAAAGTGCTAGGACCCTAACGGTGTAACGCAGCATCCTTAGATTGCTGGTAAACACCCTAAATAACGCGAAGACAACCTTAGCATCATCGAATGGATGTTCTTTTAGGAGCAACAGACTTGCAAGCATCGTACATCACTTGTAGTTTTGGCATGCACAAAAAAGGATATAGAGACAACATGAACCGCGCGCGAGAGAGAAATCATGAATCTTGTGACTGGCTCCATCGCCTTTTGTACTAACTATACAAAAATACTCGTTCTCAGAGTACTACCATTATGATTACAAAGATTACACATGTGTTTCTTTGTTCCCCTTAGTGATTAGTATAGTGGATATTATATATACATTGACGAAATGTATGTTCAAGTAATAAGCATTAGTTAGCAAATGAAAAAAAAAAACGCAAAATCTTCTAGTCACACCCGGTTAAAACGGGTGAATTTTCATCAGTTTTTGCCCGGAACCAGCGTAATATATGAGTGTATGTTGGAAGTTCTACTGCCAGCAACACTCGTTTTCAGATGTTGCTAAACGCTTTATCGGCAGCCAATCGTTTGGCAGACGACCCGCTTTGCTGGATATTTTGCCGGCAGCCGCTGTCGTTTGCTGGACTTCCCTGAAAGCCGACGCGAGGGGAACGGCTTAAGCCAAGACGCGCCGGGACTGAGTTTGTAATGGCGGCGGACAACGCAGCGGCATTCTCGTGAGTGTTTTAGCTCAGGGCGACGTTGCAATCTTGCAAGAAGCGCGCACAGAAAACTGCTTTGCAGATCCAGGAAGGTTGGCAGCGATTACCGGAAAGGTGCTGTTTGCGGCAGGCAAAAGTGTCTGGGCCAGTGCAAGTACCTGACCGCTCGGGCGGAGCGTTCTCGTTGTTGGGACGCCATGGGACTGAATGTGTAATGGAGGCAGCCAACGCAGCCGCATTCTTGTCGGTGTTTTAACTCAGAAAAACGTTTGTCACAAATTCTGACCACGGCCAGACTCTCCCACCTACTTTTTTTATATACTTTTTCTCCTCGCCGGTGCTGCTCCGCCGATTTTCGTTCTGCGGGGGTCTCCCCGTGTCACGACCTCACACGGGAAGACAAATCCAGACTTTTTTCTTCATCCGGGCACCCCGGGGAAGGGAGTCATCTAGGTTGCCGGCGAGGCGGGGAATGCGACGGGGGGAAGAGGGTCAGTTTTCCGGAGGGCGGAGGACAGAATTATTGGGTCGGGATGTGGACATGCCGTTCGTGGCTCAGGGGTGATCCGCGGAAAGCGGCGGCCAAGTGACGCCATGCTTGAGGCCTGCTCATCGTCCCAGCCGTCGTCTTCGTGCTTGACTAATACCGCCGAGAGGCGAACGATGTCCCTTCGACTTCAATTCAAGTGAGGCTTGTCCTTCGAACTTTTCGGACTTTACGTTTTATTTATACGTTGTCCCGTCCGTTCTTTTTTTTTTTGTCGCGTTGTCGAATGTTCTGTTTAGAACCTTGGTAATGTTGAAGCGCGCCGTTGGTTCGAATTTGCTAAATATTGTTTAACTCTCGGTTCCAACTGTGGCTTTGCTGCGGTGCAATCGTTGCGTATGCGCGAATTTCCGATATATTCGTTTTTAAAATAAATATTAATTCTTTTTGTATCAGTACATCCGGAAAGGTCTATTCGCCTCCTTGAGTGATGGTGGTACAGCCAAATACTTTACAAGGGGGAATGCATTCCACTCCTCTCAAATACAATAGCTTCGGCGCGGACAGGTTTTCTGGGTTTGGCGAGAGCCATCTATCGTCGTGGAGGTCTCGGCTACCGGGCGGTAAATATATTTCGTTTCACCTTATGTGCGAGCGAAGGCAAAGCTGGGAGCGCGAGCACGAAAGCTCCGCGCGTTCAGGCTTTGCTCGAGCGCGCGAGCTGGGCAGAAACGCAAAAAGCGCTGCTCTCGCGCTTTTAGCTTTGCCTTCGCTCGCAGATAAGGTGAACCGAAGTATAGCTCAGTGCTGCGCCAAATACTTTGCTGCGCTGTGCCGCCGTAATCTTCCCAAGGGTTGCACGTTGCACGTGCCTCGTGCATCGACGCACCTCGCGGAGACGACACCGCCGCGGCCGCCGCGAACATCCACGTGCACATGCGCGTGGACTGACGCGGACCTCCACACCGTCAGCGGCGCTGTAGACGTTCTGTCTAATGCAAATGAGCAGAGTGGAATGTATTCCCCCTAATAAAGTATTTGGTACAGCTAACGGATAATCGCCCTCCCTATACTCTGTTCATCCTCAAGCTGAGGCTACAGCCGAAACTATAAGCTCGAGCTATCACGCGCTACTGTCTTTGAGACATGCCTTTTGTAGCGCGAGCGCTCGATCTGCGGAATAACATTTCAAAGCGGCAAACTTGTGCCCTCTCCCTTGTTGCATTTGCTGCAGTGTCAGCTTAAAGGCTTGTTTACACAACCCCGTTTTCTTACGTTACGTCACATCGCGACTACTTACAGAAAAAGCGCAGGGATATTTGTGATTCATATTAAGTGTGGCTACGATTTCAAGGAGATAGCCCGGTACGCGACATTCGAGACACGAATGTTCTGGTGACTTTTATTTAACCTAAGGAGAGGGGGCAGTATGAGCCAGCCTTAAGGGTGAACGAAGTAGAGCTCCTGGATAATAGGCTTTCGACTGAAGGTGCGGGCTTACGCCTTCCTCACGGCCTCGAAGACACAACAAAAAAAGTGAAAGCCGTTTACAACTCTCTGTAACGCCGAATGAGAGCGCAGCTCTTGAGGAGGAGGAGGGGAGGGTACTGGGGGGTCAACTGACCGGAAGGGGGGGGGGGGGGGTCACGTGACCTGGGGGTCACGTGACGATGACAATGCCGATGATGTCATCAGTGACGTCACTGATGACGTCATCAGTGACGATGACGATGCGGATACCGATGATGTCATTAGTGACGTCACTGATGGCGTCACCAGTGATGATGACGATGACGATGCGGATGTCGGTGACGTCATCAGTGATGATGAAGATGACGATGCGGATGCCGGTGACGACATCAGTGATGACGATGCGGATGTCGGTGACGTCATCAGTGATGATGACGATGACGATGCGGATGCCGGTGACGTCATCAGTGACGATGACGTCATCGGGGGGTCACGTGACCTCAGGGGAGTCACGTGACCTCGGGGGTGTCACGTGACCTCGGGGGAAATCACGTGATCTCCTGGGGGCACGTGACCTCGAGGGGTCATGTGACCTTGTAGGGTCACGTGACCTTGGAGGGTCACGGGTCCTTGGGAGGGGTCACGTGACCTTCGGGTGACCTTGGTTACGGCAACGGCGGCGCCGACGGCGACGGCGACGCCGCTGAAGCCGGAAACGGGCGCCTAATTTAGTAATGCTACTAAAAAGTAACATTACTATTTTTATACTAGTAACATTTAGTAACATTATTAGTAATGTTACTAAAAAGTAAAATTACTAATTTAGTAATGTAATGTAAGGCGATTCGTTGGCATTATTTTAGGTGTGAATCTTTGGGTCAAAGTGATGAAGAAATATAAAGTCTTAGTTTATAGTCAGCGGTGTGTATGTCTCTGTTTCTCCCTGTCTGTGTTTTGTCCCCGTCGTTCTAGCTGACCATTTACCTCAAAAATGTAACGGCACTGAATTCAAGGTTTGAAAATGAACATGTAAATGTAAGGAGTTGATAATAACACGGAAGTACTGAATTCAAATCGTGGCGTGCAGTATTCATTAACCTTATCCGGAACCCGTTAACTTAATCCTATCCCATGAGAGTGTTGTTCGGGCGGCATCCGAAGAACTACAGCATGACACAACGCTCAATATATAAAACAGTGCGAGCTGGAAAGCAATTTGATCAAGGTCAAAGTCGCTGCGGGACCGGAGAATACACAGAATGTTTGCCTGCGAGCTGAACGTGCTGTGAAAAGGTGCTACTCATTTCGCGTCATTCAGTAGAAGTGTCAAATGCTTACTGATAAAATAATTCAATCTCTCTGTGTTTTTACAATAACGCATGCATCTTCGTACAAAGTGGTGGCGATAAGCATAACTCGGTTCGCCGGAAAATTGATACTGTGTCCACGGTTCAGCATGCTGCCTCCCCTGCTCGGGCTGTAGCTTGAGTGCTAAGTCATCAAGCTGTTAATCGGCAGTCAAGATAGAGAACCCACTAAATATAAACCGTTTGCATATTCCGGATACGCTTCGTGGCCACTGTACATTGTGATTTTATGGGACGGTGTGTACAGAGACAACGCGCCTTGTCGTTATGAATTCCCGCATGAAAAAAAAATTTTCGTCGTCTTGCTCAGAAGCATGCAGATAACATTCTTGACACAAACGTGATTAATCTGTCGTTTATGAGCCTTCATATACTTATTTTTGTTATAATTATATATGTTTTGTGATCAATATATTATAACTTTAATAGTTAACCCAAATTTTGAAGATATATCTGATGAAAACAGCTCACACGACGAAGACGAAGTGACAAATGAAACACGAAAGGAGGATGCTGTAGTCGCTACTAAAGTTTTATAAACCAACAAATAAAACAAACGTTTTTCACACACAAGTTAACGAGACGCAAATAAATTCTAAATATCTCCAATAAAGCAAGTTTTGTGCATTGTTTTAAAAGTGGTAATTCTACATACAGTAATCGGGGGGGAGGGGCAGATGGACCTCAAAAGCTTCTGCATTTTACAAATGCTCGAGTGGTTTGCTCTTACTTTGTGTGCTCTTGAAATCTGAGTGTTGGCAGCAAAAATGAGTTTGATAGTATCTTTAGTCAGCTGATTATTGAAACAAGCATGAGGCGAAAACAGTTAGTCCATAACATTTCAATTTACTTTTTTATCTTACTTTTTTATAGCTTGTAACCTGATGGTGAAAAAAGAAAGCTTTTTTAGCCCTCCAGAAATATGTCTCAGAAAATTCCAACAGCACTGCAATTCAACAGGGTTCAACTATACCATCGACAATAATTGCCCTGAACCAAAAAGAAAATATTAAAATTGTTATGAAAATTCAGCAAACTTTAATATGTAAGTCGTACAATTTTCTTTTTATTGAAACCACTTTGTTTTTCTCTTGCTTGACACATCTAAAGTCCACCAATTTCCGGAATGATCCAAGCAGCTTGCGGAGAAATAAAAAGGTTGGCCCAAGTTTGACATTCTTGGGTGCTTAACTTAGGACTGATACGGTTTGGCTCTAAGACAAAACCTTGTTGTTTGCACCAGAGCACTTTTCCTTGTTTTTTTTTGTTCGCTACACAAATGCCAAAGTGCTAGACATAAGCAGGAAATACTAGATATCAGTCAAACAACCCCAAGTGTAGCCTAGTCCGCCACTTGTTTGGCAATTTCGACCCAAAAAGTTGCCAGGTGAAAACTGAAGTACCAGAAATAAAACAGAATATTGGCTTTTCCTCGGGGAACTGAAGCCCAAAGGAGCCAGGTGACAGCTGAACAAGCTGACGGTGAAGGCCAACTCTGGCGTTATTTATCAACTTAAGGCCAAATCAGCCGCACTTGCAAAGATATTATCATCTAAGCTATAGCCTTGTTCTTTTGCGCTTTTAAGGCTCCAAAATGCCAGAAAAGACCTAACTATTTGTCCAAAGAATTGTGCTACCTAGTATGCGCTTGTACTTTATCGCGCTAGAAAGTATACGTAGGCGTTGTCGTCACATCTTATTTGAGCTTTCACTTTTGTGATAAACAAATGCTAATCGGCGTTTTCAGATAAGATCGAACAACCATGTCCGGCGACCAATTTTATTTTTGATAAAATGAAAATATTTTGCTGGCTCCCGTTACCAAAAAAATAAAACCAATGCTTTCATAGTGAAAAATACACCAGGCCGAGGGTTGGTGTGACTTGATGTGACACCAGACATTTTCACAGATGTGATTTGGGACATTTTCACACCAGCAATCTGGTGTTCTGGTGTGCCATCAGAAATCTTGTGTGCTGATGTGAAAACAGCAATCTGGTGGTGTGGTGTGACATCAGGTTTTGTTATGGTTTGATACTAGAGCACCTCTTTACTGGGTGTTGCTTTATTCACAAAAAGTGTACTATAAGTTTGACAAAAATGCTGATGTCATAATTACTTTATTCATAAAAGCACGACAGTAAAGCTTCAGAAGCTTTTCTGTTGTAGGGAGTTAGCCGTGATCAAATGGAGCTTGTCCGGAGCCACTGCCCTGCGTCGAAGAGCCGGACGCCCCGTCGTTCCGCGATTCTTGGCCTTTCATCTTGTGGTTGACTCGTGTCTTAGTTCCGCTGATCCGTTCCGCGTACGCCTCGGCGCCAGTCACCTTCTCCTCCAAGGTATCATATTCGACAGGTGGCTTGATTTCCCTGCCCAGCTCTTTCAGGGAAGCCTCCTAAAATAGAAGAATATCAAATCTTTCTTCGAGTTCACCGATGTCGGTTGGATCCGTGGCCAGCAGGACGCCAATCTCGTTGATGATTTTGTTGTAGCGGCTCGCAGGGTAGTCTTTTTTCGCTTGAGGCGGTCGACGCCCTCCTGACTCGTAGTAGGAATTATCTGGCCATTATTTCCCGGTCTTTGTCACCAAAAACTGTAATAATTACTAGCTTTCTTTGTTATTTGGCTACCAGACCATGTCTAACTATCGTTATCTCGCCGGAAGTCAGGAAAGCGCAACACACATCGTTTCGGCTCCGGCTCAAAGAGAATACTGCCTTATTTCCTCAAACTTCAAAAAGCTCTAGAGAAAGGGAAAGAGAAACCCCCAAAGAGGCGAGCGTCCCAAGTGGAAAGTGCTGGGGATGAGGGGAACACTTCTTGAGCACTAAGAAACCCGCCGCGGGGCCTCCAGCGACCACCAAGACGGGAGAAAGCGAGGCACTACGTCCGGGGAAGGGTTGTCCCAAAAACTAATCAAAAATACGATCGCGGGCGGGGGGAAAAGTCAACAAAAATACAACGACGGTGTCACATCAAACTGCGTGGTGTGCACACCAGGCTCCCTGTTGGGCATATGAGCCCGTGTGGTTTGACACCAGACTCTCTTGGTGTGCCCACCAGGGCACACCGTGAGAGTCTGGTGTGCTCGAAAACCAGCATTGCGGATGGGCACACCAGAAATTCTGGTGTCAGACCAGATTGCTCTGATATCACACCAGGATTGCCTGCAGTATTTTTTATTAGGGATTGTTTCCAAAAAGTGTCTTTGCGAAAACAAATTTAAGCACTCTCTGATTCAGGTACGCATTTTGCGTAACGCGCGATGCTGGCATTTCGGATGGCTTCCCCCAAAATACTGTTCTGGCTAAGGGTCTAAAAATATTTACTGATAAATTAGGCATAGAAATGATTGACAAGATGTAATAATTACATAGTATTATGGTCATTGTTTTGAGGAACACAATCGCAATTTCGGCACATTGCGCAAGAAAAGCTCTGAATTAAACACTTATTCCCTCGTAGCTATAAAAGCTATAGTCTTCCAAATTTGCCAGTGTGTTGCCCTATATAGTAAATGTTTTGCGTGAAATATTGTTGTCTTGGTTAGCGGGAGAAAATTACGAGAATCGCTCGCACAGGTGCATTTGACTAAATGTGCATTATCTTGAGAATTATTAAAAAAAGTGAAAGCCGCTTACAACTCCCTGTAACGCCGAATTAGAGCGCAGCTCTTGAGGAGGAGGAGGGAAGGGCACTGGGGGGGGGGGGGGTTAGACTAACCAGGGGGGGGGGGATCACTTGACCTTGGGGGGTCACGTGACCTTGGGGGTCACGTGACCCCAATGCCGATGATGTCATCACTGACGTCACTGATGATGTCATCAGTGACGATGACGATGCGGCTACCGATGACGTCATTAGTGACGTCACTGATGACTTCACCAGTGATGATGACGATTACGATGCGAACGTCGGTGACGTCATCAGTGACGTCGCTGACGACGTCATCAGTGATGATGACGATGACGATGCGGATGCCGGTGACGACATCAGTGACGTCACTGATGACGTCATCAGTGATGATGACGATGACGATGCGGATGTTGGTAACGTCACCGGCATCCACATCGTCATCGTCATCATCACTCATGACGTCACCGGCATCCACATCGTCATCGTCATCACTGATGACGTCACCGGCATCCACATCGTCATCGTCATCATCACTGATGACGTCACCGGCATCCGCATCGTCATCGTCATCATCACTGATGACGTCATCATCACTGATGACGTCACCGGCATCCACATCGTCATCGTCATTATCACTGATGACGTCACCGGCATCCACATCGTCATCGTCACTGATGACGTTACCGGCATCCACATCGTCATCGTCATCATCACTGATGACGTCACCGGCATCCGCATCGTCATCGTCATCATCACTGATGATGACGTCATCAGTGATGATGACGATGACTATGTGGATGCCGGTGACGTCATCAGTGTCGATGACGTCATCGGGGGGTCCCGCGACATCGGCGGGGGTCACGTGACCTCGGGGGGTCACGTGACCTCGAGGAGGGGGTCACGTGACCTCAGGGGAGTCACGTGACCTCAGGAGAGTCACGTGACTTCGGGGGTCACGTGACCTCGGGGGGTCACGTGCCCCCCACGAAGTCACGTGACCCCGGTGGGGGGCTCGCGCGGTGCATTATGGGACATTTCCCATGATGCACTGCGCGGTTACGCCGACGCCAACGGCGACGGCGACGCCGACGCCGCTCAAGCCGGAAACGGGCCCCTAAGAGCTGCGCTCTAAAACGCAGTCTTTAACATTTTACGCACTACGAAGTAAACGTTTATTAAACATTAAACGTTAAACGTTCAACGTTTAAACGTTGAATATTAGAAGAAGAGGAGAGCCCGGCTACAGCGCGGGCTCGCGAGCCGGCGCACCGGCGATCGAGTTGTTCTTGTAGATAAAATGGACGCAAACAGCACGGAGCGGTTCTAGTCCTTTCTTTAACATCTGGTGCCGAAACCCGGGAAGGCTTTGAAAGACCGGTTCGGCCTCACCGCGAACACCGACGTTCATGGACCGCATGAAGAGGACACGCGCCGTCGTCCGTTCAGCTGTTACCCGTACCCTGAACATGCTCACCGATCTACTACGAGGCCCTGATCCCGACTCCACCGATCTGCAAGTACACCTCGATTTTCTCCTCCAAAGAGAAGCGCAGCTGATAGACCTGGACAAGCAGACCAGCGATCTGGTGGACGACGACGGCCTGGAGAACAAGGTTGCCGGCACGCTAGAGTACAACATGAACATCAGTCACACCGTCACCCGAGTTCGTTGTGCTCTAGCTCGAAACCATATCGCCAGCGATCCATCCCAAGTCACGGACAACGCTACCGTCATCGGCGACCAGGGTCAAGTTTCTGCCGGAGCAGGAGGCCCCTCTCACACACCCGTTCAACGAACACCGCGTACCGAAGCTGCAAATACCTCCTTTTTCGGGGAACCTCCGGGACTGGCAAGGGTTTTGGGATCATTTTCGAGCGACGATTCACGACAACGTCGACCTTCCACGCATAGAAAAATTCAAATATTTACGGACTTATCTGACTGGGCCAGCGAAACAAGCAATTGAATGGGTGAGGCTATCGGACGAAGGGTACGAGCTCGCTATCAAAAGCCTTTTTGAAAGATTTGGACGGAACAGCATTCTGGTAGACGAGCATATCGACCAACTGCTAGCGTTGGCACCCGTCCACAGCTCCAACAACATCGCGCAGCTGCGACATCTGTATGACTCTGTACAGTTCCGCACAAGCTGTCTTGAAGGCTTAGGCGTCCCATCTACTCAGTACGCACTCGTCCTCAAGCGCGTTCTTATGAGATCGCTCCCCAATGACCTCGCTATTCTCTTTAGACTGAACCTGAAGGAAAGGGAGTCACCGAACGACTCGGGCAATTACCAGACCGGTATCAGCATCCCAGATACAACCGAAGTTGCCACGATTGTGAAGTTTCTTCGAATACAAATAGAAAGTCGCGAGGAGAGTCAAGGAGGGAGTCAATGGTCTTCGTCTGTGCCACCACAAGAAGACCGAAGGGGGACACGACCTTCAATCGCCCATCCCAGCTCTCCATCGGCTCTCGGCCTGCCGACTGCGTCGATAACGCCAGGGCCTGGGTCATGCTTACTTTGTAGCAACGTGGGACACCAACTCAAGGACTGCGATTCTAATATATCGCCAGATATGAAACGGAACCGACTGAGGGCTGCAAGGTGTTGCTTCAAATGCGGCAAGATTAACCACGTAGCCCGTAATTGGCGTACATCGACACGACTGGTTTGCGGTACTTGCAACGGACGTCATATAACTATCCTCTGCGACATATGGCGCTTCCCTCAAGACGAGTCCAGACCAAACCTTGCCGCGCTCAGCGAATCACGTAGAGACGAGAACAGAGGAGACTCCGATAACCACGTGACCAGCGCTCCCACTAGCATCACGGGAGCCTTATCGGTTTTGCTCCAAACCGCGAAGGCATGGGCTACGGGCACCACTGACAGCACCCTGGTAAGAGTTCTCTTGGACACCGGAAGCCAACGGACATTCATAAAGCGAGACACCGCCGAAAGGCTTCAATGCGAAGTCCTCGGTACCGAAGAGCTCACAGTCTACACATTCGGAAACACTAGACAACCGACAAATTATCGTTGCCGCCGTGTGAGCTTGACGCTACAGAGTCAGTACAGTACGAGCAAGGTTACCATGGAGGCGCTCGAAGTACCCGACCTCTGTACCGTACGAACACCTCGCCTCGACAATGATATCTTGAATCAGCTACATTCCGAAGGGCTGATTGTGGCTGACGTCGCTCCCCCGAGTTTACAGGCCGACACAGAGATAAGCGTACTTGTCGGCTCCGACCTCTAATGGAAGGTAGTAACTGGACAAATCCGTCGTCTAACCGAACAACTGACAGCAGTCCATACCCTTTTTGGGTGGATGGTACATGGTCGCTACAATTGCTCAACTGATTGCCGGAGTAACACAACAGCCCTTTCATTAATCAGCTACGAAATAGCGAACACCGGACCGTTTCTTGATCCATCCGAGATGTGGCGACTGGGTGCAATCGGAATCTCTGACCTTCCCTCCACTGACCCGGCAACTCACCCAGCGTTGCTTCAATTCGGAGAACAGATCATTAAAAAGGGGGACCGCTATGAAGTACCTCTAATGTTCAAGCACCCAGAACTTGGTATCAGTGACAACAATCGCCTGACAGCTGTCACTCGATTACATGCTCAACTTCGGCGATTTCAGCACAATCCAGAACTTCTGATACAGTACGACGACGCTATCCGACAGTATTTTCGCGAAGGGCACGCTGAGCGAATTCCAGCCTCTTCCACTCCTTCTGAAAGTGTATACTACTTACCCCATCACGCCGTGGTGCGCAAGGGGCCAGTCACAACTAAGCTTCGCGTAGTCTTTGACGCTTCGTCCCACGCTCCAAACATGCCGTCATTGAATAATGTTCTGGACAAGGGCCCCAAACTGGACACGGACCTGGTACAACTCCTCCTCACGTTCCGCAGCAGTCCAGTCATCCTGACCGCTGACATTCACAAGGCCTTTCTTCAAATCGGTATCCGAGCACAAGACCGTGACGCCCTTAGATTTCTTTGGATCGAACACTTGCCACCAGAAGATGGGCTTCCACCTCCCATTGTCGAATGGCGGATGACTCGTGTTCCATTTGAAGCGTCATCGAGTCCGTTCCTTCTGGCAGCAACGCTCCGTTATCACCTTGAATCAATGAAGAATCACTACCCCTCAGTCGTGTACGAGCTACAGAACTCATTCTACGTCGACGACCTCGTTGTGGGTGCTGCGTCAGAAACGGAGGCCCTTCACATTTACCGCGATGCCACGTCCATCCTGGCGAAGGCTGGGATGAAACTCTGTAAGTGGTCATCGAATTCTTCTCGCCTCCAGAGTTTGTTCCTGCAGGATGGTGTTTCGTACGACAATGCGACAACGGAAACAGACACGATAAAGGTGCTAGGTCTGGAATGGGACTGCACAGCTGACGAGGTCCTTATCAGCACAAATAGAGCCTCCTTCCCACCGCACCGAGCGACAAAACGCACACTCCTTCAGGCATTTTCACGAATTTTCGATCCCCTAGGATACCTCGCGCCATTCGTGATCCGTGCACGACTTCTGTTTCAAACACTTTGGATTACCAACCACGCATGGGACAAGGTCCTTACCCCCAAGAAACAAGGGGAATGGGAATCTTGGTATTCCGAGCTCCCGTCGCTCTCCTGTCTGCGTCTACCACCAAACGCTCTACCCTTAACAATCGAGAGAGATACGCCGGTGGAGATGCACATTTTTGTCGATGCTAGCCCCCGCGCTTACGGTGCAGCAATCTATCTGCGAACACCCGTCGAGCAGGGCTCGTTCACGACAAACATCCTAATCAGCCGCTCCCGCATCGCGCCCATTAAACCAGTGACGCTACCCCGCTTGGAATTGCTAGCTTGCTTGTTCGGAGCTCGCCTCTTGGACTACGTAAACAAGACAACAAGAATTGCCCACCTTCAAGTCCAATTTTGGACGGACTCCGAGATTGCTTTATGCTGGATCGGCGGTGACGCAGCAAGATGGCAACAGTTCGTCCGCAACCGCGTGACCGAAATCCAGCGTCTCACCGAAGGATTCCCTTGGTCCCACTGCCCGAGTCACGATAACCCCGCAGATCTACTCACACGAGGGGTATCAGCTACCTTTCTACTCAAAAGTCAGAAATGGTGGAATGGACCCCTCTGGTTAACCCAGTCGTCGACAGATTGGCCCGTCGAAGAAACCCGTTTATAATATGTACTAACAAAACATGCAAACACGTGATGCAGTATGTGTGTGACTCTGAAGTTATAACGCGAGAAATCTGGCCGAATTGACAGTAATGGTACGTTTACACCTGAGAAGAAATCCGCTGCCGCGGGAGCGGATCCGCTCCCGGCGGCGGCGGCGACGAGCGGGTTGCGTTTACATCTATTTCCTTCGAGCGGCGGCGGTGGCGCCGGCTGCGGCAGCTGTTCTCGCGACATCCCGTCACATATGACGAGGAGGTGCGAGAGTTCCAACCTCGACTGTCTCCCGGCCAATCCCGGGTGGTGCAGCACCCGGAAGAACGCGTACTCATGACGTACGCAACGTCGCGCTGCGCAAGAATGTCACATCCGGTCAGCGAAACGCCTCATTCGGCGACAGAAATAGATCCCGGACCTAAACGGCTCGCCACCGCGTTTTCCGCCCAGCATTTCGCCCCAGCGGCAAAAGCTCGGCGGATTCGCTGGCGGATCCGCAAGTGTAAACGTACCATAAGGCGGTTGCCATGAATGGGGTGTGCACATTCCAATTCTTGGCGACTCCGAATTTCTTCCAAAACGTAAAAATGCTACGGGGAAAGACAAACTAAAAGCTCAAGGGTGGACGGTAGTTCTGAAGGAAAAATTCCCAATACATTTTCGCACAACCGACTCAAAATTGCGGATGGGGCGGAACGATCGAGAGGCGCCACCCTGTCACACGCGTCGCGGTGCCTGTTTCAACAGCCGGCGTGCAACGTATCCGTGTACGCGGCGTAAAGGAAGCAACCGGAGTGACTTTGCAAACAGATCGCCTTGACGGTTACGTTATATAGGAGGTAGGGCGCGACAAAACCTGCACCGCGTGGGGCCGCCAATTGATCCGCCGCCGCGGAGTGCCGCACAACGCGAATAAATTAAAGATACTGCACAAATTAAAAAAAGAAGATTTTGATTGACTAAGGTTGTTTCTATTGGGCGTTTTCAGATAGGATCGAACGACCGTGTCCAATGGCCATTTTTATTTTTACCAAAATATATGTTTTACTTGTTGTGGAACCAAAAAAAAAAAAAACATATTTGGACTTTTTTGCGCCGAATAAAATTTATCTTTAGGAACAAAAATCACAAAGTCACCGCCGGCGTACGCGCACGTTCTTGGGACTTGCGTGAAACCGTCCGTTTGGATATTTATAAAAGGAAAACTGTTGTTGCCCTAGGTTTAATATTTTTTTGCAGACACTGTACATAAAATAAAAGGAACTAAAAGAGTATTATCTATTGCCAAGTAGTTCAGAGCTTTATGGATCCGGGTCTTAAAAGACAGAAAACTTAACTTTCTAACATAATTTAAACGTGTTCGTTCAATATTGTGATAAATTGTTAATGTAGGTGAACACGACAACCCTTCTAATAAAATACATTAAAGTGTAGATAGGTTACTGATTTTGCACTAATTGAAATATCAGTTTAAAATGAAGGACATCTTTATTTTTTTATAGTTCTCCCAGATCAAGGCTTATAATCTGTCCTATCAAGTCCTTTAAAAACTTTTGCAATCTGTTTGAATTTTTGAATGTAGAGAGCGCTAAACATACAGAATTGCCGTAACGGAACTACAAAAAGATAGGACGGTGCCCATTTCAAACAAGGGTAAGAAAGCGTCGAAAAATGTAGGAAGTCTGCGAACAGAACTCACTTTGACAGGCGTTTTTGAAAAACACGAATGACGAATTCATACAAAATGATTACAGATGATAAATACAGCACAAGTCAACAATTTAAATACAGATTTATCGATTTATCGGTTCAGTGAATTTTGGAGCCTATCCTTCGCAGCGAGGCCGGGCTGCTGACGACCAGCTTTAAATAGTCATAAGAAACAACAGATGTTCGAAGGGGTGCAATTGAAACGAGTTTAATGAATCAAGATCCTGTGCGCACATGCGGCGCTTGTCTCGTGCGTTCTTTCTCTTGGACTCTGATCTGAGTTGGTCACGGCGCTCTCCTGGCACTTTTAAGAAAAAAAAATTTTTTTTTTCCCGTTTTGCCTATAGCGATCACTGATCCTTTCTTCTCGGTGGCATTGCAAGCTCGCCACCTTGATTTGCTTTTCGCAGCCATAGGAAACTTTACTTTCAAAAATATATATTTTCTGCGTCTACCGTTCTTGCTAAAAACAGCTGTAGTTCCGAAGTGCAGCACCGCGTATACTGCCACAAGGGACAGGACTGAATTCCACGCAGAACGGAAACAAAGTCCCACTCCTTTGCTTTCATGCCCCTGAAGGCTTTGCCATCAGCTTTCGGAAGCTGGATTATTTTCAAGTTCGGCAGCTTAGTCGTTCATACGGCAACCATCTCTGCCGCCGACTTGATCCTCAACGTGGTGGGTCGTCTGAGCTTATAGAACGTTGCCTGGCGCTCGTTAAGACCCCCGATTCCGTCGCAAGCACTCTTGCCATGCCCAGATGAGCAAAAAAATCAATTTCGCTGAAGTGTACGTGTTGCCCTGGAGCTAGTGTAGATGGTATTCGTTCTTAAAATGTCTTGCTGCACTATCCCTGACGTAGGTCAAATGAGCATACAATCTTGTCCTTCGGCCGTTCGTGCACCTTGGTAACAGCGTAGCATGCGTCGGCGGAGTCGTGGCACATGTAGTCGCTTGTGACGGCACAACTGCGGGTTCCTTTTCTCGTCGTGACCACGCAAGTAGATATGGAGACTTAGCACTTTTTCCAGTGGTACGACTGGATTCCCTTGGGCAGGTTCACCGGTTTGCAGTGTCCTTTTTTAGCTGGCAATCTCGTGCCCTCTCGCGTGTTGACTTAAGCCGCAGACTCCCGGCGCAATAATCAAAAAAGTGTGAGCGGAGGCGTCTCTTTGTGTGGTGTTCATGCATGTGGTAGCCCACACCGGCTTTTGAAAACAAGAAAACTGTTGGAAGAATCGAGTCTTGAGAAATTGGATTTTCGATTTTCCAAGCCGCTGTCATAAAACTTGACTTACAAACAAACTCAGTCAATCACAATCATGTTTTTTTTCCAATATCTGTTCTTTTTTCTTACGTTGCGCGGTTTCCCGCGGTAGCGGATCTATTGGCACTCACTGGCGACGCAGGTTCTGCCGCGCCCTACCTCGTACTAGCCCCGAGAGCGAACACAAGCGTCGCTGTGGTTCCAGCGCCCGGATTGGCTGAGGTGTACCATGGCATCAGGGGAAGGACTCTGCTGCGCGATCTCGCGTCAAGCTCACTTTCCTGCCAGGTTTTCTTGTTTTGGATCATGTTGACCTGCGGTTCAGTACCACAATGGAAATCCTGAAATGAAGCTGGTATCAGCTTTCACTACCCAAAGACGTCGAGGTTAAAGAAAGCGTGGACAATTGAAATAAGGATGGGAAAGGCTCCGTACTTCGGCCGTTGTGTGCCGCGAGCACTTCGAGGATAGGGACTTCGTTTACCCGGTGTACAAGACGCTGGGTAAAACAATAGCAACGTCCTTCCGTACCTTTTCTAAGCGTGTTTCTCATTTTTATATTTAAAATTAGGTTAAAGGTACCGAAAGCTATCAACGAAGGCAATTCCGCCAATCAACCTCTCCGTCCGTCCACGTGATCGTGCGAGTTGTCAGTGAGGTGGCGGCCTAAGTGTTTCTGGCGTTGAAATTCTTTTCCTTGCATTTTCAGGAGTTAGGATAATATTTCACCCCACTTTGCGCGCACTTCAAATGACACTTATATTAAAGGCCTTTGGGCGATCGGCAAATTAGCTCGGGACCCCAACTTTGCGAGTGCCACTCTAGAATGCGGTTGTTTCACATAAATGTAGCATGTTCGTGAATTAATGGTATAATTCGTACATGTATGCAGGCATGTCTTGTTTTTGAAAACCTTCACAATTACTGGAAATATGTTTGTATCACAGCAGGAAAAACAGCCGAATTGCTCCCGTAACCTGTATGAGACTTATTGAACTGCCGAAAATATGCATAGAAATATATGTGCGCAATTTAATATGTTTATACTTTTCCTGTCATTCTTTTGTTATTCCAGCCTTATGTGATAAAAAATACACCGTTTAGTTTGAGTTGTCATTCCCAGGTAAAAGAGACCCTGATTGTCCCCCCCCCCCCCCCCCGCCCCCCAACAAGCTTCTGCCTCCAAACTCCCTACAGCTGGACTCTGTCAACAGAATAGAACAGGAGCGACATCAAGCATTCGAACGGCTGTTTAGTGCAATATGCGGCACGAGCAGCAGAAAATGTGGAACTTGTAGAAAGTGGCAGTTTTTGCGAGAAAATCTTCTGGTATTTTATCTTCAAGACAATTAGATTTAGCTAGAATCTCAATTTTAGAGCATCTAAAACGTAGATTGATGAGAGGGGACTAAGAAGAATCCAGACACCCTCTCTTATATTTATTTTACTTTACTTCAGGAATTTTATAAACAAGTCCTCAAATACCGCCATGAAAGTCTATCCGAATCAAGCAAAGGTCAAATGCGGGATATCTAAGCATATATGAATAAATAAATGGTATATGCCTGTGTTTCTTCTTTTTTTATTTTGCCAATGCATGTAGGCTGTCTCATTTGTGATTCTGTCTCCATGGCCTACACTATATTTAACATGTTACTCGAGCAGCCTGCAACTGTTCTGCTTCGGCAATTTTGTTTATAAGCAGTGATACAAATAAAAGTGACAGCTGTTTACAACTCCCCGTAACGTCGAATTCGAGCACAGCTCTTGAGGAGGAGGATGGAAGGGTAGTGAGGGGAAGGTATACCCCTCCTCCCTCCTCCTGACCTCCTTATCCTCCTCCTTCCTTCATTCTTGAATCTCCTCCTGGAGGGGGGGGGGTTACGTGACCTTGGAGAGAGTGGGTCACGTGACCTCGGGGAGGGGGTGGCGCGACCTCGAGGGGGGGGGGTCACATGGCCCCCCATTCCCCCAAGGTCACGTGACCCCCGATGTCACGTGACCCCCCAGGTCACATGACCCCAGGGGGCCTCGCGCGGTGCATTATGGGACATTTCCCATAATGCACCGCGCGGTTACGCCGACAGTGACGCCGCTCAGGCCGCAAACGGGCCCCTAAGAGCTGCGCTCTAAAAATAATATACATATCTTGTCAATTGATTAAGATCGTCTGAAGCATTAATTGTGTGAGATTTAAATCTCGTGATGCTCCTGCAAATGTGGCAAAATTTCTTCATTTTCATGTACCAGCTGTAATTCACGCACTGCCTACCTTGTCGAAAATGCCTTAAATGTTGAATGAAGCTTCGCCTGCAGCTGCAGGCCATGCCTCAATAAACGCACATAAGAAAATTTCTACTTCGTAAAAAATGCGCATAGAAAATAAGTAGAAACGAGAGCGCCGACGGCTGACGTCTACACAGCCTCCACAAGGCGAGTGGGGAGAGTCAGGGAAAAATTCTGTCCTCGGGGTGACGTCACCCCCGTTCGCCGTAAGGGGCGCCACGCAAACTTCTCGGGGTTAGTAGACAATCGGAACCTGATGCTGACATGACACTCGGCAGAGAAAGATTCGACCAGCACTGAGTATCACCCTCTTCCAACAAATGCTTCAGCTCGACATTTTTTGGCGTACCATCATGTCGGAATAAAATGGACACACTAAAAGAGTGTACGTACACTTATTGTGAAGGCAATTCATACGGCGTTTATATAAGCTTTATAGCACAATATAATCGAGCAGAGTGTCCTTTTCGAATGAAAGAGTTCGCCACCGCCTCATTTATGTCCTGTGTACTCTTCCTCTTGTCCTTCCGTGTTGGAAAATATCGATTACGGAAAGATGACGGAAAAGCCTCATACAAGCGTAACCGTAATATGGGACGTGCTATACCTGCGAAAGGGCGGCTCCTGCATAGTGGATTAAGGCGGAGCAGGACGGAACCATACAAGCGTATTATGGGACATCCTATACCAGCAGGGTGGATATGCGGAACAGTAGGCGCACGAAACCACGCAAACAGACGGAACCATACAAGCGTGTCGTATTATGGGACATCCTATACCACCAGAGTGGAATATGACGGAACCGTAGGCGTACGGGACCATTGCAGGCGTACGGAACTATACAATCATGACCTAATTTGGGGCATCCATTACCAGCGGGGCGGAATATGACGGAACCATAGGCGCACGGGATCATGCAGGCGTACGGAACCATACAAGCATGACGTAATATGGGGCATACTATACCACCGAAATTGCGATACCGGCTTGGTGGATCCATATGGCTCCACCATTCTGGTATCGCCTTTTCACTGTTACACCGGGCGATATTTTTAAGCTTTAGACATGTGTTTAAAAAGGTTGTGAAAGCTACACTTCTGTGGTTTGTGTAGGTTAGTTGTACGGCCAGAGGTACGTAGTATAGGGGCCGAATCGTAACGATCAGTCAGATAATTAAATACTATTTGTTAATTAACTTTTTATTTACTGAAAATGAACACATGGTTTCAATTAGAAACTTGCTGAGAGTCAGCGAAAACCACTAAATGAACTCTCTTAAAAGGATATAACGCAGGGGTAGCATTTTAGGCGTTCTGTAAAAACGCTTTATTTGGATCCGTTTCTAGGTTTCAGTTTCCTATCGGAGCGCATCTCTGCGCCCACGGTCCTGTTCCCCAGGGGTTTAGTCGCGCAGCACACACACGCCCTGCTTCCCTCCATCCTACGAGGGAGGCGAGGAGGTGGCTTCGCACTGCAGCCACTGGTCAGCAGTATCGCAGGTGTAGAGATGCGCTCTGATAATAAACCGAAGTCTAAAAACGCGTCCTATTAAATTAAACCTTTTTTTTTTAGAACTCCGTAAAATGCTGTCCTCTTCATATATCCACGGAAAGGGTTGATTTAGTGTTTTTATATGATGCTTAGCAACTTTCTAATTGGAAATATGGGTCTATTTTCACTTCTTAAAAATTTAAGAAACATATTGTACTTAAAGGGAAGCTAGAGTGGTTTTGTATTTGGGGAAACAGATTTAAATCTTCTTCATTTGACCTCCAGAATCTCAAATATCAAAATTATTTGATAATTTGGTGAATCGAGGCTGCATAGAATCATTTTTAAAGTACCACTAGAGGCACTCTTTCCTGGCGAGTGACGTCAAAAAAGGAGCATTCGAAATCTCTGCTTACGCCTCTTCAGCGCCAATCAAAGCTATGCATGCACGCACACGCTATTTTTAAAAAGGAGAAAAAGGACGTCACGGCCGGTGTCAGTGCGGGAGAATACACCTACAAACTTGCGATTGGACGCGCGGCCGTCAAGTGACACATGCTTGGCGGCTGAAAAATCCCCTTACGACGTCACTACTGGTCGGATGTTGTTTGTGTTTTCTCACGTTTAGTTATATATTTGGAGAAAATGAACGTGATATTCAGACTCACGGTATAAAAGTACACTAGAATCAACCTCCATCTAGTTTTCTGAAAGAAGTCTTGCATTTAATAAGCCGACTCATCATTACAATTAGCCCTTTATACCATGCCCCTCTGGCCATATAACTCACGTGCACAGACGGCGTAAGTGTAGCTTTAACGGCGTTTTTTCAACAAATCTGTAAAGCAGTCTCTACATCAGCGCTTGGTTTAAAGAAGCATGATGTTTGCACACAAATAAGCTCTTGTCCGAGGTCCTCGAGGAGCACTAATAGCAGGGGCGAAATGTAGTGACGTGGTATTCTTGGTAGCAAGTATTTATTTCTAGAAGAATTGCATGCAGTAGAGCTGAACTTTGCTCAAAAGATGATAATTAAAAACTCAATACTGAACAATGGTGTCCCTTGAGTTGTCAGACAACACTACCACTCCTGCCGCTCAGAAATTCCTAACTTGTGCGTAGAGGATCAGCACAACCCAGATTTGTGCTGCAAGCGCACCTGCAATATAAAAATTGAATAACCCTGAGATGAAAAACGAAAGACGTTTACAATTTTCTGTAATGCGAAACTAGAGCGAAGCTCTTGAGGAGGAGGATGGGACGGTATGTCACTCCTCCCCTTTCCCTCCTCCTATTCTGCTCCCTCCCATTTACCGGAAAATTTCCCTAAGTTTAACAGGAAGATTTTCTAACTAAATTTAGCAGGTGCATTGATGTCACGTGATCTCAACACCAATTCATTTTTCCCGCTAAATGTAGCGGCGAAAATGACGTCACATAACTGTGTCATGTCAGCCAGAAACAAATACAGTTTATCCGCTAGATCTGTCAAATGACCTCTACATTAATTCAATTTCCTGCCAAGTTGTGCGGGGCAGTTGTGTCGATGACGACGCCGCAAAACAGACACCTAAGAGCTGTGCCCTAAAAAACTAAATGCATCACATGAAATAAAGTGATAATTAGAGATAGGACAAAAAAAATAGAATTTAAGATACCGCTTTAATATCATTCATTTTTCCCGCTCTCACATATGTTGATTTCAAGAAATGTTTATCTCTTTATTCATACCCAGAGAACCTTTTCCAGTTTCAGCATGAATGCAATTAATCAGTGCTGACTGGACCTTGAAAACCATAATGCACATGAAAATAAATGTTTGCCACATAGTCTTGCATGAATGGGTGCCTCTGATCTCTAAACACATTTGTATTGAGGAACGTTCTTGAATAAAACTTTTAGGCTTTGAATTTGAAAGTTTAAATATCCATAAAGAACATAGTATGTCACTGATTGTTTTTGACATATCAAAAAATGGCGCAGCACTGTCAGCATTGCATACCTAAAAAAGTTTGCAATTTCTTAGCATGACATGGGTGCTATTTTGATACACATACAGCCCTCTTTAACAAGATTTCGTTTCTAGAGCTATTTATTGGTTCTTAACTCACATGACAGATTCGGTAGCTTGAATTCTCACTCGGCATCAACGCCTCTATATACTGATGTAATAGTGAAAGACAAAATGTGTGGGCTTGAGTACGGCTCAACAAGCACAGATGTGAAGAAAAGTACTGCCGAAGTCTCATACGCCAAAATAAAAATTATCAGGGAGAATGCGGATAGAATTCTGGACAATGCCATTAATACAGTTGGCACATTCAATATAAAGAATATGTGTTAGATGCACACTCAAAGAAGCCTGTTGCATTTATATTCATGCAAATTACTTCGGAGAACCACGCGCTGCAGTCTAGGTAGGGATTTCGGTGAATGAGTCTACCGAAAATGAGTGTAAACGGAAAAAGCAGTTTGATTTGTGACAATGAACATTAAATAAGTAAGTGGCGTGTCATTATTACTGTTACAGTGCCGACTGTTCCTTGTAGATTTAAACAAACTGTCAGCCGCGTCATTTGGTGAGTTCCCTCGTAATATACAGGGTCTGGATCTCTCGAATGCTCTGCGAGAAAGTTGATGAACTGGAAATATCTAGAGTAGTTCTAGAAAAACTATTTCCAGAATCTTATCTCAGCATCGTAAAGAATATAAAAACTTTCTAAAAACAAGGTTAGGGCAGGAGTTCAATAAAAGAAATACTGAGTTTTGCGAAACCATCTTGCCGTAGTAAATGTATAAAGTTCCCCTAGGCAGAGCTACCTATTAGGAATGACTGTGCCTATTGCATAGCATAAAAAATTAATTTGCGACCCACAATATTTACAGGCTCAACCAACTCTGAATAAGTGGAACACTTGACATTAAAGATTGGTCTCACCATGACAGTCTACAAACAACCACATAATAATTTCCATGAACCTATGTATTTCAAGAAAATACTTGATGCGAGCTATTTAAAAACAATAACACTTTTTAACACTAATAGAAAGCCTGTAGCGTGCCAAAACTCAAGCAGTTTTCACTTTATTATGAAGAGCAATTACACATCTGTGAACCTTAAAAGTAGGCATGCACTGAATTGCTTCCTTAAGTTGAGCGTGCTAAGCTCTGTTCACTATATATCTTTGCAGAGCTGACAATGTGCAAGCTCCTGTTTTTTTATACTTCACATCTCCCGACTGCTGGGCGCGATAAGTACATAAGATTGATGACACCAACGTAACACAATGATTATTTTAACAATTTGTTAGGGTATAGCAGGAGCGATGCCATTTGCGGGAAGTTATTTGTGTGACACCGTCAAACTTACATCTGCGGGCTTCACATGGTTCACATGTTAATCATGTCTGCAGACTCTTTTTTGTAATTGGAACTCCATCCAACGCAAGCTTTGAATATGCCTTTTGCATTTTAGGATTAGTAGTGCTTTTGCTGTGCTTATTTCGAGTGGCATACCTAACACCTGGTGGCACGAGGACTGCCCTGTCCCGACGCTAATCAAAAGTCACTGGCAGGGAGATGCTGCGATGCTCTTGTTGCTGGGATTACCTGACATGGTCCTGGCCAGACCACACAAAAAGATTGAGTCCAAGCTTGTGGCCACTAGGATCTCCAGAGCTTGAGGCACCCAAGTAGTTGAAAATAAAAACAAATAACAATCAAGTACTTGGCAGAAATACATTACAAGGAATAGCATATTATGGAGTGATCAGCAATGAGATCTTATTATCTTTATACTTTGTACTTGTACTTACAAGAAAAAACAAAATACTGCTCCTTCTCTGCCACAGCCATAGTCTCCCTTGAGGACAAGGCCATGTAGGCCTTGAAATTATGGGTACCTAATTAAGGCAAATGATTAAACGCGTTGGTTTAACCCTCTTTTGCGTCAACCTGAGAGATTTCTGTCGAATATTCACATTCAACTGTAAAAACTATAAAAAAATAATACTGCAATGGAAAGATTTTTCTACCCTCATGGTCAACGAGTGTCGAGTGGGGACACATTACCAGTTCATACACTCACTGAGCATGAGAGTATTAGTGTGCCAGCAGAGGGCAGGTGTCTGCATAGAAACATTTTAGTTGGCGCACAATGCGATTAACCAATAAAAATCAGTACTACTCTAAGCAAAATGTCAAGACAGCGCCGATCTCGACTTGGCACTAACCGTGGCACACAGTATCTATTTTACTGACTAAAGGGTACTCAATCATTATTTCCAGCTACCTAATCAAACTAAATATTGTTCCAGGCTTGCTTTTTAGGAAAATCTCTAAATTTACAAGAACTAATAAGACAACTGCTAAAAAAATGGCAAAAGTACAATCGAATTTGCCTTCGCTCCCGTAGCACGACATGTATGGCAGGCATACATGCAGAATGAGCAAGCAGTCTAAAAAACAGAGCATGTCCTACGTATAATTCTTTTCATGCTGGAAAGCAAGTGCTGGAAGGAAGGTTTCACGCATCAATTTCTCACGATTAAATTTTTTGCAATCAGTTGAGAACAAGTTTGAGCAGTGAACTCGTCCTCGCCTATGGCATAACGTTTTAGTGTTGCCCATGGAGATTCAAATAAATTTGTAAATAAAAACAAGGAAGACCAACCTTCATAAAAAAAATCTGTAACTTCGACAAAGAAAAGTTATCTTGACGAAATGTGTCGGATACAGTTTTACAGTGTCTGTTCGTGTGCTTAACCAATTTTGAGGCAAATCGGCGAAAATGAAAAGAAAACGCCCGAGTACCATTAAGGGAAGCACAGAAAGGTTCCATACCTACAACAGAAAAATTTAGAACGACCACGGGCAGGAAACTTTGGTGGGGCTCTCGGAGTGTCTCCCTGCAATGGGCTTCCGCAGACCGCAGAACAAGATCGGTGAGAGCTTGCAGTCATAAGGTGCTTTATAAAATAAAATTCCAGAAGCAGCTGCATTCGGAAGTAATGCGCATTTCACTTCTGTGCAGAACGGAGAGCATGCATTCATAAGGTGACACTGTCATGGATGCGCCGAATTCTCAATGCAGCACAGTATCACCAAATTGTTAACTGTGCCGGGCAACACTAAAGACCGGAAGCATTATCCCAAACTATCTCAGTTTAAAGTTAACCACGGCAGAAGCTGCAAGCCATGTGACCTTGTAGTTGGACGCCATGGTACGTCGAGCTTATAATCACGTGTCACGCTGTTTTTGCTGCAATGGTTTGTAGTGTCAAAAGTTGCCCTGCTTAAAGAAATACCAGACTTGTACGTAATCCGTTACAAGTAACGAAATTACTTGTAATCCCTTACATTTATCAGTAATTTAGTAACGGAATAATTACATATTTTCCAGAATATTTTTAAAGTAATTCCCTTACATTTTTTACGTAACGGATTCCTTGTAATCCGTTACTTTTTTTTTAGAACCGCCCCCCCCCCCCCCTCTTGCCCCCTTTCTATATTAGTTTTTTTCTTTTTTTGGTAAAGTCGAGGGCAGTGACACTGTCACGCGAATTGACCAGCGCCCAAAGGGAGGCTTGGCACTCTTCACTTCCGCAAAGCCTGTTTTTGCAACACCAAGCCCCTGATTTTTTTTAGACCCTAACAACGATGTTAAAAAAAAAAAAAAAACATTTCTACAAAAAAAAAGGGGGGGGGGGCAAGTTATATCCGCTTTTTTTAGTCCCTTTGTTTTTTTCTTTGCGACCGAAGACAGGGAGAGAAGGACACCAAGTGATTGTGTGCCTCTTCGAGAAGCTCGAGGCAGTAAGTGCACAGAAAAGAATTAACAATGTCTTTCTCGGTTATAGTGACAACGACCATTTTCATAATGTCACAACACGAGACAACGCTCCGTCTACCCTAAAATCCACTAAAAGAGATGTGATAATATGTGAAGGTGTTATTGCCACAAGCACCCTCGTTCGTTGCTGCACACTTAACATCTTGTCTTAGAAAACAGGATGTTTTTTTTTCTGCATCTTTCACATTATTAGACCCTGTTTTAAAAGCTACTTTGGTGTAGTCCAACTTCTATGGTTGGACCACTTTATTTGTGAATTCTAGCCAGGTTGTCTGCATCTCAGTCACCCTTTTTGTGAGTCAGCGTTTTGCGAGCACTTGGAAAATGGTAATAGTCTTCCTTTCTTCTTCCTGTTTTGCCCCAGCAGGACGCATCTTATCTCAAGCAGATATTTTTACAAATAAAACATAATGGTGGCTGACGTAGACTTGATATTCTGGGCTTGGGGAGAGAGTGAAACTCGTGAGTGGGGCCATAGCGCGGAGCGCGGCTTACTTAGTGCTCCGCCCTTCGCTGCCCGCGGCATCAGCGGACGTCTATCTGGAGAGCACCGGAGTAAACTGCAGTCGGTTCGTGCGCCGTGCGTTTTTGAACGGCCCCAAGAAAGGTACAAACGGCAAACGTGCGTTTACATTTCCTTGTTTTAACCGAAGTTCTAATTGATTGTTGATATGAGTGTCCTTATTTTTCTTTTATTACTTATATTTGTATACTGGAAACTTTTTTTTTATTCACCAACGTCTCAACCGAGGCTCGAACTGTTCAGACCCAAAGGAACAAGAATATCGAGCCACACCTTATTTATTATTTAATTATCACCTTAATGTTACAACTATGTTTTGAAATGTCTGGCAATAAATGTCGGTATAGTAAGATGGACATAAATCAATTCATATTCTACTCTTGGCTAGATGTATGATGACATCCGCAGCTTCGCGATTTAGACAATGGAGAATTTTAGTAGATCGGTCTGATGACTCCGATAACGACATCTGATACTTCGCCGCCGTCTTTGCGCATGCATCATATCGTTATCGGGTACCGTTATCGCGGGTATCGGAACGATCTACTAAGTCTCTCGAATAGCAGGCAACGGCTGCAACGACGAAGATTTGCTCTATATTCGAGGTAAATAGTACTTCCATTGCTTCGCTGAAAAAGCTCAATGCAGAGCATGAAGCATTCGTGAGGAACAACATTGCACTCTCATCCAGCGCCTCAGTTCAAATGGTGTTCAGCGTAGCAGTCGACATATTGAGTAAGAAATAACGCAAAATGTCTGACGAGACTTTCGAGAGCCAGTGTTGCTCAAAATACTCAAGGTCATTAAATGGAACAGGTTGCAACGATAAGAACTTGAATGACCCTCTTGCCTTTATTTCCTATTTGAGGACAATAACGTTAAAAGTAACGCCACGAAAGTAACGGATTACTTTTTGGAGTAACGGTCAGTTACTTTTATGGGAGGGTAATTGTAATTGTAATAAATTACAATTTAGCCTTGTGTAATTGTAATTGTAATTCCTTACTATTTTTCAGTAACGTGTACAAGTCTGAGAAATACAAAGCAAATACCATGTAAGCCAATACTGGCAAATCCCGCGGATCACGGGCGAAAAGTGACCGTAGCTCCCCTGGCGAGCTCGGAGTCTCTGCTAGCAGACAAATTCTTCACAATGCATTGGTTTTGCCTATCTCCGTGCGAGGTGAGCGATGAAAAACAATTGTCACGATTATTCGCTGCTTTGAATGTTAGAAAGTAGGTTCCACCTCATGAGTCAAGGACATTTTCTTCGCGAGGGAAAGATGTTACAGCTTGTAGGGTGCAATTATTGCGCTCTGCCGAAGAAAACATTCCCCCAGAAGACTCAGAACTTATGTCTGCCAGGCAAGACACGATTGTACCTTCGCCCTGTTTCTTTGAAAAGGGATATGTAAAAAATGTTTTAGAACATTGCTACGATTCAACTTTATTGTGCATATCGATCAGTTATTTTTGTTGTTGCAATTTCAATTTCTCATGATTGTATTGCTTAAAACCGTTTCGTCGAATAGCGAGCTGGCTATGTCCCGATCGTCTCCGGATAAAGAAGCCAAAGGCAATTTCGAATGACGTACCTTACTGCGCTGTCACTATGCTCTGGAAAACGACGATTGTGCACATGCAAATCTGACGCTATTACTGAAACTAATAAAAACCTAGTTACAAAAAAGAACAGCCGATGGACGGTCGTGCACCTCCATCCATTTTTCAAAGTCTACTTTATTTTTATGTCTAAGGCGACGCTACGCCGCCGCGGTCGTTCTTCCTCCTGCGTTTATGTTTTTTGCTTGCTTTTTTCTTTCTTGCGCTTACTTGACGTTCGAACTATCGCGTATTTTGCTTTGCCTTGTTTGGCTTAGTTTTTACTTTCTTTCCTTTGCTTTGTCGCTTACGACCACAGGTTCGTCTGCTACGCTATGCCTGGACATTTGAGGGCCGTCTGCAACTTTGTTGTTGTTGTTGTTTTTCCACATACTTAGATTGTGGAAACCAGCTGAACTTACAGAAAAGGGTGAGGAGAGAAAGGAGAAAAGGCATCCGATCGCTGGACTACCAACTATTTATTAACCCTCGGTTTCGTCTTCTACTGGTCTGGTGGCTGTCCTTTTCACGTCTTCTTCTTTTTCTTTTTTCTTGATCTTCCTCTATCTTCATGGGCATTTGCGTCTCGCAGGAACTTCTTTTCACTTGTTTGTAGGGCAATGGATGGTGAACTGACGCAGTTGTCTTCTTGTTGTTCTATGGCTAAGGCCTCAAGTAGTTCTCGGGCGAACCGGTCTTTGTGGTGAGCTAGGATGCTTACCGTTTCGACCTTAGCCTCACACATGCATTCTCTACAATGAGCTGCTAGATGTCCAGGTGCAGCCAGGTTTCTTAAGTTTGCGGCATGTTCTCGCGCTCGGTCATTTATACAACGTCCCGTTTGTCCGATGTAGCTACGTCCACATGACAATGGTATGTTGTATACGACTCCCTTGTCGCATGGAACGTAATCTGTCTTGTGTTTGGTGGTACACCTGCCCGTATTGTTCACCTGGGCTAGATTGACCTTCCTGCACATTGCGTGTGCCTTGTTGGGTGCCGAGCATACGATATTTACGCCGTGTCTGCTTGCGATTTTTTTTAACCTGTGAGTTACCCCATGTATGTATGGGACTACCGCAAAAGATGAACGGGAGATCGGCTTCGGTGGATCAAGGTCGGTGCGTTGACAAGTTCTTTTTATGTTGCGGCAAATCTTTTCACAAATCGAGGCCAGGAAGGGTTTCGGATATCCGACCTCTTGAAGCCTGGACATTTGGGTTTCAAAACTTTTTACCATCTGATGGGGGCAGGTCTTTCTGAGGCTGGCTGAAAGAGCTGCAGTAGCGACCCCTTGTTTTACAATTTTGGAATGTTCGGATTTAAAGAGAAGGAACCCTTTCCCCGATCGCACTTCATGTCTCCAACACAAATGTTCTGTTTGGAAGTTCAAGGCCAAATCAAGAAACCGTATGGAATTATAAACAGGGGGCTCGTAGGTGAATGTGAGCCCCAAGCAGCTTGTCTGGAAATGCCTGAGGGTGGTGTGGAGGCATCCGTCTGCTGTTTCGTCAACTCCAGTTGTACATAAAATAAGAAAATCGTCAACATACCTGAAAATAGTGGCAACTCGCGGGTCTTTTAAAACTTGCTGTATGGCTACCCCACATGCGGCGAGAAAGATGTCGCACAATTATGGGGCCACTTTTGAACCAATGCACACTCCACTCTTCTTGACATCAGGCCGATTTTGATGGGGTACTACCGTTGCGGACAAATAATATCTTAAAACTTCCAAGAAGGTGTCTAGGCTAACACCTGCTGCATTTTGGAACTGCGCGAGCCCTTGGTTTTCGATGGAACTTCGGAGGACCTGTAGAAGCCTTGCTTGAGGGATGGAGTTATACATGTCCTGTATGTCCAAGGAAAACCCCGAGACAATGTTGTTTCCTTGTTCCTCTAGATATGATATCACTCGCTCAGAGCTTGGTATGTGGAATGGATCCGCATGGTGTATTGTGGAAAGATGTTCGGCCAAATACCTTGAAACACATGCTTGCCACGTTGTTTTTTCCGACACTATGTCCCGGAAAGGTACCCCTTCTTTGTGAGTCTTGGCGGAGAAAAACACCATAAGCTTGTCATTTTTTGCGGCTTTGATCTTGGTGCAAAGGCTGGTTTGTTGATTTTTTTCAAAGAGGTCTAAGATGTGTCTTTTTGCTGCTTTGGTTCGTTGTTCGTCAACATTTATAAAATTCTTGATGATAGCTTGATGGGCCTTTTCTCCATATGCATCTGAACCAAGAACAACAAAACCTCCCTCTTTGTCTGAGACGCATAACTTAAGATCTTTGCTTCGCAATTCGTGAATGGTGTATTTGAAGCTGATCTTTCCGTTGGTCTGGTGTATGAGGTTTTGTTGTTCTTATCACGCCGCGACCGAACGCGCCGATTGCGTTTTTGATTATCTGACTTCTTACGAATGTACAATGCACTCATTCTCGAGCAATACAAAACAAAGACCGGGGCACTTTCCTTGGTTCCCGAAACACCGGATATTGTGCGTGCGTATGCAAACGTTTTAAGACGTGGCTTAGTAACCTCACCCCACAAGTGCATCTTTGAGCTCGATGTCAGTAATCCCGTCTAGTACCAGTGAACTACAACTGAAATTTGGTCGCCCTGAGCCCTATACGAATTTTGTTTGCCAAACGTCCGCTTCTTATTACTTTACTGGGCGAAAAGCAAGCCGCATCTTCACAGGATTATCAAAGTTGAGCCCATTATTGGCGCATGAACTTTTAAGGAAACGCAATAAATTCGACCTCACTACTGCACAAAAGTTACTCTGACGTCTTCCTCGTTTCATCACATATCTCACACTAAAATTTTATGCTGATAGAAGATTAAGTTTTCGCAAACACTGAGATCGGCTTGCTACGACGGAGGCCCTAAAAAGCGTCCCTATACTCCTCGGTAAGCCTTTTTGGACGAGCTTTTCCTGACGCCCAAGATATGTGCCTGAACGGTGTGTCTGAAATTATCTCGGCATACTCAGTCAGGAAGAAAATAAACACATAACAAATATTATAGCCATTAGCAACCGTCAAATGCACTTTGAATAATTTCGTTCGTTTGGCGCATCGCATATGGGTTCATGCCCGCCCGGCGCACTTCCGGCGAACGGTGCGACATTCTTCACACAAGTGCTCGACTTTTGCTTGCTTAAAACGGTTTGTATGCGCGAATGTGCCTATATGATTGCAGGATAACTTTATGCGCATACGCGGTAATATTCTTTATGTTACTCAAATATATCATACGGTGCATTGGTATGGGGTACCACAACTATGACGAGCTATAATAAACTAATAGTCCTTCAAAAACGAATTCTTCACTTGATCGACAATTTTCAGAGTAATTGGCGAGACTTGCGTACGGATCCACTGTTTAAAAAATTCACTCTGCTAAAGGCTAACAAAATATATTACTTTAAATTATTTCAGCTTATCCAAAAAAAGAAGCTATACCTAATCCCGAAGAATGTTAGAGAACAAAAATCTTGTTCTCTAACATTCAGTGTTCTCAGTGTTAGAGAACACTGAGAACAAAAATCTGGAAAAAAACAAAGTAAGAACCAATTACGGCAAGCAACATTTGGATTATCAAGTTTTTTCCTTGCTAAACAAAATTGAAGAAAAGGTAAACTTTCAGTGTTCCTTCCCAATTTTCAAGAGAAATGTTAAAGAACTCCTGGTGGAGAGTGATATCGTTTTTGAATGAGGAACATAATGTGAAAATGTATTTTTTTTTATGTAACTAGTATTCTTTTTTCAATCGTGTTAAATCTGGTACAAATGTTTATCATGAATTTGGTTCTACATGTGCATTTGCAGATGTCCTGTTTTGCGCTTTACTGTAAAGGGAGGTAGAAGCCTTGTCAAGCTGCAATGGCAGCTTTTTTCTCTACCTCCCCTCCTCACCTTTTCTGAAGAGAAATAAATAAAAAAAATATTAGTGGAATGCAAACGGGTGGAAACTTCACTTCGTGCAGTGCTGCGGGGCAGTGCAGGTAATAGATAAGAAGTGTGTTCAAATGGAGCTTTTCAATTGCTCCTCCGAGTTTTACCTCGCGTGCTCAGGCGTATTAAGATAAACAGTAATCGCAAAAAGTTATATTTCGTCTATAGACGCACGAAACAAACTTCCTGATCAACAATATTAATGTAAAGGCTCCAGCTCGATGTATGCATACTTATTGGTGCCTACAGCTTGTTGATTCGTACTCAAGCAAGATCCCCGAGCGTCGCGGCGTCGAAATACCCAGCACTGGCTCGTCCACATACATGGAAACGCTAACACAAAGGCTCACGTATAAAAATACATCAATCATGTGTTAAAGGGCAACTCTATTCAAAAAGTCGACCCTATCGAAATGACTAACATCGCTTTAGGAGGTCAAAATACGGTCATACATAAAATATCACGTCAAACCGACGCCGCGTTACCGATTAAAACCAATATTAAAAATGTTCTCCCGGCTTGGTTAGCGGCCCGAAAGCGGGTGAGCAACGCTGGCATCGGGTGAGCTAGTGAAGCAACACTGGGCAATGACGTAGGTCTAGTCCTGCGCTCTCGTACGGACGCCGCGAACGCTTCGTTTCCCGTGGCATTCTGCGATTCTGCTGACGGCACGAGGTGTTTACCACATTATCCTGTGTTCTCCTATTTTTATTAGCGTCCAGGCAGTTCATTTAACTCCAGCATTGCTTCCGCGACAGCGCGAAAGAGAGCGAAGCGGTGCCGCTCGCTCACGCGCGCGTCGTGGAGCCGGAGAGACTCGCCGGACTCGCGTTGGGCAATGTCGAGCAGGATTTGTAGTGCTGTGGGTTGCACCAACAACCCGGTGCGCAACCCGGAGCTGCGGTTCCACCAGTTCCCAAGAGACCGGAAGAGGCACAAGGTGTGGGTCGGTGCCGTTCGCCGGATAGACTTCGGAAGACCGTTGACTCCAAGCTCCAACGCGAAGCTCTGCTCCCAGCACTTTACGTCAGACACCTACAGACGGGATCTGCGGCTGCTGACTGTTGCCGGTTTCTCCACGAAACTTGCGTCTTTGAAGAACGATGCGGTGCCGTCGCTGTTCGCGTACCGTCCGCCGGCTGCTCCAGCACGATCGGCCGGACGCAGCAGGTCGCGGCTGATCTAACTAGCGTGCACATAAAAGCACCTTGGCTCTAACAACTTAGACCACTTGTGGATAGATCTGTCCATCTATCTCCTATTATTTCGTTTCTCGGTTCGCGAGCAAGAAACAAATAGTCACACTGCGCCGGCACCGACCGCGTCATATTTATAGCAGTCGGATTCGCTTTTCGGCCGGCAAATTTATAAATACACACTAAAACTTACTACATTTGGTGCATATTAACAAAGTGAAGCGGTAAAAAAAGAAAATGTCCATCTAACCTTCTGTTTTGAAACTCCACGCGCGACTGGGCCGACCTTGTCGGTGCGTCGGCTCAGAAGCGCCACTAGTATCAGTGTTGCCAAGCTGCTTCAACCGGTAGTTTCGTTTTCGCGGTGCCGCCGGAACGATACTTGGATTCGCGATATCTACAAAACTATACACACTACCGAAAAACAAACTATATCTCGTGATTCAGGGCCGCCGGCTTCCGCTAAACAGATCATAACCCAAAAATTGTAAAAATGGAGTGGAGTTGCCCTTTAAGACAAGCTATACGTCTCAGGCTTATGCTAAAGCTTCGAGGTGTGGCCATTTAGGTTAGCTTAGAGACCAAAAATGACGCTCTCGGGATCAAAAAGCATGAGATAACGGACGTTAATAGTCCACGCTCTGTGTGTGACCTCTTGTCGACGTGTCGATCGAAACCGAAACCATGACACTCTCCTCCCGGGCCAACTAGTTCCCAGAGTGAAACACGCGCCGTGTTGCATGCAGGACTTTATGGAAGTAGTCTATTATGGCGCATTCACACTGGAAGCGGATCCGCGTTCGCGAAGCGGTTCCGGATGCGGTTTGCGAGAGACCCGGTCCAGACACACCGAGAGGCGGTTGGGGGTTGGCGAGAGGCAGTTGGCGGTTTCTCGGCGATCGCGCGTGATCTTTTGAGACTTGTGTTTGGTGACCCTGTCTTACAATCCAAAATTCACTTTAATCCACGATCCAAAGCCAAAATTTTGCTATTTTGGCACTGTGAAGATTTTTCTTCTGGATGTTCGCACGCATCACGAGTTCAGGCAGCGAAAGAAGAGACACGGACCCGCGAAACTTGCCGGCGATGCCCTCGACTAAGCCCACAAGCAAAGCCTAGCTATACTTCGTTTCAGCTTCGGTCCGAGCGCGGCCGATGTGATGAGCCGAATGGCCAATCAAACAGCGAAACAATCACAACGTCATGGCGTGCTCTCTGTAGCTGATAGGACCAAGCAATATTCGCCGTGTCTCTGTGCGTGCTCCTCCACCGGCTAGTCCTATCAGGCACAGAGAGCACGCCATGACGCTGCGCGTTTTGGGCTGTTTGATTGGCCCTTTGGCTCATAACATCGGCTGCGCTCGGGCCGAAGCTGAAACGAAGTATTGGCGCGCCTTGCTGACTCACAAGAGGATGTACCAGACCTTTTCTTCGAAAAGGATCCTTCTCGCAAGAATAGGCTGACCTTGTTTTCGGGATAGAGGGCCAGTTTTCCCCCCTTGTTATTCCCTCTTATCATATTCGGAGATAAGAGTGGTGGGGTTGACCGTGGTGGCGGGGGAATGTGTTCGGTGCTAGCCGGTCGTGACCTCGTTGGATGGCGGACTCTCCTGCTGTCACTGGACGTCCATCGAGCCTAGTGTTTGTTTGACATTAAGTTAAAATGAAAGCCGTATACATTGCCTCTACATCGTCTGGTAAGTACACTTTATTCCTTGAGTATGTTCCCATTATTTTTTTTTCTTGGTAATAAACGTTACAGGTAGAGATAGCGCAGGTACCCTGCCCACTCCGCGATGGTGCGTTGGCCATGCAATCAGGCTCACGACATCTCTATCGGTCTTCGTGGTGGTCATGCACGGTGTCTGAGGCTTTCAATAGTTCACGCGACTACTTAGTGGGTCCAAAGGCTGACATTCCGGTCAATCAGGGGCGGGTTCCGAAGTTCTACGGGCAGAGACAAGCAAAGCAGCGAGCTCCGGGGCTATGGCACCCGGAATAATAAACAATTAACTCTTACCTCAACCCAATTACCGGTGCGAAGCCCGTTAGGATTACGAGTTAATTCTTTTCGCTGCGGATTCAAGTGACGGACATGAACATAACGTTTTTCTGTTGATTTGTCTGCTGTAACGCTAGGACTACAGCGCCTTGGACGCCTCACCAGCGACAGGCCCCATCTTGTTTTGAAAGTCACTGACGTCACGTCAGCGTCGCGTTGTGATTGGTTGTCGCTTTGCGGTTCGTGAAAGCGGTTGAAAGAAATCGGCTCCGAAGCGGTTGCCAAAAACGCGCTCCAACCTTTTGATCCTAGCCGCTTTGCGGTCGAGAACGCGCGGATCCACTTCGCGTTCGCGGATCCGCCTCCAGTGTGAACGCGCCATTACAGGCGGCCTTCGCTGCCGCTGCACCTCAATCAACTCAACAACGTTTATTAAACAACATGTGTGACGTGCTCAAAAACGAAATAGGGCGGAAGCTTTCTCCCGTTTGCTGGAGAAGGAGAAAAACGCATCTTTGCTACCTTTCTCTTGTGTCCGCTTGAGGGCGCGTCAGTAGAAGGTACGAAAATGCTCCGTTCCTACCTTTCTCCTTCGTTTTTTCTTTAAGTGCGGAACGAAGCAAGTCTCTCACTTAGACGTGCGAAGAAACTCTGGCACAACATGTTGGTATCTCTCACTGCTGGAATGCTGCTCGAAAGGGGGCGGGGTTGCAGAGCTGATCTAAGAAGATCCATGACCAGGTCCTTCACAGTGCGAAAATGTTCATTGCAATATATATTATTTTTATGGCGACCATCGTAGTCAGCGCAGAACACTGGACTAGAACTGTAAAAGTTGGCGGTTGACCAAGCCGCACAGCATCAACTACGACAATAATTCTCCTAATTACCTCAAAAGTGGTAGTTAACATTCTAATGCGTGAAGATGGACATGATTCCAATGACAAGCTTCCTAAGCGTTCTGAAAAAAACACGAAAACTAAATTTGATAAAGCCTTAGAGAGCGCGTGAAGCGCGGTATTCTGTTAACTGCAATACTAGTGTTAAAGTCGCGCGCAAGACTGCCGGTGAGGAAATGTACCCAAGCGGTTTGCTCATTCATGCGGCAGGCGCAAATCTGGTGGTCAAAAAAAAAAAAAATTGGAGGATAATCTTTTCATTCGCAATTTCGGGCTTTCGCACGAATGGAATATTTAAGCTATTTTGCGCTTACCAATTTTAAATCTTTTTAAAAATGGCTAAAAGTGTGCTTTTTAATGACGCCCTACAAGTTTTTAATATTTTTTTTTCACTGCAAATTTCATTAATTCGAAAGTGAATTTACCCATTTTAGTTAAATGTTTAACTTATCGTGACGATTAGCCCCTCATATGTCTCTCTGTGCGTATAACCTACCTGCAAAAACCGTGTTATCATACCCTTAACGGATTTTCTAAAATGAATTGTTGGAATTTAAATCAAACACTCTGGAAACAACACAAGGCGTCTTCCAAACATTCTATAAGCAGGTCACCTTTCTTCCGTTTCAGCATAGACGCAGATTGCTATGAAGTTTTATCTTGAGTTCATGTTATAAAAAAGTTTATAAGTCTACTTTACAACAGTCGGATTTTTTTTCAATTCCAATTCTTACATCAAAACTGCGGGGCCTTCGCCGAAAATAATTGCAGAGGTTAGCTTTGAACCACTCTAGCTTTACAAGATGCAAACTACAAACTAAATTGGAAATCTACCGTAATCCACCAACATTTTTAATTCAATAAAACTACGTGTAAGTGCTTTTGCACACGTGTTCCATTGTTTCCATGTCTCATGTTTTTCTCTCACCCAAACACGTGTGCTTTGTTAAATTTTGCTTACGTGTGTGATATCTTTTGTAAAAAGCTTTATTGTTCGGATTTTACGTAGTGGTAACTTTTGGTAAGGAATATATTTTTTGCATGAATACGAAAACCCTTCGTTTTTTTTCGATTTTTCTTGACGCACTCACAGTCTTAGAGAGTACCTTTGGATTGCTGCTTTTTCATACCATCTGCTTTCTACCTAGGAAATGCACTATTCATAAATAAATAAAACAAAATATTGCTACCACGACACAGGGCGATTGCCTTTGGTGTCCGTTTCAACGGCCGCTTTCACTTCCCCTTCGTTATTTCTTACGAATCGCGGCTTGTGTCTTCGATTTTACCGTGTAGCTGAACCCTCAAAAATAATGCGTTAACCCTGGCTAGGTTGCCCAGAGTATGTTGGCAATGATCCTACGGAGCCCGTCCATATACCTTTGAAGGAAGGAAAGCCACATTATTTTTCATCTGTGTGCACAATCATGGAACTTCCAAGAAAACCGCCACAATCCAGATGTGTTCTCTAGATATATATATGAAAAACGTCGTTTCTGCTCATCCATGAACAAGAATTGGAATACCGCATATTACGGACTGCACCCGTTTAGTAATACACAAAAAAATATTCTAAGAAAAAACATCATCCTCAGATTCCCGCACGTAGACAAGCATCATACTCAAAAGAGATGAAAAGATGACGGTTATTGAACTCACAAAGAAGCTTGTACAATACAAAAACCATTTTTACGTATTTTTTCATTCACAAAAGCACTCATGTCTTGTTATAATAAGCTATCTTTGCAAAAAAAATAATCCTTGCATAGTTCTTAACACCAAAAAGTGTACACCCCTTAAAATTGCACTTTTAAAATTTACGCTATCTGTACAATAGTCCGGGAACACTGTATTCTCGAAGTATGCTGCATATTTTTACATGATCAAAAATATTTCGCTTCACACTGCTAATATGAGAATAAACATATTAAAAAAAACATTCTGTGCGAAATCCACAAAAGGTTTTCTGACAACAATATTTTATTATGTAGCAAACAATAAATAAATGGGATGGGCTGATAAATACACTCTGTTTTAAAACCCATTCCACATAAATTAAATTTTTTTTAAATCTTACTTTTTTGTATACTTTATTTATTTAGCTGTAAAAAAATACGCCTATTAGTTTTGTCAAGTAATAACATTCGCTTTGATTCAACACATTGTAACCTTGCAAGAAAGGATTTCCCGAAAACTATCAAACATATTTTAAATACTAATTACACGCAAGGTAGCATACCAATACATTTTCCAATAAAATTAGACACGCATTTTTTAATTGTACCTATCCGTAAATTATTTTTGAACAGATGAAGTACGTCTTCGGAAATTCTAAAAGTTGTTACGACTCAAGCTTTCGGACATGTGTCACTACTTGAACTAAGAGGACTTGGGAATCGGTTTACAATAATAAAACGAGTAATTAAATGCCTCCTTCACGCTTAAGAATAGGCTCTATATTTCCACCATCAGCCTGAGCACCGTCACCGCTGGACTTCCACTTCAAGCACTGATACCGCATTTATGACACCGGTTTCACAGCGACAGCTGTTATGGGCTGTTGTCACCACTCGATATGACGTTCGTTGTTGATGTTGTAGCTGTTGTTATTTGCGTAGAAGGGTGTCCGTCGTCGGTGTTGTCAAATCATTAAAAATCACTGCCCACCGCCCGCGGAAACGTAACTTGGATTAAATGCGTGCGAAGCGATGGCGTTCCAACACAACCACGCCGGAGAGTTAACAACACAAGTGGCAGAACAGACCAGGTTGGGGCCGCGGTGACCTCACTTTGCCAGTATAGTGTCTTCGGGCCACAACCATCACCGTCCCACGGGGCGAAAATGGCCTGTCCGGAATTCCAGAATCGGGACTGTACAGCGTACTTAACGGGGTCCCGGAATCGGGCTGCAAGTGCCATGTCGTGGCACTCTGACAACGGTGTCCCATCAAGTTCCAGGAGACCCCGGAAAGTTACCAGGAACGCCGATGAGTTTCCGGCACATCCTGGAGTCTGAGACCGGTTGTTTTCGATCAGTGGAGCGTTGGCTTGGCATGCCGAGATCGGTTCCTCAAGACGTTCCCGGCACCGGCCGGGTCCTTACCCTCGAGACCAGCGGTTTTTGCCCCGTGGGGTGTTTGTCTGGCGTGCTGAAACTTTTGTCCTGAGAAATTCCTGCAACAGGCCGGTCTGACCTGTGCACCATGAACGCATACCAAGCTGGTAAAACAGCTGTGACAACTCTGTCTGTCATTCTTGGAAATAGAAAAGGGGAACACAAAACTCTTACAGCTAGGTAGTTTATTGTCGATCGCTGGAGAGCTACTGCTCGGAACATCACCAGGTGGGATGAACGTGGCTGTGTGCCTCAAGGAATGGGAGTTCTCATCAGTCTCTTTCTTTTTTCCGACTAGATAGGTAACATAATAGCTTCTTTTCAACCAGGTCGATGATGCACTTCTGAAGACGAGTCTCCAATTGACGATCCTGCAAACAGAATCTACAGACGACACAAATCATTTGAATGATAGGGCAAATCAATACCTTGGATACCCGCTGCACACAAGGCACCGGTCTTTTAACGTGCAGATAATAATAATATCCAATTATACTTGAAGTCGTTAACAGAGGGTCGCATTCAACACTGCGACACAAATGTAACCCAATGCCGGTGAAGGTTCTGGGTTTGGCTGCCACGTTAAAGCACAAATCGTATGGAAGCAGATGGGTCTTTCACATGAAAGAGCAAGACACTCAAACACTGGTAGACCAGAGATTTATGAGTGTGATGAGGGGGGGGGGAGGAACCAAGTACGATAAAAACGACGCACCTGAAAACTGTAAGTTGCATTAAGCAAAGGGCCAGGAAGAAGATGCAGTGAACGTGGTGAAGATGTGAATAACTAGAAAACGAAGACTGCAAGGCAAGTGCAAAATGAGGATATAACGAGAAACAGAGATGACGACGAGATGAGAGGAAGATGACATAAGTTCATGCGGTGTGGAAAAATAGCGGGCATGACACGGAACCCGGCTCGACAGCGGTGGTCCCGGCAGCCAAGGAAGAGCACGGACTGACGAGTCCAGCCCTGTGGGGCTGTTAACCAGACTTGCTGGGAACCATTCGCCTGTGCCAAGCGAGCCTGAAAGCACTTCCGGGAAAGGACTAACTTCAGGCCAACGACGACGTGTAACACCGTGCAGAAAGCGGATTCACCTAACGGAACTTTGTATATCTATCTACACAGTTTTATTTCAGACTTCTTTTCCTTACTACGGTAAATATTATGTTACTTCTTATGTTCAACCCTGTGAGATTCCGAGTCCCTTTATTTATTTTTTCTATCACAATCAGCAGCCCATGTAAAAACAAACGCTTTCTAATTTTATGCGTCATGTGAAGTCCTCTGAAATAACCTTTTTCAATAAGCGTTCTGCGTTTGTGCAAGCTCTCCTCACGTAGTAGCGAAAGCTAGGTTTAACAAGCAGTGCAAGGGTTAATTGTGTTACCTCTTTTTCCCCCTCTTTAGCTCATCTATTCCTGCTTCAAACATAAAATTGTCATTCTGCTTACTGTAAAGCTTGAAAAGTCTAAACATATGGGTAAAATAACCGACACCTGTGTTAGTGGCGTGCAATGTTAGTGCAGGAAAAAATCACTCCAAATGAAAACAAAAATAAAACTAATGACAACCCGAAGCTTGTGTCTGTAGGCCTTTTTGATGGTTTATGATCACATTCTAATAATCAAGCTGACTAACGTATCATCTTATTATTCTTTGGGCATGGGTTGTTGCAATTTCGAATACACTTCGTAACTGAAAACTTTTCTTTAACTATTATCCTTATTTCTCCTTTGTGACAAGTTCAGAGTACAATATCATACTTTAAACACTTCTGTCGTGAAACAAAGTCGATTGCGCACATCGACGCCAACACCTTCGTCATCATATACTGCCGCTGTCTAGTTTCTTCATGGGTGAAGCATCGATGCCATGAAAATAAAGTGTTCGATTCCTTTATAAAACTTCTGCACACATATCTCAAAAGTGTAGCACTATTTCATGTCCACCGACATCAGGACCTACCCCAGTACTGGTTGTTTTTATTATCTTGCTTTGATCGATCGTTTGTAGACTTGCTATCACTCTGTTTGATCTGCCTGTATACTTTTTCACTTGCCTCCCATGCGTGCAAACAAACACATAAAGTAAAAAAAAAATGCGTACTATAGGGTGTTTACCGTGTTTACCCTTGGACCGCAGAATTGACTTAATAGCTAGTGGCTATAAAAATGCGATGTGTTTTTTTTATTTATTCATATGTTTCATTCATAAAAAGAATGATAGGCCTGACGATATCATGCCCTCAAACAATCCACGTTTCATTAGAAAGTGTTATGGCTACAATGATAGCCAAAGATTGCTTTCGATTTGTCAGGAAGAAAGGGGGCACAAGAAATAATTTGGGAACAAAGGCATGAACTAATGAACGATGCTTAGATTGGATTAGCCATCGCCTTCGTCTCCGGTTTTGAATAAAATACGAATACATATTATTATCCAAAGCGTCGCGATCAATTAGAGTGGAAAACTTCGTTTTGCAACTAATATGCGGTAAAGCCAACGAGGTAGAGGGTTTTAGAGCGAGATAAACTGGCAGCTGAAAGAGCTCCCCCCCCCCCCCCCCCCTCAATTGGCCGCCGCCATGTTGCACATTTTTTACTACTAGAAACGTGACCTTATAGTTTTACGTCTAGATCTTAGATAAGAACCGCGCACACATTATTGCCTGTTGATCTCTAATAACAGTACCCACGAGATAAATTATGTATCGTTTAAGTCCAAAATGTGATTTTACGGCAAACACTCGGGCAGCTTCGCAATGCCTCTACTAAATGCCGTCGGTCGTGGTGCTGTACTTCGCGTTTTTATCGGAGGTAGATACTGATCGCTGGGGCTAACAATATTAAAAAAAATAGTTTATTGTGTTTTTTACAGCGGTCACAATACAAACATGGGCTCAGTTGCGGGTAAAAGCCTCATGATATGGTCACGTGTCTAGCGGTCAACCATGTGCAACACGGTGGCAGCCAAGCGAGGCTCATTTTTGTCTGGTGAACGAGATACCAGTTCATCGCTCTAAGCACCTCTACATCATTCGGGAAAGCCAATATTTGAAAATAAATGTGAATAAAATGCCGAAAATCGAAACTGCATATTACAAGGACTTCAAAACTAGAGGTTTGAACACTAATTTCTTTAAAATCGGAAGCACGTCTCGTGCAAAAATCTAGTAGTTATCACAAAAAAAAAAAAAAAAAATAGGCGCAGTGGTTAGCGCGCCAGACTCGGAAGTTCGTGCTGGGCTGAAAAATGGTGGTTCGAATCCAAATGACGGTAAAACGTTCTTTTTTGTATTTTTGTTTTTGTTTGTAGTTGTTATGAACAGCGAAAAAAGCAAAACAAATATCCGGTGGCAATCGCTCTTGGCGTGGCGCAATAAACGCTGCTGTTGCGCCGCGCAGAAGGCTAAGATGCCTCCAGGAGAAACTCTTACATTGATTGCCGCATATTTGCTTTTGTTATTGCAGTGTTAACGGTGAGCAATGTCTTCCAGTACTCTTTTTTTGCCGCGAAAACGACGTCAAACTCCGAAACTGCAAAAAAAAAAAACGCACATTGTTAATTAGGCATTTAGTCGTGCAGGAAACGAACAAAATAAAGCACGCCTCCGTTCCTACTAACACGATACCGCCTGGCGCGCTCTAGATATTTCCATGACCACCTTAGCCATGTGTGGTAGGATGTGAATAATTGGAAATGAAGGGAGCGCAAATACTTCGAATCTGCGATGGTACAAATTGTAAATGTAGACCAGGCCCCATGTTCACATATCACTTATAGTCACCGATTGCTGAAGATGTCTCCGTGATATGCTTTAGTAGTCTACAGCCCACTGTAGCAGAAGAGTCTGAAACTAACGTTTTTTTTCCTGCCGGTCGGCTGTCGGCGTTCGAACAAAGCAATATGTGAACGACAATAACCTTCGCTTTGCTATCGTCAAGTTCGCCGGTGTATACTTAAAAAAAGAATACGTAGGTTCAAGCACGTTTCCTATTCTTGAAGGTTTCTTGACCTTTTTGTGACGCAGTAACTTTATTTTCACGGCGTATGCAAGCCAGGGCCTTTCATGCGTACTTCGCACAAAAAAGGTCGGTGCACTCAATGAATCGTGTGTGAGAATAATATGTTCTGATGTTTGAAGAATGGCTATTGTCCCTTAGCAGCTGGGTGGATGGTTATTTTTCACAAACAAAAAAAGACAAGGCGTTCTTCCATTACGAACTTGCATCAGTGTATAGCTATAAAAACGTAATGTTATCCCAAGATATTTACCGTGTCTGCGTGTATATGCATGTGTATACCTCGAGTGGCAATGATCGCCACCTTCGTCTTGGCAATACTGTTCTTATGTCACAGCCATGCTTGTTTACCTCAAAATAGCAAAGGGGATTTTCCTGATGCCAACGAGGTAAGAAAATACCATGCATGCACCCCTATCATAACGAGGTGTGATCAACAAAGTTTTTTAGTAGCTCGGATTCCCGGACATGAATTTTCATCTTTAAACATGTACGACGTTCATAGGTTCACCTCGAAGAGAAACTCTTGTTGCGTCATACTTTGCCACTAATGGACCTTTTTGGTGTAACGATCGCCGTCTGCGGAGTTTCCCTTGAACTTCCAATGTTCTCTCCATGTCGTACGTGTGTCGTATGTGTCTCGTTTTGTTTGTCGTACGTGTCGTAGGTGTGTCTTCTCGAACTGCAAATATTCTCTCCGCCTGTCGGTGCTGTACGTGTGTCTTTTTTTCGTCCTCTTATGTTCGCGCCTTTTAACCTTTGAATCGATATGTACCAACTAACCTCGACGAAAGTTTTATTGCAAATGAAGGGGAGTTCAACTTGCCTCCGCCCATCAGAGTATATTTTCATTGTTACGTTGCATTGACCTTCGTTGCCTCTTATGCCCATTACTAGCGTTTACTCAAAGTAGAATAACCAAAAAAGGAATGTGCGCAAAGACATTTGCCAAATATTTTGGTCGACCGGAACTTTGCCCTGCGAAAATAGCGACTGTGGGAAGCAAGGCCAGGGTTGGTGGCGTGCGCATGCGAGGAAGCTTATTGTAGCAAGGTCCATATGCCACAGCCTTAGCACCCCAACGATGAGGTTTAACACAAAAAGTGTTAATGGGCGCGATTTTATGCGAACAGTGTCGATAGCGTGGGTGAAGAAAAATCGTTACACTCACGTTGAGGCTAGAGAAAAGACACACAGCCCATGGCACAAAATGCGTAAAAATCGAAAGAAGGCAGTTTTAGTCGTAATAAATCACAAACTCATAATTTGGCGTATATAATTGTAACAAAGGAGATCTACTATGCTGCTCAGTCGGAATCAAACTCTTGATCATGAACACCACAGCCCAACGCCTTTCTTCGGCGGCATAACCATTTTTTCTAATGCACAAGGAGTAAAACGTATTAGTCACATTTCAGTGCCTCCAGACGCACGATGAAATAAACCACAGTGTCATTTTGTAAAAAAAGAACAAAAAACATTTCGCAGCTGGAGGAGGGCTTTAAAAATAATTATTCATTCGGACTCATGCTGAGCGGCTTGGTACACACTTTGTACTTCAACTACAAGTTTACAAAAATTCACATGCACCTACTTCATATCAGTATCAACTTGGCGGACAGACATTACTTTTTTCTTTATGCTAAACACTACTAGCAATATTAATACGTCATAGCGAACACTATCATTTGAGTCTATTGTCAAGGATCCCATCGTATGTGCACTAATAAGGAGTTTTAGCAAGTTGTTTTCACAAACGGCTCGTCTTCGAACGCACCGCCTACGTCCCTGCAAGTCGTTGGGGGTTTCGGGAGCCTCTGCTCGTTCGTTTTCCACACTACGGCCGCTAGAGTTGTTACCGAGAAGCTTCATTTGAGAGGTTGAACGAAATAATTCCTTGGACCTTTCCGAATGGTAAGCGATCGTGAATGTCGGAAACTACGCATGCTAATTTTTGCGCAAGCCGACTAGCTGCCGTACTGACCGCGAGCAGACGAAAGATTTGGTTCGACAGCACTCAACGTGAGTGACCGTTCAAGTGCAAGATGACGGTGATACACTACCTGACTTTGCGGTCATTCAGACACTTTTTACTGTATCTGGCTTTGTAGGTTTTGAAAATCCTACCAGTAAATATTACATCGGCCGTATTGTTTACATCGGTCGAAAGCCGGAAAAACGAGCCGCCTTGGATTGGCACGCTGAGGAATGTTTCACATGCTTACTATAGTAGATGAGGTTGCAGGTCAAACGATATCATCATCGTCGTCTACACGGTTGCGCAAGTTTTACGATTTTCTGAAATTCGCTAAATTTTACGTAGAGTTTCGTGGAACGGGCCAGCTGCACCGTTCATAATTTCGTAATCGTGTGCTCCGAGAACGACTCGCTAAAAGTCCCTAATGATGTCTCTTTGTGTGTGTGTTCGCTGGAGAACGCGCAGTAGACTTGCCATAAAAATTGTGTGTTCTGTATTTTTAAGTCTCTTACGCACCAAGCAATATTCTCGCCATGGCGCAACATTTGTTTTTCCTGAGTCACACATAATATCGTTATGCAGCTTAAAAACAAAGACTGCGGCTGGGGCAGGTCACCAGCAGAGGTGTGTCTGTCATTGACATCAAGGACGAGACTAAGGGTCGGTTGCATCAACGTCGCTTACATTGACCCAAAGTGGCTCTTTCTTAAGTCAGCTTAGCGTCCTACACCTAGATCGGCCAATCACGGGTCAAATTCCGGTTGCACCAAGATTAACTCGGGTTTACAGACGCGCCACTACTTGAACGCTGGATTTGCATAGAGAATGTATGGACAGCCAGAGTGAACTAGGGAATGCTCAGACGAACAATTACGTTTGGCGGAGAGGAATAACTCACCGAAGAAACGCTGTGTTTCTTCGGTGA